>NC_030686.2:8116363-8469696 GCF_000004195.4 Xenopus tropicalis | reverse complement strand
CCTTATAATATATAGTGAATAAAGTACCCCCTATTGTAACATATAGGGATATTATAAGTCCCCGAGGAGTTCCTTATAATATATAGTGAATAAAGTACCCCCTATTGTAATATATAGGGATATTATAAGTCCCCGAGGAGTTCCTTATAATATATAGTGAATAAAGTGCCCCCTATTGTAACATATAGGGATATTATAAGTCCCCGAGGAGTTCCTTATAATATATAGTGAATAAAGTACCCCCTATTGTAACATATAGGGATATTATAAGCCCCCGAGGAGTTCCTTATAATATATAGTGAATAAAGTGCCCCCTATTGTAACATATAGGGATATCATAAGTCCCAGAGGAGTTCCTTATAATATATAGTGAATAAAGTACCCCCTATTGTATAATATAGGGATATTATAAGTCACAGAGGAGTTCCTTATAATATATAGGGAATTAAGTACCCCCTATTGTAACATATAGGGATATTATAAGCCCCCGAGGAGTTCCTTATAATATATAGTGAATAAAGTGCCCCCTATTGTAACATATAGGGATATTATAAGCCCCCGAGGAGTTCCTTATAATATATAGTGAATAAAGTACCCCCTATTGTAACATATAGGGATATTATAAGTCCCCGAGGGGTTCCTTATAATATATAGTGAATAAATTACCCCCTATTGTAACATATAGGGATATTATAAGTCCCCGAGGGGTTCCTTATAATATATAGTGAATAAATTACCCCCTATTGTAACATATAGGGATATTATAAGTCCCCGAGGGGTTCCTTATAATATATAGTGAATAAAGTGCCCCCTATTGTAACATATAGGGATATTATAAGCCCCCGAGGAGTTCCTTATAATATATAGTGAATAAAGTGCCCCCTATTGTAACATATAGGGATATTATAAGTCCCCGAGGAGTTCCTTATAATATATAGTGAATAAAGTGCCCCCTATTGTAACATATAGGGATATTATAAGTCACAGAGAGGTTCCATAGCCATATACACTAATACCCTCACATTTTACAACAGGGGGTACTTTATTTATTTTAATATACAAGTTTTAGTGACAGAAATGACATCACTAAGCGCCATTTATAAGGATACAATTTACAGTTTGGTCCCACAGGGAAATAACCAAACTGTGTATTATCTAACAATACATTTACTTTGGCTCCAAGACATCTGCCCAGTAAAATTAGTAATTGCCCAGTATGTAGTGATAAGCCAATGTGGCGGCCCAGATCCCCCCCCCCCCCCCGTGGATGCTCCCTCCCCTAATGCGCGGTAGGTAAATTTCTTTTTGGAGCACTCGGAGGAGGGGGTTCGGAAGGTGTTGGGGGCCTCTGTGGGGGGATGGGGGGTGCAGGGGCCCCTGAGGGAGAAGCCCCGGTGAGCCCTGGACCTCCCGTCCGACCCTGGTCCTATCCATATTCTATGGTGGCCTGTGTGACCCACTCAGTTAGTTTTATAGGGAAGGGAAAGCCACACCTTGATTCTGCTTGAAGCAATCCCATTCATATTCTCATCTCCCTTTACATGTGCGGTTACTCACTGTTTGTTCATAGTCGTAGCCTGCGGCCACATCACAATTTCATAGGGTGTGAATCTGATCCCCACCCCATCCCTGTCCCAACAAGTCATTCAAACAAGACTGTGTAATGTTCTCTGGGTTTATCATCAAACTGAATATTCTGTTTCTCTCTATATGGGGGGGACCCTTCCTTGGCTTTGCACACCTGCCCTGATCACCATTCAAAGAAACGTCTAGAAAATTCAGCTGGAGGGTCTGAGATTATTGCAGTTTAATTTAAATGCAGTCATTGCAGCTCTGCAACATACGTTTATTGGATTTGAAACCTAAGTGATCTAGTATCCCTGACCTACCCCTTCTATTGGTATGAACCATATCTGCTTGGAAAGTAGAGAGAACATGGGTTATTGCAAATGTCTTTGCTTAATTATCCTAATAAATTTTGTGCCATGCTGATTGGACGTTTAGTCGGTCGGACAGGTAAGAAAATGTCGGTGGGATAAGGATAAAATCTGCGCATGTATCTGTGTATCTGCCGATACCCTTGGGGGGCTACAATGGGAGTCACTTTCCTACGATTGGTGCCTGTAACTATTTCATGTTCAGAACAGCCTCCCATTGGTTATTGTTAGGGCTTTATCCTACAATTTCAGACTGAATGTGAGTTTTAGTTGCATCTATAGGTATGACCGATATCCGAACATTCATCGGAAGATTCAGATCCGCTCGCTTGGCGATGTCACCAAGCGAGCGGATCTTCTCCCGATATCCCCCACCTATGGGTGGGCGATATCGGGAGAATTCAGGGTAATTCGGTCATTGGCCCTGGGGCCAAAGGATCGAATTATAATGATGGGTATAGGCAAAGTTGGTTCAGGGACCGCATTAATGAGCCGATGCGGTCCCCGATCCGACTAGATTTTCTAACCTGCCCGATCGAGATTTGGCTGATTTCAGGCCAGATATTGGTCGGGCAGGCCCGTATGTAGTGCCCATACACGGGCTGATTAGCTACCGAATCAGTCTAAGGGACCGATATCGACAGCTAGAATCAGCCCGTGTATGGGGACCTTAAAACCTGAACGAGTATGGCCACCTTTATTCTGCTCTAATTAGCCTCTGAGATGGGCTTCAGGAGTATCTAGGAGAGCATATAATGCAGCCAAACACCTCTGGAACCACTGTAGGAAAGGAAACTGAATGTGTATGGCCACCTTTATTCTGCCCATAACCGTCTGTAGATATGGCTCCTCTTAACACTGTTTGATTCCAGCACACAAGCAGTAATTATCAGTATCATACACCTGTATTTATATTGAGTAAGTGGAATGGCCGAAACATACAACCCAAAGAATTCTATAGCAGTGATGAGTACACAGGAACAATATCTAACATGAGTCCTTTTTACTAGCTTAGCTACCCAACGGAGTAGTTGGAAATGACTTACTTTCTGAGCTCAGGGTCCACACTGCAGAAAGTGATTGTTGACAGTGGGTAGTGTCGACGGAAAAAAACTCTAAAAAAATCAAGATAATACAATAATTAGGGATAAACAAACTAATATAACGATTGCAAGACACGACAATAGGTCACTTCATACTTGCGCTGTACATCCGTCAGGGTGACTCCCTGCTCAGTGGCTTTGAAGTGTACGATTGTCGGCACGGACTGGTTGGACATCTCGAAGGTGGTGGATACGGCTTTCTGGACTGCGCTGGAACCCGTCAGGGTTTCGGTGCTGACAGAGTTTAAGTAAAGGACATTGCATGCTGTGGAACAAGATCAGGCCAAGGATTAGTAAATCAGCAGAGGTCGTTTTAGTTGGGCAGCATTGAGTAAAATTTTTATATATATACAGAGTAATATTCTGAGACAATATTATATCTTGCTCTAATTAGCCTCTGAGATGGGCTTCCAGGAGTATCTAGGAGAGCATATAATGCAGCCAAACACCTCAGGAACCACTGCAACATTCTGTAGGATTCAGTAGGAATTCAGACATATCTTCATACCCCATAATGATTGGAGCATTTTACTAGTCCCAAAAAGAAAAAATATATATACTTCCCTGGGAAGTTTAAAATCTACGTTCCACTGTTTTATGGCAGTTTTGCCTTCATTTGGACCCTTGTATAATGCTTTGTGTCTCCCCAAATATAAAGAGAGCTTCCTTTTGTCTTAAACTTACATGATGATGTCTTCAGGTCAGGCAACGTGGGCACCTGGGGCGAATCTGGACTGCTATCCCCTTCAGACTGACCTGGACAAAGAAAAACATGAGTTTTAATTATTGCCATCCCTATAATAAATACAAGTATATTATTTGTTCAGATCCAACCATGTTTGCTCACTGATTTGTCAGGGTCTATTGTTTCTTCTAGAAATGTTGGGGTTGCAGTTTTACCACCCAGCTGTGTGTTTATAAGTATTACACACAATATAATTTGGTATTTGCCACACAAGTTGACGTGGTGACTCTGCCAAGTTGTCTGCTTCAGTCTGTATTCCTTTGCCAAATGAACCACTCCCCATATGTTCACTTCGGAGAACCTACCTCTGTCTGGAATGACCAATTTGCAGGGTAATGATAGAGGGGTGATGGTGTGCTGATAAACCAATGCAGAGAGACTCCCTACAATCAAAAACAAATAATAGAAATGTTACTTACATGCAGGGAAATCCCAATTACCTATAATGAGGAAATAAATAACAGATACTCACCAAAATGGGGTTCTTCACAAGCCCCCTTCAAGTGTACACCCTTGGCAGATGACTCTATCAGGAAATGTCTTACAAGGTCATTTGTCCCCTTTCCTGTGGGCAGAAGACAGGCAGTTTCAAACCACTATGTATCTGACTTTGGACCTGGAGAAGGAAGTCTACTGAATGTCTACTGGTAAAGTACCTGATGACCTTCTCATTGGTGCACTTGTGGGTATGTAAGATAAGCTTTAATTAACTATTTAAACTAAACTAAGTTTGGAGTGAGATGTCAAAGTTTTGCAATTTAGCCTTGGCTCGTGCTTGTCTGATTGTCAAGAGCATGGGCCTTGTATTTGTCACTGTTCTCCATGAAAGGAACATGGTGATGAAAAAAACTATTTGCCATAAACTGATTGTTCAGTTTGGAGTCTATGGGCATTTTTTTGCGGTGAAATCTAGAAAAATGTTTTCGATCATCACTAGTTATTACTTGCACTATATGAAATGTAATATGATACTACTACTACTACTAATAATAGTCCCAACTAATAATAATAGTCCCAACTAAGATATATTGATTATTGGGGGCAGAACAGCCCTATTGGGTTTATTTCATGGTTAAATGATTCCCTTTTCTCTGTAATAATAAAACAGTACCTGTACTTGATCCCAACTAAGATATAATTACCCCTTATTGGGGGCAGAACAGCCCTATTGGGTTTATTTCATGGTTAAATGATCCCCTTTTCTCTGTAATAATAAAACAGTACCTGTACTTGATCCCAACTAAGATATAATTACCCCTTATTGGGGCAGAACAGCCCTATTGGGTTTATTTCATGGTTAAATGATTCCCTTTTCTCTGTAATAATAAAACAGTACCTGTACTTGATCCCAACTAAGATATAATTACCCCTTATTGGGGCAGAACAGCCCTATTGGGTTTATTTCATGGTTAAATGATTCCCTTTTCTCTGTAATAATAAAACAGTACCTGTACTTGATCCCAACTAAGATATAATTACCCCTTATTGGGGCAGAACAGCCCTATTGGGTTTATTTCATGGTTAAATGATTCCCTTTTCTCTGTAATAATAAAACAGTACCTGTACTTGATCCCAACTAAGATATAATTACCCCTTATTGGGGCAGAACAGCCCTATTGGGTTTATTTCATGGTTAAATGATTCCCTTTTCTCTGTAATAATAAAACAGTACCTGTACTTGATCCCAACTAAGATATAAAGCCTAAGCAATGTGTTTACCTTATGAGGCATATGAGAGCAGTTAGTCGCTACGGTAGCTCTGTGGTCCTTATGGTCAGTAAACCAAATGTTATCAATTTTCATTGTTTTTATGTTTTCTTAGAAATCAGTTTCCGGGCAGGTTGGCTATTGCACAAGTCCTTTCCAAAGAAATGTGATCAGATAGTAGTTTTTCCAGTAAAGGACCAGTCCTGGAACCGCTCACTGTTTGCACTGAGTCTGGGCACAAAGGTTCACTAAACTGGAACCCGTAGAGCACAATCTGGCGTATAACTGTGAGGGAGTAACACCTGGGCGAGACAACCTTTAATCCTGTGTATTGAGTCAGGGGGTGAGTCACAAAGAGACCGCTGTCGGTGCAAAAGGGTTATTATACCACATTCCCTTTCACTGTTTCAGTGACTAACACTTTGCTAAGTGAAAATAATCCACTCCAATGGCAGTTTCTTTGTCTAGAGCGGGGTTCCCGGCAGCTTGGAGATGCAGCTGCTCATAAACGGAGATTGATATACCAAGTAATAGACTTAGAATAGATTTAAAGGGAAACTGAACACTAGAATTGAACATGACTACAAATGCCATATTTTATTGACTATACTTACTGCATGTCAATAGCAGCAATGATCCAGGACTTCAAACTTGTCACACGGACCCCCCCCCCCACCATCTTGGAAAGTGTCTGTGACACTGCACGTGCTCATTAGGGCTTAGGGCTGAGCTTAGGGGGTCATTGCAAATTATCAAGCAGAAAATGAGGTTGGGTTGTAATAAAAGCGATGCTACAGGGCTGATTGTTGAATTCTGATGCTAATTGCACTGGTTTCTGAGCTGACATATAGTAATTATTTGTATTAATTACCTTTTATACACGTGAGTCACATTCAAATGAAAAAAGTGTTGGGGAGCCACACAAGCATGGAAAAAGCTCCTGTGGATGCAAATAAGGCTTATGATTGGCTATTGGTAGCCCCTATGGGGATTGGCAGCCTACAGGGGGCTCTGTTTGGCTTTACACTGGTTTTTATGGAACTAAAACTTGCCCCCAAGTCAGGAATTCAAAAATAACTCCCTGCTTTGAGGCAACTGGGAGCAACACCCAAGGGGTTGGGGAGCAACATGTTGCCCCTGAGCCACTGGTTGGGGATCCCTGCAGTATATTAAGATTGGGCAGCAGAAAAGAAGATGGAGGCTACTGGGGCATCTTTGGGGGCACAGACCTTCCTTGCTAAAGGGCTACCTTGGGTTGGTATAGAAACCCAAAACATAATGTACATTTCTGCCATACTTTTTTTATTTAGGTTTTAGTTCTCTTTTAAGGTTCTTGTCTCACAATAAGTCAGGCACATGTTTTCTTTATGCCAATCAATCCTTAAGGACACATGAGCTTTATGCTACTGTTATCAGAATGCATTAATTCCATAAAGGCCAGTTAAATAACCCAGTGCCATCGCACACAGTCTTACCTGTTTTAGCTGCCATCCCAGGGACCTTCATGGCCAGTCCAAATGATCCCCGGTAGGATGTACTGTCTCTGATAATAAAAGCACCTGGTTCCTTGTCCTTCAAAAACTCAATTGCTGAGAATGAACCAAAATACAACAACTTAATATCTTCTCTTTCCCAAGGCACAGCAGTGAGCAAAGCACAATTGTGTTTGCTAATATTTAATGCTAAATTCATTAATAAGTCATATAAAGCAACTTGCCTTGATCCCGAGTCATGCTGGGTTTGAACCAATGCTTGGAAGTGTCCATTACAAATTTCATGCCGGGCTGAGAATCTCTGATAGAATCTAGGTGAACAGCAAAATTTATTAATAGCACGCAAATGATTAAAGCAGTTTGGTGGGGCTTAATGTCCCTGTTTTGCTTCATCGTTTCTTACCATTTTTAGATATTTCTGGGTGGGTGAGTTACTTGTGAGATCCTTCAGCCTATCCTAATCTTTTTTCAATTAGGAAATAAAGGTCCCCATACACGGGCCGATCGCCAAGCGAGCAGATCTTCTCCTGATATCCCCCACCTACGGGTGGGCGATATCGGGAGAATCCAGGCTAATTCGATTGAATTATAATGACGGGTATAGGAAAAGTCGGTCCGGGGACCGCATCAACGAGCCGATGCGGTCCCCGATCCGACTAGATTTTTTACCCTGCCCGATCGAGATCTGCCCGATTTCAGGCCAGATATCGGTCGGGCAGGCCTGTCTGTACTGCCCATACACGGGCCGATTAGCTGCTGAGTCAGTCTAAGGGACCGATATCGGCAGTCAGAATCGGCCCGTGTATGGGGATCATAACCTTCTATTATAAGCCCATTTCAGTATTTAGATAATGTCTATTTGCCAAAGAGCAAAGAGTTGGATAGGAGAGTTAGGATAGGGGGGCACAATAATAAACCATTTATATCTCAGAAAAGATGATGAAGTTTTGCTTTTCCTTTTGGATAACACAACCTAACTTAGTTTATTGTATACAATATATTCTGGGGTGTCCAGTAACCTTACTGGAGGCTGAATTACATGCAAAATTGGATTAAGCAAGTGACACCAGTGTAAGTCTGGGCCTCCTAGGGCCCACCAGAAAACCCAGATTCAACCAGATTCAAGGCCCATTCTAAGATCCGTTAGATATACTGTACAATGTGGTGAATTGTATTGATGTGAATCCAGGGTCGGACTGGGCCAGACCTGACCCTTGCCGGTGCTCCCCCTGCTCGACCGTTCCTCCCCTGACACGTTAAATTTACGCCCTCGGGAGAGGACGTTGGGTGGGGGGCCCAGGAAGGGGGGTTATGGGGGCCCGTGCGGAGGGGGAGGAGAGGGGGGGATGGTGCGGGCACCTGCAGGGCCCCTTTAACCCTCAATCTGACCCTGTGTGCATCTACCTCTGTAGTAGGAATAAAAGCATTGATAGGAATTGTCCTTGAGTGGGGACCTTAAGGGTCCACTGGCCCTACTGTAAGACAATTGGACGCTTTGGCCTCTATTCTGAGACCACCAATAGTGGTGGCTGTAAGCTGCTAAGTACAAAACACAGGATCGTTGCTTTTGCACATTGCTCCCTTATTAGCAAATGAAGCCTTATCTTTCCTGTATATGAACAATCCAACTGAAAGATCACAGAAAGACTGAAGCATGGATGCATCAGTATATTCATAAAGCTTAGACATTATTACATTATACTTGAACACCTATCAACCATTAACCTTCCTGTCATTGGGTAGGGTGACTTACTATCTGTGCAGTTATGAATGGAGGACTCAGAGCAGGTCTTGTTTGGTCTGTTGAAAGTTGAAGAACTTCTGCCCTGGAGCAACCTGGAGGATTTTCTTAGACTGTCTTCACTCTCCAAGCAACCATTTACCAAAAGTATTGGTATATCCATACTGGAACTGTTAACAGATGGAGGACAGCTGTTGGCGTTGCCTTTTGTAGCAAACATCTTCTGGTTTGGGATCTTGGGCAGCGATGAGTTGAAGATCTCAGTACTGTGGTCAAAGTAATGTACAGGCGTCGTAGGGGACATTAGTCCAGGACTCATTACATTGGAAAAAGACCCCACAGAGCCACAAGGACTTTCTAATGTTCTTCCATGGAAACTGTGGCCATCAAACTCATCTTGAGGAAGCGAGTGGGTGCTGTGGATTTCAACAGAGAGTGTGTTAATGTTCCCATGATAACACTAATGGCTGCTAACAAGATATAGGTTTGCTATAAGGGCAATTGTAACGTGAAAACATCATTCATTTTATGTTATTTGCTTTTCCTAATGCTTAAATAAACAGTCAACCCAGAGAATAGTCATAGATTGCCTTGACTCACCTCCCTAGCAGATAGCTGGTGTCAGACCCAGGGCTGTTGGATATCATAGAAGTTTCACTATTGCGAAAAAGTGGCCTTGAGTACTGAATGGTTTCTGACCCCAAAGATGAGGACATGAAGGCGTCAGGTTGATTGGATCTCTGATAGACAATAGGAACGCTCTGGGTTGGCTGCTGGTAGGATCCAGTTGATGGGCGTCTTTGAAGCATCTGAAGACCCTTGACACAAGGACGGGTTTCAATGACAATAGGACTGCAGTTGGGCGTACAGGTGTCCATAGATGTCCCTCGTGATATTAATAGCCCCTCGTGTTTTGGAATGGGGCTCGATGTCTGTTGAATATTCTCCTGACACCTGGCTCTTTTCACATTCACCTCGACGCATTTTATCTCTAAAATTACAAATGGTAAGGTAGACATCTTTAGACATTGGACAGTAACTTCTTTAAAGGTTTATGTCGCCCATTACATTGTATGTATAACTTTATTTATAAAGTGCTACTTATGTACCCAGCGCTGTACAGTAGAATACATTAATACAAACAGGGGGTTATTAAGATAATAAGAGATAAATACAAAGTATAACAATAAACACAAATAAATAAAAGATACAGTTGCAATGAGATAAGAGTCAGAGACACAAGAGGATGGAGGTCCCTGCCCCGTAGAGCTTACACTCTATATGGGAGGGTAACTTACAGACACAAATAGGCAAATATAAGTGCTGTAGGTCACAGTGGGTGACACTACAATATAAGTGCCAGTTCCCAGATCAGGGGCTGGGCGAGTGCCCCAATAGGGAGTCTTTAAGTTTAGTTTTAAAAAGACTGAGGGAGGATTCTCTCTGGAGGAAATCAGGGAGGGCATTCCCAATGTAAGGGGCAACAAGGCAGAAAGGGTTAAGGCGGGAAACAGTAGTAGTAGTGGGGGGCGCAACCAAACGATTGCTCTGCGAGGAACGAAGGAGTCGGCCAGGAAAGTACGGAGACACAAGGGAAGAGATGTAGTGAGGAGCAGAGGAGTCGGCCAGGAACCTACGGAGACACAAGGGAAGAGATGTAGTGAGGAGCAGAGGAGTCGGCCAGGAACGTACGGAGACACAAGGGAAGAGATGTAGTGAGGAACGAAGGAGTCGGCCAGGAACGTACGGAGACACAAGGGAAGAGATGTAGTGAGGAGCAGAGGAGTCGGCCAGGAACATACGGAGACACAAGGGAAGAGATGTAGTGAGGAGCAGAGGAGTCGGCCAGGAACGTACGGAGACACAAGGGAAGAGATGTAGTGAGGAGCAGAGGAGTCGGCCAGGAATGTACGGAGACACAAGGGAAGAGATGTAGTGAGGAACGAAGGAGTCGGCCCGGAACGTACGGAGACACAAGGGAAGAGATGTATTGAGGAACGAAGGAGTTGGCCAGGAACGTACAGAGTCACAAGGGAAGAGATGTAGTGAGGAACGAAGGAGTCGGCCCGGAACGTACGGAGACGCAAGGGAAGAGATGTATTGAGGAACGAAGGAGTTGGCCAGGAACGTACAGAGTCACAAGGGAAGAGATGTAGTAAGGAGCAGAGGAGTCGGCCAGGAGAGTACGGAGACACAAGGGAGGAGATGTAGTAAGGAGCAGAGGAGTCGGCCAGGAGCGTACGGAGACACAAGGGAGGAGATGTAGTGAGGAGCAGAGGAATGGAGGGCTTTGAAGGTTAAGAGAAGGCGTTTGTAAGATATTATTTGTTTAATAGGAAGCCACGATAAGGACTTTAGCAGGGGAAGGGCCTGAACTCTACTGGATGAGAGGAGGAGAATTCTGGCAGCAGTATTTAATATAGACTGTAGGGGGGAAAGATGGGAGTTAGGGAGGCCGATTAGTAGCAGGTTACAGTAGTCCAGTCAGGATAGGATGAGAGCATGCATGAGCAGCCTAGCTGTTGCAGTAGAAAGAAAGGGACGGATCTTGGCAATATTGCGCAAGAAAAAGTGACAGGTTTTGACAGTGGTGTTAGTATGGTCAGAGAAGGAGAGACTGGAGTCAAAGATCCCCCCCAAACAACGCGCCGAATCAACCGGGTTGATGAGGGTGCCATCGATAGAGATAGAAAGGGGGGGGGTAGGACCAGGCTTAGGCGGAAAGATCATTAGTTCAGTTTGAGGTGGTGTCGGTTCATCCAATTGGAGATAGCCAGGGGGCAGTTAGAGATTTAAGGTCGAACCCTTACAGACAAACTCAGTATTCATTCAGCCGAACAGTGCTTTCCCCTTCAGATTCAGTTCCTTGAGATATGTTTCTTCCTGTTCTAACGTTAGCCGCAGGGCTTATATTCTGCTCAACGTGTCTGCCTCTGCAAGCTTAACAAGCACTCCGTGACAATCCCTCATCAGCAGAATAGGTGTTGAATGAGGCAATCTGCTGCTGAGTAAAACATGTGCCGAGCTGGTATGTAGGGGCGCGCTGGCGCCTGTGCCGTGGTGCCAAAGTCTGGAGTATGCGGAGCTTATACCTCGGCAATCTAAGGCCAGACAAGCAATGACAGGCGGCTTGCCCTCAATTTATAAATCTAATCTCTTCCCTCAGCACCAATTGAAATAATGAGATGAACACAGTGGCTTTGAGCTTCCAATTAGACTGGCCATGAAAGGGCATGTGTACGGCTAATTACCCGCAAACGCTTTCATTGCTCCTTAGGAACCAGTCACATGTAATAATCGTTTGCCACGTTAGAGGTCTAGGTTCTACGTGTTTATTTTTTCACCAATTAACTTTACTTTGATGGGGTTTTTTTACTATAATTGTTTAGTAAAAGATGAGCCTAACAAAGGGCGTCAGGTCTCAACCCTCAGCTGGGGAGGTAGTGAGCTATGGATCATGGGTACCAAAGTGCCCAATGATGTCACAAACTGGACAGGTTGGATTGGCTAAGAACCCATTCCATCATAAATGGATAGCCATGGAATCAGTGTCGGACTGGGATGGCAGGGGCCTACCAGAAAACCATGGACCACAGGCCCGCTCTCAAAACTGGTTGCTAGGGTAAATTGGACTCTACAACCAGGGTGGGATTGAGATGGCAGGGGCCTACCAGAAAACCCTGGACCATGGCCCACTCTCAAAAGTGGTTGCTAGGGTAAATTGGACTCTACAACCAGGGTCAGACTGAGATAGCAGGGGCCTACCAGAAAACCCTGGACCACGGGCCCACTCTCGAAACTGGTTGCTAGGGTAAATTGGACTCTACAACCAGTGTCGGACTGAGATACCAGGGGCCTACCAGAAAACCCTGGACCACGGGCCCACTCTCAAAACTGGTTGCTAGGGTAAATTGGACTCCAAACTAGAGAGCTACTGAACCAAAAGCCAAAAGACACAAAAAGTAAAATATGAAGACCAATTGCAAATTATCTAAGAATATCAGTGTCTATTTTATATGAATTTAAAAGTGAATTATCCTTTTCAGTGCTCATCTTTTGTACTGTTTTTCTTTTCTACCCCTTCCTGTTGAATTAAGTTAATCTACAAGTTGATATTCCAGTACACTGAAGGTCCAAGATGTCCCCAAGGCTTTCTAATCACCTTGTTAGTGAGAATTCCTATTTCAAGCTTCAGATCATGTTTTTCATCTATTTCAAAGTGTAGCACTTCCTGCTGTTATTATATTACTATGATAATATAGGTTGCAGCACTTTATTGCCCCACTCGTATACTGAGTAAAATCAATTTACACCCACAGCCCACTCCTTTCCCCTACAGTATATACAACTTATGGTTGAAATCAACTAACTACAACTGACTTCCACTTAAATATAAACCTGGGATTTGTTGTTTCACTATAAAATAAGGTTATAGCCTTACTGGGCTGCTCATAACAACGTGCCATTCCGGGAACTGAACCGCGGAATGATTATCATTGAAGTCTATAAAATCTGCCTTTTATGCTGCATTATACCACGTTTGAACAGTATAAAGTTACAGTCACATGAAATATAATATGAGGCCTGGAGGTGAACCTACATGAGGTATAAACAATAGTGATGAGCGAATCTGTCCCGCTTCGCTCAGCGGAAAATGTTGCGTGTCAAAAAAAAATTGTCGCCCACGACTATTCTTTTGACGCGTGCGACTATTTATTTTGACGCAAGACTATTCTTTTGACGCCCGCGACTATTTATTTTGACGCATGACTATTCTTTTTGGACACGCGGTGAATTTTTTAATCCGTTTCACTAAACAATCCTCCTAGGCGAAACGCGGAAATTCTCCGCGAATCCATGCCTGGGGAAACATTTCGCCCATCACTAATAAACAATAATAATGGCCAGATCTTTGGAAAACCAAAACAATTTTGAATTTTGAATGCTACTTAAGTCTATAAAACAAATGGAATTCTGGAAATTAATATTATTATACTGTACACAGTTGTCAGAAATAAATATGAATATTCTTCTTACCTGGAGAGCTTGCTTTCTTGGTTGCTTCTGGAAAAGATGGGGTATCACAAGTTGATTTTTTTCTCATCGGATCATTTTTGACCGGCAGGGGTTGGAAAGTTGGATCCAACTGCAAAATCAGCTGATTCAGATTGTCTATGGATATATCCAAAGATGGAGACAAAGGGTCTTCTCCCTTGTAAACGTCAGGTTCAGGTTGGCTTTTCTGTCTTGTGTTACCACTGGAGACACATTGCTGGTCCCCCTGAGGGCTGAAATCCATATTCCCCACAACTGTGTGAATGGAATTGGAAGCCAGGGTCCTTTCCCCACCATAAAGCCCTGGGGGCAAAATGTGACCATTGTATTGTAATGGCAGCTGGCCAGTACATCTCTCTGTGCTGAAGTAAGAGCATTTATTGGTCACAGTGATGCTTCTTGGGTGCCCACCTTGCCTGAATACTCCACCATCATCCGTGGATGCCATGCAGACAGTTTGACCAACCCGCAGTACATGGTTGGGTATCACTTGGGACATGTTATTGAGGGTGAGTTGACTTTATCCTTCAACTGGCCTAGAAGGATCCTAGAAACAAGATAGGCATACAAATGCACAGTCAGTAGGACCTCAAAATGATATGTTTAGTACTGAGAAATGGATGAATAATAATACTTAAATACAGGTATAGGATCCCTTATCCAGAAAGTTCCGAATTGCGGAAATGCCATCTCCTATAGACTCCATTATAAGCAAATAATTCTAATTTTTAAAAATTATTCCCTTTTTCTCTGTAATAATAAAACAGTCCCTGTACTTGATCCCAACTAAGATATAATTACCCCTTATTGGGGCAGAACAGCCCTATTGGGTTTATTTCATGGTTAAATGATTCCCTTTTCTCTGTAATAATAAAACAGTACCTGTACTTGATCCCAACTAAGATATAATTACCCCTTATTGGGGGCAGAATAGCCCTATTGGGTTTATTTAATGGTTAAATGATTCCCTTTTCTCTGTAATAATAAAACAGTACCTTGTACTTGATCCCAACTAAGATATAATTACCCCTTATTGGGGCAGAACAGCCCTATTGGGTTTATTTAATGGTTAAATGATTCCCTTTTCTCTGTAATAATAAAACAGTGCCTGTACTTGATCCCAACTAAGATATAATTACCCCTTATTGGGGGCAGAACAGCCCTATTGGGTTTATTTAATGGTTAAATGATTCCTTTTTCTCTGTAATAATAAAACAGTACCTGTACTTGATCCCAACTAAGATATAATTACCCCTTATTGGGGGCAGAACAATCCTATTGGGTTTAAATGATGTTTAAATAATTTTTTAGTAGATTTAAGGTATGGAGATCCAAATTACATAAAGATCCCTTATCCGGAAAGCCCCAGGTCCCAACCATTCTGGATAAAAGGTCCTATATCTGTACTAGAGTAGTGGGAACTCACAGCTGCTGTACAGTATAACCCCCGGCTACGCTGCTTGTGGAATGCTGGAACTTGTAGCTATAACAGTTAGGGAGGCGCAAGTGTCAGCCCCAGGGCTACATATTATTTTCCAAGCCACAGGCTTATAGCTAGAGCTGTAGTGTAAACACCAGCACCTTTAGATTAAGAACTAACTGAAGATGCTGAGAGTTTTAGTTTCCCCAGATCCCCAAGTCACAAACTGGATATCTCAGAATAGGCATAAGCACAGGGTCAGGCTTGGTGGAGTAGAGAAGTTATAACAATTTTATATACGTTTCCAAGGTCAGCCAACTTTGGAAGCCCATAGCCATAGTCTTACCCCATGTAGACCAAGTAGAACCTCCTGCAGGCCTACAGGCCTCACAGGGCTACCAAATAGCCAATCACAGCCCTTATTTGGCCCCCAAACAACTTTTTTCATTCTTGTGTGGCTCCCCAACACTTTTTACATCTGAGTGTGGCTTATGAGTCAAAAAGGTTGGGGATCCCTGCCTTAAGGTAATGGTGCTGATGACTATACTCCAATTTAGCAATAGCCAGCGGATCATCTACATTTTGCAACCCTAGTTGGGTTAAGATACAAAGATTCCCTTTAGCAGCTGTGTGACCAATCATTTTCTAGCTCTATGCCCTTATTCATTGCACAGAAAAAGTCCGTACCGAATGTTTTTGGCAAGCAGGACCTATACCCCTAATAGTGATGTTATTATGCATGGCCAGTTCCTGTACTAAGCACATTAACTACTAGGTACATTCTGAGTGCCATGGGAAAGGGCAAGACATACTTAGTATAGGTACACTGGAGAAAACTTACTGTATATTTGTATAAACAGGTATGGGACCTGCTATCCAGAATGCTCAAGACCTGGGGTTTTCCGGATAAGGGGTCTTTCCGTAATTTGGATCTCTATACTCTGTCTACTAAAAAATAATTTAAACATGAAATAAACCCAATAGGGCTGTTTTGCCCCCAATAAGGGGTAATTATATCTTAGTTGGGATCAAGTACAGGTACTGTTTTATTATTACAGAGAAAAGGGAATCATTTAACCATTAAATAAACCCAATAGGGCTGTTCTGCCCCAATAAGGGGTAATTATATCTTAGTTGGGATCAAGTACAGGTACGGTTTTATTATTACAGAGAAAAGGGGAATCATTTAACCATTAAATAAACCCAATAGGGCTGTTCTGCCCCAATAAGGGGTAATTATATCTTAGTTGGGATCAAGTACAGGTACTGCTTTATTATTACAGAGAAAAGGGAATCATTTAACCATGAAATAAACCCAATAGGGCTGTTCTGCCCCCAATAAGGGGTAATTATATCTTAGTTGGGATCAAGTACAGGTACTGTTTTATTATTACAGAGAAAAGGGAATCATTTAACCATGAAATAAACCCAATAGGACTGTTCTGCCCCCAATAAGGGGTAATTATATCTTAGTTGGGATCAAGTACAGGTACTGTTTTATTATTACAGAGAAAAGGGAATCATTTAACCATTAAATAAACCCAATAGGGCTGTTCTGCCCCAATAAGGGGTAATTATATCTTAGTTGGGATCAAGTACAGGTACTGTTTTATTATTACAGAGAAAAAGGAAATAATTTTTAAAAATTAGAATTATTTGCTTATAATGGAGTCTATGGGAGATGGCCTTTCTGTAATTCGGAACTTTCTGGATAACTGTTTCCAGATAAGGAATCCCATACCTGTACTAACAAAATGAAAGAGATTATGTCCGCGGAGCAGACATTAAGGGGAATAATAAAGGGGAATCCTTGCCGGGCACCATTAGAGCTGGAATTTGGCATGCAATAGTAGATGTAGCCAGAGAATACATACCTTTCTCCTTCGCTGAGCTCTTTCTCTCTAGTACTGTTCAAGGTATAAAATGTGCCAGTGAAGTCATGCAGGGCCAGTATATAAAGAGTTACACCCACAGTTTAACTCCTATAGTGCCAGTACTCTCTCAGCTTGGCAGGAATGAACTATAGTCCTTCCTTGGTTGGGCAAAGAGGAGTTAAACGGAGCCCTCCCACACTGTGTGGCTCAGCACCGGCCGGGGGCAAGAGCAGACAGGCAGTGCCCTCCCCTCCGCCGTGTAAGTACAGGTGTGTGGCCAAACCCTTCTTCTTTTGATTAGACATAAGGAGATGCCTGACGTCAGGTGGGATTGGTGGGATCGATCTGCTAAGTGCTGCTGCATGGAAACGGCATGTATGACACACAGGCAAAACATAGCAACAACACAATGCTATCAGGGCACAGCAGCATGAAACAGGGTTTAGAAAGTATCATAATAATAGCAATATGACTCTCAAAACAAAGTCTAAGCTACTATCCCTACACTATTTCCTTCATTCAGAAAGGTCCGGAGGTTCTAGCCCAGAGCCCGTACTAGGGGTGGGCAGAAGAGGCACCTACCAATGATGGGGGGGTGCCAGGCAGGTAGCTCTTCTTCCAACCCATAGCTTGCCCTCCCTTGTCATTGCCCCCCGCTAGTGATGAGAGAATCTGTCCCATTTCGCTTCGCCGAAAAATTTGCTGATCTTCCAAAAGATTCGCGAAATGGCGAAAATGTCGCACGTCAAAAAAAAATTGTCGCCCGCCAAAAAATAATTGTCGCCCGCAACTTTTTTTGTTACTCAGCTATTCTTTTGTCGCCTGTGGCTATTCTTTTGTCGCCTGCGGCTATTCTTTTGTCGCCCGCGGCTATTCTTTTGCCGCCCGCGGCTATTCTTTTGTCGCCTGCGGCTATTCTTTTGTCACGCAGCTATTCTTTTGTCGCCCGCAGCTATTCTTTTGTCACGCAGCTATTCTTTTGTCACCCGAGGCTATTCTTTTGTTGCCCGCGGCTATTTTTTTGTCGCGGGGGGCAATTTTTGGACGCTCTGCGAATTTTTCCGCTGCAAATTTTTTCATCCATTTCTCGAAACGCGGAAATTCACCGCAAATCCATGCCTGCCGAAACATTTTGCCCATCACTACCCCCCCGCTGATTGTCATTACGTGGCAAGGGGCATTGCACATAAAGGGTGGGTGTTGCAGGGGCAAAATGGTCGACGGGGTTGCCTAGGGTGTCTGGTCGGCTTGGCCCACCCCTACCATCCTGTGCTATAATATAGCTATGTGTGTACATGTAAGCTAACAATACATGTTCAGATTTCAGTCTTCCGATGAACGTTTGTATTAGTGGTTGTATATATAGTTTATGTATGTGAGTGTATAGATTGGTAAGTATAGGGTGTGGGTGCTGGGTTTACTTGGAAGGGTTGAACTTGATGGTCTTTTTTCAACCCTATGTAACGATTTAACTATGTAACTATGTTTGGAATTCGATCATACATTTAAATGCAATGATCTAAAACTCACATTCAGCCTGAAATTGTAGGATAAAGCCCTAACAATAACCAATGGGAGGCTGTTCTGAACATGAAATAGTTACAGGCACCAATCGTATGGAAGTAACTCCCATTGTAGGGCCCCCAAGGGTATCGGCAGATACACAGATACATGCGCAGATTTTATCCTTATCCCACCGACATTTTCTAACCTGTCCCATCAACTAAACAACCAATCGCCAAGGTATAAGAATAATCAGAGCAATAATTCTGAGGCTACACATGGTCTGAAAATCAGTGTGTATATGGCCAGCTTTAGCCAATGTCTAATGTAGGCAAGGAGGGGTCTCGTTAAGGAGGGGAGCCAAGTATATGGGGTGTCATTCAATTTGGTTGGCAGAGACAAAGCTTCTCAAAGGGGGCCGGTAAACCTTAGGATTCTGGTCCTCTTTTTTAATTGAAGCCCAAGAAAGTGCTACAAATCACCCCATGCAAAATGTGCAAACACAGAAAAAAAGTGCAGCACAAGTTCAGTAGGGTGCAATGGCCCCAAATGGGAGAAAGTCCTGAAAAATTCCATGTTCAGCCAGACAAAAGTCATGAAATATCCTGAAGGCCTCCCTTCATCCGAAGACTAGAGCCGGCCCCCTTCGTTCCCCGACCTCCCCTGCCAAAAGGCCCCCAGGAGGCAAGGGTATTCAGACACCCTTCCCCGACAGGCTAAGGGGGTACCTTTGTCCAGCCCCCTACAGCCCCATAGGCCTTGGATAACTAGTGACCTCGGAAGATCTGAAGAGATCCAAAGTTGTTTGTGCCCATGGCAAGAGGAGAAGGGGCTTAATTGCCACACATCTCCCCCCTAGATCAGTGCATATCTCAGATGTTTTTTGCACCAGATCCAAAGTGAAACATAGTCACATAGTAACATAGTAAGTTGGGTTGAAAAAAGGTGTACGTCCATCACATTCAACCATAATGCCTAACCTCTAAAGAAGACAAAAGTTCAGAGTGACAACATGTTCGCCAGTGCCATGATCTAGGTGCCTGCAATCATTTGCATCAGGGGTGCAAATCCCACAAAAATCTCAGGTTCCATAGCATCCACCCATTGACCAATGAATCAAGGGTTTCTCAGTGGATGGTTTCCTCCATAAGTGGCCTTCAAGAACAGATACTACGTCTCATCTTTACCGGCCGGATACCTGCTTTTTTTGTGGGTACCAGCCAACTCTACTCTACTGGCAGGCCCAGTTGGTGCATAAAGACTTCCATATTGAGCCCAAAGGAGCTCACATAAGCTGTGTCTGTCTGGCTGTGCTCTGTGCCCAGTGTTGGATTGATACATTGGTTAAGGGATGGGTAGGGGGCACAAGAGGGTATGCCTACATGTCTGCAACCACCTACCCATCATGAATTCAGGCAACATGGGGCACATGCCCATCCCTGAGGTTTGCACCTTTGTAAATAAACCCCGGAGTCACTAGGAGTACTGTTACCTGTATAAAGGTTCCCAGACTGCAGCTTTGCACCTAACACCTTGTTAACCTCTAACATTGTTATATTTAACAGTTGAAGGTTCATTTACCTTTATAGACTCTTATAATATTCACATGGCAGCTATAAAACCACATATCATAAACAGGATATATGTCTGCACCTTTACACATAAACCAACATAATGTCTCCGCATAGGCTGGCCAATCACTGACGCTGGATATAGAAATACTGAACATTATCATTTGCCATTATCAGGGTCGGACTGGGCCGGTGGGGCACTGGGAACATACCCAGTAGGGCTTGGCCTTTGTGGGCCCAGGCCCGATCTTCACCGGGGCCTAGGAGGTAAGAATAAAGTATGGGTGTTCCGGGTATGGGGTTGAGTGGGCAACAGGGGCCCACGGGATGAGTGTGGGGACTACAGTGGGGGTCCCTGGGAGGTATGGGGCCCCTGCACCCTCAGTCTAACCCTGGCCATGATATTGCGGGTAGCAGGCATAGAAAATATAGCAGATGTTGATGTTATGCAACAAGCCATTGCACTGGCCTGCCATGGATACTGGGAGAAAACCTAGTGGGCCCCGGTCTTGTTGGGCCATATGGTCTGGGCACAAAGGCAGGCTATGGAGGGCAGTGGTGGGGGGTTCAATGCCATCAATAATCGGCTGCAAAAAACATCACCACTGGAAAGGAGGTGGTGATGGGTGGTGTGCCGGGGGGTACTATTAGCTGGGCCCTTATCCTGGGTTTTCCAGTTGGCCCCACCTTACCCAGTCCAACACTGTTTATAGATGCTCAGGTATATCTAATTGTCCCTTCTCAAGCGCCATGTAGTGCCAGACCAATGGAATGCAGAGCTGGAATGACATCACAATATCATCATAACGCACAGTTGGGCTGTCAGAGTTGAGTAACTGTCAGTGCGGAAGTGACCTATGTCCGTTAGCCCCGAGACAGCAACAACAAAAAAATCTGACATTCCCCTAATGTTGTAACACTGACCTGTAAGCGGATCATGGAAAAGTGACGCCAAACTGGGAAACGTGTCACTAACCCACTGGTGAGACTTAAAATCCACTAAAACCGCAACAGCATCACCACTAACTCACTAAGTAAGTAACTCAGAGTATTGTCATAGTAACACCCCACAGGGTGAGAGACAGAACAAGCAGCGATGAGCGAATCTGTCTTGTTTTGCTTTGCAACACTGCCGAAAAATTTTCTAAATGGTGAAAAAATTTGCAAAACACATTGAAGTCAATTGAGGTCAAATTTTACGTGTGCAGCATTTTTTACATTAAAGTGAATGGGCGTTTTTTTTTGCGGCGACCCACGTTTTTCTTGGTGACTTTTTTGTCTTTGTGTTTGGGACCTGGGGTTTTCTGGATAAGGGATCTTTCCGTAATTTGGATATCTATAACTTGTCTACTAGAAATCATTTAAACATGAAATAAATCCAATAGGATTGTTCTGCCCCCAATAAGGCTGACTATTTTGTGACTCAAATAAACTGTAACAGTAGCGCCTGTCCCTCAGCCTGCCTCCTCCCAATCCCACAATTCCCTGCTGCACACGTGATGTCAATAAGGAAAGGAACATCCCAGTGCAATGCATTGTGGGTTATGTAGTTCCTGCAGGCTGTCTGTAAGCTGTGGGGAAGTTGTTACAATGTGTAACATCAGTGTTTTAGTCCCTCCTCCCCTGCCAGGATTACAAATGATGCAGAAAGAGAAGAACAGTTTTGCAGCTGGATTTCAGCATATAAAAATGGTATTTATTCCTACTGTTGGAAGGAACAGATTACAGGGATAGGGATATTAGGGGTTTCTGTGTTGTGTGGGCTCTTTAACAAGGGTTATAACAAGAGGGCTATAATACAGTAATACCATTGTAAAATGAAAGAGCTAATCTAGCAATATGCAAGGGTTAATAGAAAATCAAAGCCAATAGAGATGTAGGAAAACAAGAGATACGCTCTGCAAATACTGAGTGTTTAAAGCCAAAGAACAAATCAATTGGCCAAACATTACAAACAGCAACAAGGCCGATGTATATATGTCACATAACAAATAGGGGACATATTGGCTGTGTCCCCAGATACCCATTTGTGCCTTTAATGAGGACTATGGCCCAGAGAAACTTCTATAATCTGAATAAATAAAGAGTATGTGCCCAACAACCAATGTCGTGAATATGTAGCAATTGAAAAAGAGACATCAAATTATATGAAAAAAAAAATATAATAGATGGCGATTTTTTGCTCTTATTGCTACATTGCTTACTTGGATGATGAGCCATACACAATCATTTCTGGGGGGCGGGAGGTGGTGTAACTAGTGTGTGCTGGGCCCCCCTGTGAAAGAATCTTATGAGGGGCCCGACTCGCCCACTTCCTGCCCACATACGCCCACTTCCTGCCCCCACACGCCCACTTCCTACCCCCACACGCCCACTTCCTGCCCCCATCCGCCCACTACCTGCCTCCACACGCCCACTTCCTGCCCCCATACGCCCACTTCCTGCCCCCATCCGCCCACTCCCTGCCTCCATCCGCCCACTTCCTGCCCCCGGTCCACCCCCCACTCCCTGCCCCCATCCATCCGCCCACTCCCTGCCCTCATACGCCCACTCCCTGCCCCCGTCCATCTGCCCACTCTCTGCCCTCATACGCCCACTTCCTGCCCCGTCCATCCGCCCACTCTCTGCCCTCATACGCCCACTCCCTGCCCCCGTCCATTCACCCACTCTCTGCCCTCATACGCCCACTTCCTGCCCCTGTCCATCTGCCCACTCCCTGCACCCGTCAGTCCACCCACTCCCTGCCCCATCTGCCCACTCCTTGTCCCCATATGCCCACTTCCTGCCCCCTTATGCCGCTCCCTGCCCCCAAATGCCGCTCCCTGCCCCCATATGCCCGCTCCCTGCCCCTATACGCCCCCTCCCTGCCCCGTCCACCCACTCCCTGCCCCCATCCACCCACTCCCTGCCCCCATTCGCCTGGGGGCACAGGTACAGGCCCAAACCTACATGCCTGTAACATTCCCAAAGCACAGAAACATTATTCTTAGTATCAGTGATGAGCGAATCTCCAAAAAATTCTTTTTGACGCAACTGAAGCTTTTTCCTCACTCTACAAATTTTTGCTTTCATTGTTCTTAGGCAATTAGACATTTGCTTTCATTGTTCTTAGCCAATTAGACATTTGTTTTCATTGTTCTTAGCCAATCAGACATTTGCTTTCATTGTTCTTTGCCAATCAGACATTTGCTTTCATTGTTCTTAGCCAATAAGACATTTGCTTTCATTGTTCTTAGCCAATCAGACATTTGCTTTCATTGTTTTAACGCCATTGTTTTATAAGGCACAGCATACGTATAACAACGCTGGATATATAATTAAAGTTTCGGTGAACACCTCTAGGACCAATCTGACCTTCCTTTATAGCGCTGCGTCCGTCTGGAAGATTTAGATCAGGAACTGGTATTTCCAGGGCTTTTCAAATCCTTATTGAACATCTGTCACCAAAAATGTTGTCTTGTAAATTGCTTTATATTTATCCTCTGGAACCCTCCGTGTTTTCCATAAAGGCTTCTCATTCCTCTTCTGCAATATTATTTTGCGTAAGGAAAGGGACAACGCTCCGGCCAAGGGAAGACTTGCTGTCCAGGGTGCTGGAAACGCTGACTGTATGGCTGAGAGGAGAAACATGGCTGGAACCCGATTTCAGTTTTTCTTTAAACAGAAGGCAAGTCCCACAACTCTTGGTACCAGGTTTGAACACGACTCAAGACTTTAAGCCCACCAAGCCCATCTTCCCCTGGAGACTATGGATAGAGGTCCATGGCCTCCTCTTTAAAATATTTTGGTGCAGAGTTTGGCCTTTACCTTTCTTGAAAAGATGTCACCAACAACTATGCAATTCTTAATGCCACCCTATTAACCTGCAGCCCTCCCACCCTGCAAATGGGATTGTGTTTGGCCCCACCAAACAGTTCTACTTTATTCTATAGGCAGAGGTCACATGTATATAACCATGGGGCCCACCAAGGTCCAAAGAGCTGGACGTGATCTTAACTTCTTCAGCGCCTCTGTTTGGACTTCTGTACCCCTAGACCCATCATTTTTTGCTGGTATCCAAATCGGTGCCTTGGGTACATTCTAATTAGTCCCAGTTCAGCCCCCCCCCCCAGGAGTAAGGCATAATGGCAGTTACCACATGCCCAATGAGCTGATTTTTATACCTGGAAGAAAAGCCTGGTTCAAGTAGAGTTTAGAGAGGGCACAAATTGGGCACTTATTTTAAATCGCTTATCGTCACTTGGCACCAAATTTATCCACAGGCCCCCCCCTGCCAGCTCCCTCCCTCCCCAGGAACATACCTTATCTTGCACAGGGAAAACTGGGGACAGGATGGGCAGAAATCTCCAGTGCGCCAAGATCTTAGTGCTCCGTATGCGAGCAAAGTTCAGGTTCGGCTAGGCGGCATTCTGCCCCTAAATAGGTGCCGCTTTAGGCCCGGGCCTTTGTGGCCTTGCCATCACTTGCATAAGCCAGCATGGATCCTGGTAGAGCAAGTTAAATAATTTACAACTACAAAACCATTTCTACTTGGTTAACAGTACTACTATCTCAGGCACAGGTAAATAAATATATATAAATAAATACATTTTCTATCTTAGCTTTAGTAAGTGCAACCTTACCCAAGCACAATGAGAAAGTCAGATCTGGACTGGGATTCAAAATACAGGTATCGGACCCCTTATCCGGAAACCCGTTATCCAGAAAGCTCCGAATTACGGAAAGCCCGTCTCCCATAGACTCCATTTTAATCAAATAATTCAGAATTCTAAAACTGATTTCCTTTTTCTATGTAGAAATAAAACAGAACCTTGTATTTGATCCCAACTAAGATATAATTAATCCTTATTGGATGCAAAACAATCCTATTGGGTTTAATTAATGTTTTATTGATTTTTTAGTAGACTTAAGTTATTGAGATCCAAATTACAGAAAGACCCCTTATCCGGAATACCCTTGGTCCCGAGCATTCTGGATAATGGGTCCTATACCTGTACCAATAATGGTAACTGCCTATGGCATCTTACAGCCCCCCTGGCATTCCCAGTACCCAGAGGCACAAACAGCCCCCCAGCCCAATAAATAGTGACTGTCTGTGGCACCTTACAGCCCCCCTGGCATTCCCAGTACCCAGAGGCACAAACAGCCCCCCAGTAGCCCAATAAATAGTGACTGTCTGTGGCACCTTACAGCCCCCCTGGCATTCCCAGTACCCAGAGGCACAAACAGCCCCCAGTAGCCCAATAAATAGTGACTGTCTGTGGCACCTTACAGCCCCCCTGGCATTCCCAGTACCCAGAGGCACAAACAGCCCCCCAGTAGCCCAATAAATAGTGACTGTCTGTGGCACCTTACAGCCCCCCTGGCATTCCCAGTACCCAGAGGCACAAACAGCCCCCCCAGCCCAATAAATAGTGACTGTCTATGGCACCTTACAGCCCCCCTGGCATTCCCAGTACCCAGAGGCACAAACAGCCCCCCCCTCCAGCCCAATAAATAGTGACTGTCTGTGGCACCTTACAGCCCCCCTGGCATTCCCAGTACCCAGAGGCACAAACAGCCCCCCAGTAGCCCAATAAATAGTGACTGTCTGTGGCACCTTACAGCCCCCCTGGCATTCCCAGTACCCAGAGGCACAAACAGCCCCCCCAGCCCAATAAATAGTGACTGTCTGTGGCACCTTACAGCCCCCCTGGCATTCCCAGTACCCAGAGGCACAAACAGCCCCCCAGTAGCCCAATAAATAGTGACTGTCTGTGGCACCTTACAGCCCCCCTGGCATTCCCAGTACCCAGAGGCACAAACAGCCCCCCCAGCCCAATAAATAGTGACTGTGTGTGGCACCTTACAGCCCCCTGGCATTCCCAGTACCCAGAGGCACAAACAGCCCCCCCCAGCCCAATAAATAGTGACTGTCTGTGGCACCTTACAGCCCCCCTGGCATTCCAGTTGGGCATTCCCAGGCCCCCCCAGCCAATAAATAGTGACTGTCTGTGGCACCTTACAGCCCCCTGGCATTCCCAGTACCCAGAGGCACAAACAGCCCCCAGCCCAATAAATAGTGACTGTCTGTGGCACCTTACAGCCCCCTGGCATTCCCAGTACCCAGAGGCACAAACAGCCCCCCCAGCCCAATAAATAGTGACTGTCTGTGGCACCTTACAGCCCCCCTGGCATTCCCAGTACCCAGAGGCACAAACAGCCCCCCAGTAGCCCAATAAATAGTGACTGTCTGTGGCACCTTACAGCCCCCCTGGCATTCCCAGTACCCAGAGGCACAAACAGCCCCCCCAGCCCAATAAATAGTGACTGTTCTGTGGCACCTTACAGCCCCCCCTGGCATTCCCAAGTACCCAGAGGCACAAACAGCCCCCCAGTAGCC
Organism: Xenopus tropicalis; assembly: GCF_000004195.4. NCBI lineage: Eukaryota > Metazoa > Chordata > Amphibia > Anura > Pipidae > Xenopus > Xenopus tropicalis. The sequence continues at coordinate 8,443,165 of NC_030686.2, read as the reverse complement.
CAATAAATAGTGACTGTCTGTGGCACCTTACAGCCCCCCTGGCATTCCCAGTACCCAGAGGCACAAACAGCCCCCCCAGCCCAATAAATAGTGACTGTGTGTGGCACCTTACAGCCCCCCTGGCATTCCCAGTACCCAGAGGCACAAACAGCCCCCCCCCAGCCCAATAAATAGTGACTGTCTGTGGCACCTTACAGCCCCCCCTGGCATTCCCAGTACCCAGAGGCACAAACAGCCCCCCCAGCCCAATAAATAGTGACTGTCTGTGGCACCTTACAGCCCCCCTGGCATTCCCAGTACCCAGAAGCACAAACAGCCCCCCCAGCCCAATAAATAGTGACTGTGTGTGGCACCTTACAGCCCCCCCTGGCATTCCCAGTACCCAGAGGCACAAACAGCCCCCCCAGCCCAATAAATAGTGACTGTGTGTGGCACCTTACAGCCCCCCTGGCATTCCCAGTACCCAGAGGCACAAACAGCCCCCCCCAGCCCAATAAATAGTGACTGTCTGTGGCACCTTACAGCCCCCCCTGGCATTCCCAGTACCCAGAGGCACAAACAGCCCCCCCAGCCCAATAAATAGTGACTGTCTGTGGCACCTTACAGCCCCCTGGCATTCCCAGTACCCAGAGGCACAAACAGCCCCCCCAGCCCAATAAATAGTGACTGTCTATGGCACCTTACAGCCCCCCTGGCATTCCCAGTACCCAGAGGCACAAACAGCCCCCCCAGCCCATTAAATAGTGACTGTCTGTGGCACCTTACAGCCCCCCTGGCATTCCCAGTACCCAGAGGCACAAACAACCCCCCCAGCCCAATAAATAGTGACTGTCTATGGCACCTTACAGCCCCCCTGGCATTCCCAGTACCCAGAGGAACAAACAGCCCCCCCAGCCCAATAAATAGTGACTGTCTATGGCACCTTACAGCCCCCCCTGGCATTCCCAGTACCCAGAGGAACAAACAGCCCCCCCAGCCCAATAAATAGTGACTGTCTGTGGCACCTTACAGCAGCCCCTGGCATTCCCAGTACCCAGAGGAACAAACAGCCCCCCCAGCCCAATAAATAGTGACTGTCTATGGCACCTTACAGCCCCCCTGGCATTCCCAGTACCCAGAGGCACAAACAGCCCCCCCAGCCCAATAAATAGTGACTGTCTATGACACCTTACAGCAGCCCCTCTGGCATTTGCCAGAAGCCACAGATTGCCAGTCCGGGCCTTGAGAAAGCCATCTTCATGGGCCACTAAAGGAATTAAGAGAGCAGAACGCTACTTAGCGAGTATGAGCCACAGGGCTGTGTTTGTTAAAGCAGAATTACACAGTGTTCTGGGTAAAGCGTTGCACAATGCACTGCTGGCTCTTCTTGGGTTCAGATGACATTTGCTGAGAGGTTTAAGGTCTCGCACAAAGTAAACAAGTCAGGTTACAACCCCACGAGGTGGCGAACATATTTTTTTGGTTTTGAAATGCTCAAAAATACACAGCAAAGGGCAAAATCAGCGAGAGAGAGAGAAACATCCCAAGCTGGTGCCGTTCCAACTATAACTGGATTATATAAAATGATTCCGTATCCCATAAGCCCTGTGATTCAGGTCCCCGCGGGTCCGTCGCTGTTCCTGCTGTACTTTCAGATATATAAATATGAAATCATGGGTTTTCTGAGAGCTGAATAAAAGGAGTGGCAAATGATACAGATAGTTTGAATGTCTGTTGTGTCATATTGGAAAATATTCCTTTTAATTGCCAAAAATTAAATGAATTTACAAAATACTGTTATCTTTCAATGTCCATTAGCAAAGAGCATCCCTCCGGCTATTCAGCTTGTGCCCATTGCCAGTTTGGTAACAGATCCGGTAATGCAAATGCAGGCACCAGGGCCGCTGCTGGCCAAATGGGTGCCCTAAGCAGAAATTTACTTTTGTGCCCCCTCCCCCAAATATTACGGAAGTAAAAATAAAATAATAAAAAAAACACCTACTATAGGGGCCCCACACACAGTGCCCCCAATATCCCCCATAGCCAATGCCCCCATAGTAAGTGCCCCCAATATCCCCCATAGACAATGCCCCCATAGTAAGTGCCCCCAATAGCCCCCATAGACAATGCCCCCATAGTAAGTGCCCTCAATATCCCCCATAGACAATGCCCCCATAGTAAGTGCCCCCAATTGCCCCCATAGATAGAACTATCCGGAACAGTGGGATGTGCTATAAAAACCGGCGGGACAGTGTTGGGTGGTATGTTATAATATATAAAAACGATTTTTTTGAGCTGGGATGGTGCCCCCCTGGGAGTTGGTGCCCCCCTGGGAGTTGGTGCCCTATGCAGACTGAGTACTCTGCTTATAGGGAGCGGCGGCCCTGGCAGGCACAGTCAAACGAATGCAAAAGCCCAAGTTATTACTGATAAGATTGGGGTGCATTGGGTTACTGCACTTTTTTGGGGTGTGTGTTACTTGCTTTACTTACACAGGGTCAAAATGGGCCACTGGGATATCGGGAAAAAACCCGGTGGGCCGGTGACCCGATCCCTTTTACTGCTCCCCCAGCCGCCGGTGTCCCCCCCTGATGCGTTTCACTTGTGCATTCAGGGAAGGATGTTGGGTCGGTGGTGGGGGCCCCTAAGGGTGTTGGGGAGGAGCGGCGGGCGACCCTGTAGGGGATATGGCCAGCAGGGGCACCTTGCAAGGCCCCTGGGGCGGCAGTCTCGGTGGGCCCTGCACCGCCCATTCCGACCCTGGTGTTTCACTATTAGGGTGTATGCATGTCCTCCCTAGGATATATACTGAACATTTCTTGGAATATCTGTGAGGATCCAATCTGAGGAAGCGGCGGGTTACTATTAGCCTCTTACATCTCTTTGAAACTTAACCCAGTCGGTTACTTAGTTACCTAGAACATTAGAAACGCTGACCGGAATGCACGGCACGTTGTTAAAGGATAACTATACTCCCAGAATAAATACTTAACCAACAGACAGTTCATATTCAATGGATAGTAAAGAATCTTCCCAAACTGGAATATATATATCAGTAAATATTGCCCTTTTACATCTTTTCCCTTGAGCCGCCATTTTGTGCTGGGCTGTGTGCTCCCTCAGAGATCAGCTGACAGGAAGTGATGCAGCTCTAACTGTAACAGGAAGTAGTGTGGGAGTAACAGGCAGAACTCTGCCCATTCATTGGCTGATGGGGCCTAGCATGTATGTGTGCCTTGGTTTGTTTGTGTGCACTGTGACTCCTATGATCCCAGGGGGCGGCCCTTAGTACTTAAAATGGCAGTTTTCTATTTAGGATTACCCAATGGGATTATTAGATGAAGCAGGGTTTTACATGAAATATACGGTATTTTAATAGACACCTACATTGTTTGGGGGTATAGGTTTCCTTCAATGGCAGCTGACTGAGGATACTCCATGGTCCCCATTAGTAACATTGATCATTTCGCTTTGTTCTTAGAAATCCAGGTTTAAATGTAGGTCTGTGCTTGGTTACAAACAGCAAAGAATGTGAATTATTGTCAGAATGAGCCAAAATGTCCAAAAACGATGAAATACATTGCCGTCCGCATATTTGTCAAGTTTATAATTCGATGTCCACATAAAATTCCTGAATGAAATTCATATAAACAACGAAGAACACATGTTTCTACCACCTTTCCCATTGAACTGAATGGGTTACGCCATTAAAACTATGGTGTCAAATAAAAGCATTGCATTTTTTGGCCTTTATATGTGTAAACAGACGGTTTTATTACAAAAATAGCAGAGATTTTTGCCGCTTTCCTCGTGCCGAGCATAAATAATGTTATCTTAGCTAAGCCTTACAGGCAGCTTCCAACGCTCAAGTCATCTGACAGATTCCGGGAAATCAAAGCCTTTGGAATGCCGGATCCCAGACATGATCGGGCTGCTTCAAAAATGACATTTCCAATTATCCGGAGCCGGAAAACGTTATCTATATTTATATATAAGTGAATCTGTCTTCTAAATATTATATAGATTATATAAAGGTGTTTACTTTGAAGAAAATTGGTCTCTGCAAAGCAAGGGTTTCCCAAAAAAAGGAAAATTATATCAGTGATCAACAGGGTCGGACTGGGCTGCCGGGGCACCGGGAAAATACATGGGGGGCCCCGGCCCTGTTGCCGCTTCCCCTGCCCAGAGATGTCCTCCCCTGATGCGTTTAACATGTGCATTCAGGGGAGGACGTTGAATGGGGGCCCCTATGGGCCCCTGCAGAGGATTCATCAGCGGAGGTACCTTGGGGGGTGCGGGGTCCCCTGGGTGGTCGCCCCAGTGGGCCCTTCTCCCCCCAGTCCGACCCTGGTGATCAGTGTAGGTCTCCATAGAAATGTATTGCATAAAATAGCTTATAGGCAAAACCCTGCTTCATATAAATACACCATTTGTAAGGGGGTCACTAGAGATATTTTGGGGTAATTGCAGTATTTGGCCACTAGGTGGGTAAGGTTAAATTAGGTTTAGTAGGTTTAGGGGCCTGAGTGAGGAGCCCGACTGTTGCCCCTCCCTTTCCTCCATAACTCACGCCCCTTCCGTCAGGCCCTCCCATTACTTTGGCCCCAGGCCTATCTCCTGTTACACCCTGGGCTTAGGGTTAACACATGTCCAGTTGTGACCCAGACAGACAGATTTTCTGTAGGGCTGTCCATGTCAAAACTGACTGTGCGGTTTTCCCAATTTGGGCAGGATTTCACCAAGATTGACCAACCGCAGATCTCCATGTCATAGCCCTGCTCTGTGATGTCAGTGCCCGCCCCATAATATCACTGCTCTGCCCCCATGATATCACACTCCACAACCCTTCCCAGAGTTCCTACACAGCAAAGATGGCAACCCTAACTACGCTTCATACCCCTATCACTGGCTCTTCTCCCCAGGGGAGCCCCTCCCTCTGTGACTCCATACTAGTAACACCCCTACTCCACTACCATTTGGCTCTGGGGAGGGCGGACGGGTTCAAGGTAAAGTAGAACACCCCCTTGACTTCCTTCCTTCTTTAACCCTTTATGTCCCCACCCTTCCTAACAGGCAACACAACAAACTACAACTCCCATAATTCCCAACACACTCCTCCAGTTCCCCCCTTCCTAGCCCTGTCCTGGCCCCAGGGCCGGAACTAGAGGGAGGCAGAAGAGGCAGCTGCCTAGGGCGCAACAATTAGGGGGTGCCAGGCAGGACCTCTCCTACCTACCCCTAGTCCTCCTGCTTTGTCATTGCCCCCTCCGCTTGTCATTAGCGGCAGGGGAAATGACACATCACAACCCCCCCCCCCGAACACGGGGGTGTTGGGGCAGGGGCGTGGTGGCCGACCGGGTTGCCTAGGGCCTGCTTGGCCCTGTCATTCCCCAATTCCTAGATCATTCCCCTTGGCCATTCTGTCCCACAGCACCTAAGCCCTAATTACCGGCCACATATTGAATCCACATCCTGCAAGGTTATTTACCAATGAATTTAGATGCATGATGCAGACTGAACTGCCTTATGTGCAGCCATGCAACGTCCATCTAAATTAATTGATAATTAGCCACTCGGGATGTGGATTCAACTGGTGGCCCTCTGGGATTTACCAGAACCCACAGATTGCCAGTCCGGGCCTGTTTGCCTTTAGCAAGGATGGTGTGAATGGCAAGCAAGTGGGCTACCAAGACTATCAGCCTGTTGCTCCCATCTGTTTAGTGATATAAAACTTGACAGCTAATAAATAACAAACAGTCATGTTATGATCCATAGCAATAATAATAATAATAACACGCTGTGTCTCTGAATGACAACTGAATGGTTTATAATGACGTGTGGATGGGAGTTTAGGTGCTTGCCAAGCATTTAGTGTTCCAACGTTGTGTCCTTGTATGGAATTCGCTTCTGTCTTTCTGATGTCATCAAATCCTATTGCAAAACTAACGGGGAGCGCTCCAGGCACTGCGGCTATACACGTACAGAGTCGCCTCGGGAAAGCATGTTCCTCTGTACGTACAATGGGACGGGGGCTCTAATCCTGGGATTTCCAAACCCGAAGCGTCAATTCATTTCTCAGCACCACGGATTGGATAATAAAAAATTGTTCAAACATGAAATAAACCCAATAGGACTGTTCTGCCCCCAATAAGGGGTAATTATATCTTAGTTGGGATCAAGTACAGGTACTGTTTTATTATTACAGAGAAAAGGGAATCATTTAACCATTAAATAAACCCAATAGGGCTGTTCTGCCCCAATAAGGGGTAATTATATCTTAGTTGGGATCAAGTACAGGTACTGTTTTATTATTACAGAGAAAAGGGAATCATTTAACCATTAAATAAACCCAATAGGGCTGTTCTGCCCCCAATAAGGGGTAATTATATCTTAGTTGGGATCAAGTACAGGTACTGTTTTATTATTACAGAGAAAAGGGAATCATTTAACCATGAAATAAACCCAATAGGGCTGTTCTGCCCAATAAGGGGTAATTATATCTTAGTTGGGATCAAGTACAGGTACTGTTTTATTATTACAGAGAAAAGGGAATCATTTAACCATTAAATAAACCCAATAGGGCTGTTCTGCCCCCAATAAGGGGTAATTATATCTTAGTTGGGATCAAGTACAGGTACTGTTTTATTATTACAAGAGAAAAGGGAATCATTTAACCATTAAATAAACCCAATAGGGCTGTTCTGCCCCCAATAAGGGGTAATTATATCTTAGTTGGGATCAAGTACAGGTACTGTTTTATTATTACAGAGAAAAGGGAATCATTTAACCATGAAATAAACCCAATAGGGCTGTTCTGCCCCCCAATAAGGGGTAATTATATCTTAGTTGGGATCAAGTACAGGTACTGTTTTATTATTACAGAGAAAAGGGAATCATTTAACCATGAAATAAACCCAATAGGGATGTTCTGCCCCCAATAAGGGGTAATTATATCTTAGTTGGGATCAAATACAGGTACTGTTTTATTATTACAGAGAAAAGGGAATCATTTAACCATTAAATAAACCCAATAGGGTTGTTCTGCCCCAATAAGGGGTAATTATATCTTAGTTGGGATCAAGTACAGGTACTGTTTTATTATTACAGAGAAAAGGGAATCATTTAACCATGAAATAAACCCAATAGGGCTGTTCTGCCCCAATAAGGGGTAATTATATCTTAGTTGGGATCAAGTACAGGTACTGTTTTATTATTACAGAGAAAAGGGAATCATTTAACCATGAAATAAACCCAATAGGGCTGTTCTGCCCCCCAATAAGGGGTAATTATATCTTAGTTGGGATCAAGTACAGGTACTGTTTTATTATTACAGAGAAAAGGGAATCATTTAACCATGAAATAAACCCAATAGGGATGTTCTGCCCCCAATAAGGGGTAATTATATCTTAGTTGGGATCAAATACAGGTACTGTTTTATTATTACAGAGAAAAGGGAATCATTTAACCATTAAATAAACCCAATAGGGTTGTTCTGCCCCAATAAGGGGTAATTATATCTTAGTTGGGATCAAGTACAAGGAATTGTTTTATTATTCATTCATTGTTATTTATTAAAAACTGCCCCAGCCCCAGAGACCGAGGAGCCCTCTTCCTTCTTCTTTCTTCGTGCCAGTACAGGGTAAAAGGTAAGCCATTACAATCACTGGGCGATGCCTAAAATTTGCTGCTGCCCAGTAATTTTTATTTTTCCTTGTCCATTAATTTGGACTGTAGCAACCCAATAGCTGGAGAGCTGTTGAACAAAAAAAACTGCAAATAATAGAAAATGAAGACCAACTGCAAATTGTTTCAGAATAGCATTCTGGACACCATAATAAAGGTTAATTTAAAGGTGAACAACCCCTTTAGCGTTTCCCTGTTAAACAGGTGCCAGTGAAAGAGTTAAGTGGCATTAGCGGGGAGAAGGGGCTGATTCATGGCAGACTGAATCACAGACAGGAAGATTAAATTGGGGAGCTGCAGGCTAGAAAAGAGCGAGCATTCCTGACATTCACAGCGGGTGAGAAACACACCATAAAGCTTCTCTCGTTACTGATCTGTAAGGTGAATCCCTGACGGGGCGAGCGCTGTCTGTGACAAATAAGCAGACTAATATAGATATAATGTGTTGCTATGGAGCAATCCCACACTGAGACACTGCAGGAGTATTCGCACATAAAGTAGCCGCATCACCGGCCGAAAAGCAACAGGAATAACACAAATGTGAGTCACGGCTTTGCCGGGTATTACTCCTCTATTGTTTCAATAAAATCGTTACTAAGAGCGCCGAGGGTGTTCCCTAGCAATGCGGTTTTCAGGGAAACCCTATATGGTTTATCTCATAGGTGTGAGACACAGAGTAAAGGCCATAAACCTTCAGATCCGCTCGCTTGGCCTTATCACCGAGCAAGCGGATCTTCCCCGATATCTCCCACCTACGGGTGGGGATATTGAAAGAATCCAGGCTAATTCGGTCTTCGATTGAATTATAACGACGGGTATGGGCAAAGTCATTTTGGGGACCGCATCAACGAGCCAATGCAGTCCCCGATCCGACTAAACTTTTTAACCTGCCCAATCGAGATCTAGATGATTTCAGGCCAGATATCAGTCGGGCAGGCCAGTCATTGTTGCCCCTACACGGGGGGAATCAGTCGAAGGGACCCATATTGGCAGCTACAATCGTCCCGTGTATGGGGACCTTAAGAAAGAACAGGGTTGGCACTGGAACGCTGTACCCCCCCCCCCCCCCGCAGCAAGAAGGCAGGGAAGTCTTTAGTTGTGCCAAGGCCCATTTGGGATACTTGCCTTGCTATTAAGGTCGCCGCCTGTCCAGTTATGACCTGGTTTTTGGAGAGGACTATACCACCTGCCCAGTTTCCCCAATTTGGAAAACCAGCAGGACTCTATGGGGGGAATTCACAGAAGTGGAGGGAGCCCTTTTTTGGAGTAAAAGTGGTGGGAAAAGTGGTGGAAAACATTTTCTCCAGATTCACAAACAGAAATCCGCCTAAATTCCGACTCAACCGTCACTTTTCCGTTTTTGGTGAAAGACAGACAGTTTACAGACACTTTTGTGAATTTGTAACGACATTTTTTCCCGACATTTTCAAAATGGAGTAAAGCTCAGTGTAACTCTGTCAGATCAATTCTAAGCTCTTCTGTTTTGTTTTGTTTCCCCCAGTCTCCATTTCACACCTAAGGTAGGGGCCCCTACCATGATTATGCCAGTTTAAGCTTAATCAGTGAGGCAATAATAACATTTTGTGTGAATATATTGTAAACATTTTTATTAAAAGGAAAAGTAAAGCCTCCCAGGAAAATTTTTAATTTTAGCAGCAGTGCCCCCTCTTTATTCACTTCACAGACATTTGCCCCAACTTATCTGCGCCCCCATAGCATGCCCAGAACTACAGAGCTGCCCGACAGCATTGGTCCCTACCTGTTCCCAGCCGCCATCTTGGTGATCAGCAAACAGCATAAGCACGCTGGCACCCAAACTGGGATATTGGGGTGCAGGGTTGGACTGGCCCAACTGGATAAAAACCCGCTGGGCCCTAGTTCTGTTGGGCCCCTTATCACCGGGCATGTTGGTGTGGGGGCCGGATTTCTGCTGCCCAGTAATGAGTAGGGGCCAGAGAAGACGGTATTTAGACCCTTAAATCTTGTTACAGAAGTGGAATTACACAGAAATAAAGAAAACATTAGAAAGCCCAGATTCTCCTGAAAAAAATGATGTATAGTTTTCCTATGCAAACCCCCAAAGTGAAATGCCAAATCCTGCAGGTAAATTCCTTCCCCCGAGGCTCGTGTAGCTGTGGGCGTGGGTTTGGTGGCACCGACAGATTTACTAAGAGCCAAAGGCAAATTCATAAAAAAAATGTCGGGAAATGACAAAATCTGAAAACTGTCTGTTTAAAAGACAAATTCACAAAAGTGGAGGTTTGTGAATTAGGTGGAAAATCCGACAAATCTATCTCCACTTTTAGTTTGTCTCAGTATCAGCACTTTTGTCAATTCCCCCCTATGAGATTAAGATGGCGGGGCCATGTCATAACCCCGCCCCACAACGCCATAGCCCGCACACATGATGCCGCTGCTCCGCCCAGTAATGCCACATCCCGCCCCCCTGCCCAGAGTTAGTCATGGCAAAAAGTGGCAACCCTACTTGCTATACCTGCTCTGTCCTACTCTTCATACCCAAAACCGACGCTCTGTGAGTCCCCACTATATTAAGAGTGGTGCCACCATTTTGAGCTGGGCTGTGTGCTCCCTCAGAGATCACCTGACAGGAAATAGGTCGGACTGGGCTGCCGGGATACCGGGAAAAATTCCGGTAGGCCCAGGCGGCTAAGATCCGACCCTTGCCGGCGCTCCCCCTGCCCGACCGTTCCTCCCCGGACGCATTAAATTTATGGGAAGGACGGCAGGTAGGGGACCCTGTGACGTCGGGTGGGGGACAAGGATGGTGGGGGCACCTGCAGGGCCCCAGTGGGTCATGCACCCCCCAGTCCGACCCTGTGCAGCTCTAACTGTAACAGGAAGTAGTGTGGGAGTAAAAGGCGGAACTCTGTCCATTCATTGGCTGATGGGGCCTAACATGTATGTGTGCCTTGGCTTGTTTGTGGGTACTGTGACTCCTATGATCCCAGGGGGCGGCCCTTAGTACTTAAAATGGCAGTTTTATATTTAGGATTACCCAAACTATATTTCTATAAAAATGGTTTATTTAGATGAAGCAGGGTTTTACAAATGAGCTGTTTATACAATATATTTGTATAGGCATCTACATTGTTTGGGGGTATAGTTTTCCTTTATCTATAGGGGAAGCAGAACCTGCAAGAAGTGTAGTTTCATTGGTGCCTGGATATGGCCCTTATCTGATGGGTCTACAGGGCACCGGCCAATGATCAAATCAGCCTTATTTGGCCCAACACAAGGGATCCGCTCATCTGGGGCAGCTGTAGGTTGCCATAGTAAAGGGGAAGGGTGGGCAGAGACTAAAGTAGACCCTGTGCAGACATAGTTATATAGTTACATAGATAAGTTGGGTTGGAAAAAGACCAAAGTCCATCAAGTTCAACCCCTCCGACCACTGACCAGACCTAACCATGCCTAAACCTGCCTACTAAGCCAAGATCCATTACCATGTAATTTCAGATCTTATATGAACTACAGATGGCACAAGGCCACAAAGCCAAGTTCCTTCCTAAAATTTCCTTGGAACATTTAGATATTATTGCCAAAGACATTGCCTGTAACCTTTCCCTGGGAATATCGTTAGATCATATAGATATATATTGCCTCACTAAGAATAATATTAGCCCAGACAATGGCCTTTGTCTGAAACACCAACCCAAGAGCAATGAGTTGGGACTTGTGTAAGAGCCCGGAGATGTTCCAGCCTTTGGCTGAGCCGACACCACTACTAAAGGGTTTACAAACCGCATCAACCAAAGGTTTATTGTTCCAATAACTGTCCTAACGCCATTTTGTGTGGGGGTGAAAATATCTCAGGAACGAAGGTAACTGTTGGCCATTGTTTTATAGTAAAATAGCTATCTATCTATCATCTATCTATCTATCTACCTATCTATCTATCTATCTATCTATCTACCTATCTATCTATCTATCTATCTATCTATCTACCTATCTATTTATCTATCATCTATATTTATCTATATATCTATCTATCTATTATCTATCTATCTATTATCTATCTATCTATCTATCTATCTATCTATCTATCATCTATCATCATCTCTCTATCTATCTGTCTATCATCTATCTATCTATCTATCTATCTATCTATCTATCTATCTATCATCTATCTATCTATCATCTATCTATCTATCTATCTATCTATCTATCTATCATCTATCTATCTATCTATCTATAATCTCTCTCTCTATCTGTCTGTCTATCTATCTATCTATCTATCTATCTATCTATCTCTATCTATCTATCTATCTATCTATCTATCATCTATCTATCTATCTATCTATCTATCTATCTATCATCTCTCTATCTATCTGTCTATCATCTATCTATTTATCTATCTATCATCTATCTATCTATCTATCTATCTATCTATCTATCTATCTATCTATAGTCTCTCTATCTATCTATAATCTCTCTATCTATCTATCTATTTATCTATCTATCATCTATCTATCTATCTATCTATCTATCTATCTATCTATCTATCTATCATCTATCTATCTATCTATCTATCTATCTATCTATCATCTATCTATCTATCTATCTATCTATCATCTATCTATCTATCTATCTATCTATCTATCTATCTATCATCTATCTATCTATCTATCTATCTATCTATCATCTATCTATCTATCTATCTATCTATCTATCTATCTATCTATCTATCTATCTATCATCTATCTATCTATCTATCATCTATCTATCTATCTATCTATCTATCATCTATCTCACATAGAGAATACCAGATGTAACAAAAGTGAGTAGAAGTTCCGGCCGCGGGGCACATTACACCCCCAGAATGAGGCCCGGGACAAGCAAACACATTACTCACACAGAACAAACAGGATGAAGGCTCTTAACATTGACAAAGAATCTCACATTCACTTTCGTTTGCCATTGTATTGTAATGGAGGTTTCTATCAGATATACCGTATATACATAAATCAGTTTATAGCTCCAAATTCTATTTTATGGTGAGATTTGCTTATTTGGTGCAACAAATTTTGGACACGTGACTATTCTTTTGATGCCCGCGACTATTCTTGCCACAATTTTTGGATGTGCGACTATTCTTTTGACGCCCGCGACTATTCTTGCCACAATTTTTGGATGCGCGACTATTCTTTTGACGCCCGCGACTATTCTTGCGACAAATTCTTTTGACGCACAACTACTCTTATGACAATTTTTGGACACGTGGAAAATTTTTTCATCCGTTTTGTGATAGTGAAACGCGGAAATTCGCCGCAAATCCATGCCTGGCAAAACATTTCGCCCATCACTACTTACTGCTCATGCCTGTCACACTCTTTATAACTCTCACCTTGTTTAAAGGGGCAGTTCACCCGCCTCTTTCCCGCCCTGTGATGTCATGGCCCGCTTCTTTCCCACCCCACAACATCATGGCCACACCTCTTCCCCCGCCCCCTGTGACATCCCCCTGCCCGGTTACGAAAGCCGGCAGAGGTGGCATCCCTACCCACACACCCCCAGGGGCCCCCGCCACCTGCCCAACCCCCCCCTTTCAAATGCACATACATTATATTTATCTTTGGTGCCATTAGCGGGGGCCAACCAGGTTTTTTCCCCGGTACTCCACCAGAGACCCATCCACCATTTTATAGTTGCCAGCGGTTGATGTAATAAAAAATGTTATTTTTTTTCCCAATACAGGCCAAACAACCACCTGCCCTATGTGCTATTACGACGAGTCTAATGACGACTATGGGACTAAATGGGAAATTATGTTTTTATTTCTGCTTTCTTTTTCCTGTTTACCCATTTCATTGTTTTTTGCCCGTTTCCTGTAGGACGTGTAAGATTTTTCTGTAGAAGTGATGATTCAGGTGTAGGCGCAGGTTCCACACAATACCGTTTCCTCTAGGAAACACCACTCCTCCTCCTCCTCTTCTTCCTCTCCTGTCTGCGGGTTTCCAGTTGACAGGTTTATGGGAATTGCTTGGGGGGGGGCACCTTAGCAGCAGAGCCGTACCTTGTAATTCCAGGGGATTTGCTCACTGACGGGATTGGGTGCCTTGACAGGAATATTACCTGTTTACCTGTTGCGTCAGAGCCGTCGGTAGCATGGGAGAGATCTAGCCCCTCCTCACATTCCTTTGTGCACTTGGGAGGAACGCTTTGTGCAGGAGATGCAAAATAAACAAAGGGGGGGTTCAAAGGAGCCATAGAGTATAACTAAAAAGCCCTATAATCTTATAGGCAATAATGTATAATATATTGAGTTGGAAATTATTAGTATCTTAAAAAACGACAACTTTATTGGAGCTCCCTATAGGTCCCTGCCTGTGTTTCAAATGAGGGGTGTCCTAACCGTTCCTCCCAGAAGTACAGTAGGAGGGGGAGAGCCAATCACAGTCCTGCAGTTACACAAGCAAAGACATTAGTTCCCTATTAGGTCAGCCTAGCTACTGATTGGTTCCTATCCTACAGGGCAGTGTGCTGAGCGCACAGCCTGGGGAAGGAAGCAGGAAGTGGAACAAATGGGCGGGACTAGTAGGGTTTTTGCAGAAAATTTCCATAGATCGACCTAAAACCTAAGGGGAACCCATTTTTGAAAACTGGACTTTCACCCCCTTACACAGACCTGAAACCCACATTTTTACTCGTTTGGACCTGCATCCAGACCTGCAACTGCCTTATCCACAATCTGATCTGGACCTGTTAACCAGAATGCTCGGGACCTGGGGTTTTCTGGATAAGGGATCTTTCCATAATTTGAATCTCCATAACTTAAATCTACTAAAAATCATTTAACCATGAAATAAACCCAATAGGGCTGTTCTGCTCCCAATAAGGGGTAATTATATCTTAGTTGGGATCAAGTACAGGTACTGTTTTATTATTACAGAGAAAAGGGAATCATTTAACCATGAAATAAACCCAATAGGGCTGTTCTGCCCCCGATAAGGGGTAATTATATCTTAGTTGGGATCAAGTACAGGTACTGTTTTATTATTACAGAGAAAAGGGAATCATTTAACCATGAAATAAACCCAATAGGGCTGTTCTGCCCCAATAAGGGGTAATTATATCTTAGTTGGGATCAAGTACAGGTACTGTTTTATTATTACAGAGAAAAGGGAATCATTTAACCATTAAATAAACCCAATAGGGCTGTTCTGCCCCAATAAGGAGTAATTATATCTTAGTTGGGATCAAGTACAGGTACTGTTTTATTATTACAGAGAAAAGGGAATCATTTAACCATTAAATAAACCCAATAGGGCTGTTCTGCCCCCAATAAGGGGTAATTATATCTTAGTTGGGATCAAGTACAGGTACTGTTTTATTATTACAGAGAAAAGGGAATCATTTAACCATTAAATAAACCCAATAGGGCTGTTCTGCCCCAATAAGGGGTAATTATATCTTAGTTGGGATCAAGTACAGGTACTGTTTTATTATTACAGAGAAAAGGGAATTATTTAACCATTAAATAAACCCAATAGGGCTGTTCTGCCCCCAATAAGGGGTAATTATATCTTAGTTGGGATCAAGTACAGGTACTGTTTTATTATTACAGAGAAAAGGGAATCATTTAAACATGGGAGATGGCCTTTCCGTAATTCAAAACTTTCTGGAGAATGGGTTTCCGGATTAGGAATCCCATACATGTACTTTAGATAATATAGGATAAGGAATAGAGATACGACCTGCAGACCTGCCAACTACTTTTTTGTGGGTAACCCATTGTGGGACTCTAAAGTGAGGTGTCTTGGGGGGGTTAAACAGGCTCTTAGTCAATATTTGGGCAATGGAGTCAGCAAGTGTATTGAGCAAAGTCCAATTTTGAGCACAATTCTTGTGTTTTTTCCCCCTAGAATCCCAGCATTACTGTGATCGCACTTGATACAATTGTGTCATTATAGATTTTTTATGTCTGCCTGGTGTCATTTCCGGTGTCTGGCGTGTGCCCGATTGCCGCAGGGTGCTGGGGAACCCTGAAGCTACTGTCTGGTCTGGAGGTGATGGTAGCTACAGGGCTCCCCTACGTCAATAGGAGCCCAATTCAGAACAAAAGGCACCGAGCACAACTAAGTGATTGCATTTTGACGCAAGTAGTTTTATAAAAGCAGTTTTACGCACAACTGACTAAAGGGAAATTGCAGGGATCACGACTGCACTTGTGATCCCTCTTGTGTATGGTTGCAACCTGTCCTGTTCTGATCCGGACTGCCCCTTGAAAAACCTTCTGCCTGGTTTTTAACATTCTGAAAGCCCAATGTTTGTGGGCACAAAGACACCCACACAGGGTCGGACTGGGCTGGCTGCTGGGACACCGGGAAAAACCTGGTTGGCCCCGGCGGCCCAGACCCGATCCCCCAGGGTGCTCCACAGATCCACTGGTCTCTGGACAGATGGGGGTGCCCCTGCGGGGAGGTGTGTGGGAAGGCCATGGTGGGGGCCGTTGGGGGTGCTGGGGCCCCCCCTGAGGCAGAAGCCCCTGTGGGCCCTGCACCCCCCAGTCCGACCCTGCACCCACAGTTTAGAGGAGTAGTTTGTGGACTTTGGTGTAAGCCAGATTATGAGGCAACTCATTTAGTCAGGGCCCCACATAGCACATTAATGTTTCCAAGTATACAGGTATGGGACCTGTTATCCAGAACGCTGATGAATTGGGGCTTTCTGGGTAAGGGGGCTTTCTGTAATTTGGATCTCCATAACTTAAGTCTACTAAAAAAAATCATTAAGCTTCCTGGATAATGGATCCCATACCTGTTTGTGTATATACACACACACACATATATATATATATATATACTGTATATCCCAGACCCATGTGCACTAAGGTGTCCCGAGGATTCAAAATTTGACACGAGGTGCATAGTGCAGCCCCCCCAGGCTACAGGCAGGCAGTAAGGAGATGGCCCCCGGGCACCATGCACCCACCAGCGCACCCTAATTGCATGTCTATGTGCTGCCTCTTTTACAATTAACTAAATATTCTTGGACATATAGCAATTTAGATGTCGTTAAACAGCATTTTTCCTGGTTACTTAGGGATATATGTCACTATTAAATCTTAACTTCTGTATCAGTAAGCATTGTGCTAATTGGTGTATTTGATGTATACTCCCTTTCTATTGTACAGCGCTGTGGAATGCATGTGTATAATATTAATAATAATAAGTAACACAGGTATAGGATCCCATTATCCAGAAAACTCCGAATTGTGGCCATCTTCCATGGAGTACATTAGAAGCAAATAAGTCTAAATTTTTACAAATATTTATGCTGTACTAATAAGACAGTATAGGGGTTTTATATTTTGTAGGGAAGCATCTGTCATTACTGTAATACGGATCATTTTTTCTTTTTATGTAGAATAGCACCACCTTCTGGCAGTTTGTGAGAAGACATTCAGTTTGAGAGAGGACTCCTTTCAGTTTCTAGTCTGAATGAGCCAATCCTATCGCAGCCTCTCTGGGTGAGGGGAGAAAGTGGGTGCAATCGGGGAGCCTGGCCCTGAGGATGGAGGCGTAACTGGACTCACTGCAGATCCAAGCCAGCCTATTACATCTGGTCAGGAAAAGTCATATTTTACCAATTATGGTCTCTAAGTGCAGCACCAGGCTCTAAATAGCAACTAAAATAGTATACACCAGATATATCAACAAACTCCATGTCATTGGGGGAGATAATGAACCACTCTAGGTGTAATTAAAGCCCTATCATATTAATAATAGAAGGATTGGATCATTATTTCCCTAAAGGCATGGTATTAGTTGGAATCTTGCCTTTACCCCAGGCCTCATGAATACAGAGGTACCAAACAGAGACAGCAATGTATTCACAGGGGGTGCAGGTTTCTAGTCTGCACTGTTAATTTCTGCCAGCCATACCTTCATCTGTACTTATAATCTCCAATAGTGATGGGCGAAAAGTTTCGCCAGGCATGGATTCGCGGCGAATTTCCGCGTTTCGCCATTGGCGGATTGTTTCGCGAAACGGATGAAAAATTTCGCCGCGGAAAAATTCGCCGCACGTCCAAAAATTGTCGCCGGCGTTAAAAAAGAATAGTCGCGGGCGACAAAATAATAGCCGCGGGCGACGAAACAATAGCGCGTGACAAAATAATAGCCGCGGGCGACGAAACAAGAGCCGCGCGACAAAACAAGAGCGGCGGGCGACGAAACAAGAGCCACGCGCGACGAAACAATAGCCGCGCGCGACGAAACAATAGCCGTGCGACAAAATAATAGCTGCGGGCGACGAAATAATAGCCGCGGGCGACTAAACAAGAGTCGCGCGACGAAACAAGAGCCGCGGGCGACGAAACAAGAGCCACGTGACAAAACAATAGCCGCGGGCGACGAAACAAGAGCCGCGCGCGACGAAATAATAGCCGCGCAACAAAACAATAGACGCGGGAGACAAAACAATAGCCGCGCGACAAAATAATAGCCGCGGGCACTAATTTTTTTTGTCGCACGACATTTTCGCCGTTTCGCGAATTTTTCGCCGTTTCGCGGATCTTTTCAAAGATTCGCGAATTTTTCGGCGAAGCGAAACGGAACAGATTCGCTCATCACTAATCTCCAACATTTGGCCTACAGTCTTCTGGGAACTAGAGCTCCAGGCATTCTGGGAATTGTATTTTATAGCAAGTGGAGAGATGGGGGGGTCAGACAGGCCTTTTCTGTACAGGTAAACAAAGAATAATAAAGAATAAGCAGACAATAACTATACATCAATGTTTAGTCTGAGTGATATTGATTTCAGTTTATTTACATTCATATGAATACAGCAGTCAATTTCTATTAAAAAGGAACTCCGGCTTCTGAACGAAAAATTGTTAAAGAGCCTCACCCAGCCCAGAAACCCCTAATATCCCTATCCCTGTAATCTGTTCCTTCAAACAGTAGGAATAAATACCATTTTTATATGCTGAAATCCAGCTGCAAAACTGTTCTTCTCTTTCTGCATCATAGCAGTTTTCGCATTTAAACCTAATGCACCAGGAGAAATAACTGCATTTGCTTTAACAATATCTTTTTTTTTTTATTATAAATTAACACTGAGAGATTATGTGTCAGCTACAGCTGTAATACAAGTAATGAGTCGCTTTGCAGCTTTTGTATTATTGTTTCTTTGTATTTATAACATTCAAGCAAATCGGCATCGAAACCCCAAAACATTGCAAGTAAAACAAATGCACAAACACCCCAGTAGCAGTGGGGGGGATAATAGCCTCTGGGAAGGGACTGGGGCTGTGGGATAGCAGGTATAGTAGGGAGAGATGGTGCCTATAGTAGCAGTGGGGGGGATAATAGCCTCTGGGAAGGGACTGGGGCTGTGGGATAGCAGGTATAGTAGGGAGAGATGGTGCCTATAGTAGCAGTGGGGGGATAATAGCCTCTGGGAAGGGACTGGGGCTGTGGGATAGCAGGTATAGTAGGGAGAGATGGTGCCTATAGTAGCAGTGGGGGGATAATAGCCTCTGGGAAGGGACTGGGGCTGTGGGATAGCAGGTATAGTAGGGAGAGATGGTGCCTATAGTAGCAGTGGGGGGGATAATAGCCTCTGGGAAGGGACTGGGGCTGTGGGATAGCAGGTATAGTAGGGAGAGATGGTGCCTATAGTAGCAGTGGGGGGATAATAGCCTCTGGGAAGGGACTGGGGCTGTGGGATAGCAGGTATAGTAGGGAGAGATGGTGCCTATAGTAGCAGTGGGGGGATAATAGCCTCTGGGAAGGGACTGGGGCTGTGGGATAGCAGGTATAGTAGGGAGAGATGGTGCCTATAGTAGCAGTGGGGGGATAATAGCCTCTGGGAAGGGACTGGGGCTGTGGGATAGCAGGTATAGTAGGGAGAGATGGTGCCTATAGTAGCAGTGGGGGGATAATAGCCTCTGGGAAGGGACTGGGGCTGTGGGATAGCAGGTATAGTAGGGAGAGATGGTGCCTATAGTAGCAGTGGGGGGGATAATAGCCTCTGGGAAGGGACTGGGGCTGTGGGATAGCAGGTATAGTAGGGAGAGATGGTGCCTATAGTAGCAGTGGGGGGGATAATAGCCTCTGGGAAGGGACTGGGGCTGTGGGATAGCAGGTATAGTAGGGAGAGATGGTGCCTATAGTAGCAGTGGGGGGGATAATAGCCTCTGGGAAGGGACTGGGGCTGTGGGATAGCAGGTATAGTAGGGAGAGATGGTGCCTATAGTAGCAGTGGGGGGATAATAGCCTCTGGGAAGGGACTGGGGCTGTGGGATAGCAGGTATAGTAGGGAGAGATGGTGCCTATAGTAGCAGTGGGGGATAATAGCCTCTGGGAAGGGACTGGGGCTGTGGGATAGCAGGTATAGTAGGGAGAGATGGTGCCTATAGTAGCAGTGGGGGGATAATAGCCTCTGGGAAGGGACTGGGGCTGTGGGATAGCAGGTATAGTAAGGAGAGATGGTGCCTATAGTAGCAGTGGGGGGATAATAGCCTCTGGGAAGGGACTGGGGCTGTGGGATAGCAGGTATAGTAGGGAGAGATGGTGCCTATAGTAGCAGTGGGGGGATAATAGCCTCTGGGAAGGGACTGGGGCTGTGGGATAGCAGGTATAGTAGGGAGAGATGGTGCCTATAGTAGCAGTGGGGGGATAATAGCCTCTGGGAAGGGACTGGGGCTGTGGGATAGCAGGTATAGTAGGGAGAGATGGTGCCTATAGTAGCAGGGGGGGATAATAGCCTCTGGGAAGGGACTGGGGCTGTAGGATAGCAGGTATAGTAGGGAGAGATGGTGCCTATAGTAGCAGTGGGGGGATAATAGCCTCTGGGAAGGGACTGCGGCTGTGGGATAGCAGGTATAGTAGGGAGAGATGGTGCCTATAGTAACAGTGGGGGGATAATAGCCTCTGGGAAGGGACTGGGGCTGTGGGATAGCAGGTATAGTAGGGAGAGATGGTGCCTATAGTAACAGTGGGGGGATAATAGCCTCTGGGAAGGGACTGCGGCTGTGGGATAGCGGGTATAGTAGGGAGAGATGGTGCCTATAGTAGCAATGGGGGGATAATAGCCTCTGGGAAGGGACTGGGGCTGTGGGATAGCAGGTATAGTAGGGAGAGATGGTGCCTATAGTAGCAGTGGGGGGATAATAGCCTCTGGGAAGGGACTGGGGCTGTGGGATAGCAGGTATAGTAGGGAGAGATGGTGCCTATAGTAGCAGTGAGGGGATAATAGCCTCTGGGAAGGGACTGGGGCTATGGGATAGCGGGTATAGTAGGGAGAGATGGTGCCTATAGTAGCAGTGGGGGGATAATAGCCTCTGGGAAGGGACTGGGGCTGTGGGATAGCAGGTATAGTAGGGAGAGATGGTGCCTATAGTAGCAGTGGGGGGATAATAGCCTCTGGGAAGGGACTGGGGCTGTGGGATAGCAGGTATAGTAGGGAGAGATGGTGCCTATAGTAGCAGCGCTTAAAACAACATTCTTCTCAGATTTGAACTCTTCATTACAGGTTCCTCTAAAGGGGCAACTTTCACCATCTTCTTTCCCAGTATACCTTTCTACACAGAGTCACCGGCTGTAAATACATGGTGGACATTTCACAAGAGAATATACTTGGATTGTCAGTCAAAACAGTTTCTGAAATAAAATATACAAACAAAATAACTCTTCTCCGTATGGATTTTTAGATGCCCCTGTAGCTTGGCACACCTCAGGAGGACCAAGTTGGCCACAGGGTGTAAAAATTCAAAAATACAAATTTTGAAAAGTTCTGCTGTCCCCATATAGTAGCCCTGCTCCATCCTGGCTTTTATGTATCTGTTCCTTCTGCTTTCAGATACTCAAGAGTCAATTCAAATTGTTAGGCAGTTAAGCCCAGATAGAAACTCATATTGTGCTGCTCTGAAGAGCCACAGGCAGAACATCTCATGGAGAAAAGGTGGTTGTGGTCTCCGTGTCCATGGCCAAAGAAGTTCTCTTGCTGGGCTTGGCTGAGGACCATTCTGAACATTTTTCCTGGCTCAGGCAACCGATATCCTTGAAGAGCTTGTACAGGTCATTCCTGAACTTAATTCCAATAATGGCATAGAGGAAGGGGTTGAGGCAGCACCGGAAGCAAGCCAGGCTATAGGTAACGTCGTCGGCAATGTCCAGATTCTTGCTTGTGTCACATTCAGTGCTGTTAGAGAAGGCCCTGATTAACATGACGCTATTGTACGGAAGCTGGAAAGCCACAAAGACGATGACGATGGCAATGATGACTTTTATCGCTTTGTATTTTTCGAAGTTGCGCGCTTGGAGCAGCTTCCTGATGATCATGCAATAACAGGAAACCATGATAAGGAGAGGTAGGAAAAAGCCGAAGAACATCTGGGAGATCTTCAACTTGGCGGTCAGGCTCTGAATGCTGTCAGAAAATATTATGCACATGTCTACCTTAGCGTTCTCCTTCACGCCGCTGTAAAGCAGCTCAGGAATGGAAAGCAGAAAGGCGAAGACCCAGATGCCAAGGCTGGACAGCTTGCTGATCAACACGGTCTTCGATCGGTGGCGGTGAGCCGATGGGGCTTGAACGATGGCAAAGTATCTTTCCATGCTGACGCACATGAGCAGGAACATCCCACTGAAGAAGCTCATCTTGTAGAGGCAGTAAATGATCTTGCACATCTCGTTGCCGAAAATCCAGGTCTTTGCTACGCTCACGGCCCAGAAGGGCAGGGTCAGTAGGAACACAATGTCCGCTATAGCCAGGTTTAGCATGTAGTAATCTGTTCCAGTTTTGAGCCGGTTAAAGTACAAATACCTGACCATCACCAGTCCATTGCCTGCCAGTCCCACCAGGCCAACGATTGCGTACATTGCGGGCAAGAAGGCCGAGCGAAAGTTACGGACTTCGACTTTTTCACAAACTGTCTGAAAGTCGCTATAATCCATGGTGGAGTATTCCACATTCTCCTCCGGGCTGAAGGTGTTGTCCCCTGCAGAGAGCTGGTCAACGACAAGAGAAAAGCTACATATGAGTATATTTCAAGTTAAAAATGGGATTAACCGTAACAAAATGCAAAAGGGGTGAAGACAGACTGAAAAGAAAGTTGTAGCATTAGCAGAAAACAGAAAAGACTCTTCCTTCAATGTTCAACAAGAAAATGGAGAATTCATCCAGTTAAGGTGGCCATACACGTTAGGATCCGCTCACCTGGTGAGGTCGCCAAGCGAGCAGATCTTCTCCCGATATCCCCACCTATGAGTGGGCGATATCGGGAAAATGTAGGCCTTGGGGCCAAACAATCGAATTCTAATGGCGGCAATGGCACAGTCGGCAACGAGCCAATGTGGTCCCCAATCTGACTAAATCTTTTAACCTGCCCGATCGATATCTGGCCAATTTTAGGCCAGATATCAGTTGGGTATGGCCGTCCAAGGGACCAATATTGGCAGCTACAATCAGCGCGTGTATGGCCACCGTTAGACGGGCATAGCCTACGTGGCTACTATCAATGTGCATAAAAAATCCACACATACTGTATGTCTAGATCAGGGAACCCCAACCTGTTTTACTTATGAGCCACATTCAGTTAATAAAAGTGTTGGGGAGCCACACAAGCATGAAAAATGATCTTTGGGGGTGCCAAATAAGGGCCGTAATTGGCTAATTGGTAGCCCCATATGGACCACTGGCCTGCAGGAGGTTCTGCTTGGAGTAAAACTGTGTCTCTTTGACTCCAAAGGTTGCGAGTCGCTGGTTGGGGATCACTGGTCTAGATAGTTACATAGTTACATAGGGTTGAAAAAAGACCATTGTCCATCAAGTTCAACCCATCCGAGTAAACTCAAAGTATGGCGCCCAAATGTTGCCAATATATAGTCTGGCCAAGCCAAGGCTGCTAATTTAAGAGTGTGTGTTACTCCTCAGAAGCAACGAAGGGGTAAAATATCTATAGAAAAAAAAGATAACTAGGGTTGGAAAAACAATGTGTGGTTAAGAAAGTATTGTAAAGGCAGAGGAAACTCTGCACTATTTAATATACTCACTGTGCTGTATCTGTGAGCAAACTGCACCAATAGACCACATCCTGCCTCACCTGGATACAGCTGCTCGGCTGATATTAGGGGTGGTGCACTGTTGGCTTTGCGCTTCCATATTGCACATTAACAGGGCCCATACTACTAGTATACTGTAGTTATAGTATGTTTTTACTAGTCCTAAAGTGATACTGTCGTGTTTTTGTTTTTGGGGTACTTTTTATTTCTAAATGACACTGTTACACAGCAAATAATTCCCTCTGCCATTTAACCTTTTATTTTTGAACCAACAAATGTATTTGTAGCTGTAATATTGGTGTGTAGGTGCCATCTCAGTGCATTGTGCCTGAGTCTGAGCTTTCAGCCAGCGCTACACATTAGAACTGCTTTCAGCTAACCTATTGTTTCTCCTACTCCCATGTAACTGGAGGAGTCCCAAGCCGGACTTGGATTTCTTACTATTGAGTGCTATTCTGATACCTACTGGGAGCTGCCATCTGTTAGCAGTCAGTAACCAATTAGTGACTTGAGGGGGGCCACATGGGACATAACAGCTCAGTTAGTTTGCATTTGAATCAGACCTGGGTGCTCACAAACTAACTGACAGTTATGTCCCATGTGCCCCCCCTAAAGTCACTGACTAACTAAGAGGTTAGAGAGTTGAAAGCAGGAAGTGGTGTTCTTACATAGTTAGTTACATAGTTACATAGGGTTGAAAAAAGACCTGTGTCCATCAAGTTCAACCCATCCAAGTAAATCCAGCACATCTAACCCACACCTACCAATCTATAGACTCACATACATAAACTATAAATACAACCACTAGTACTAACTGTAGATATTAGTATCACAATAGCCTTGGATATTCTGATTGATCAAGAACTCATCCAGGCCCCTCTTAAAGGCATTAACAGAATCTGCCATTGCCCCATCACTAGGAAGGGCATTCCCCAACCTCACTGCCCTCACCGTGAGGAACCCCCTACGCTGCTTCAAATGGAAGCTCCTTTCCTCTAATCTATAGGGGTGACCTCTGGTGCGTTGATTGTTTTTATGGGAAAAAAGAACATCCCCCAACTGCCTATAATCCCCTCTAATGTACTTGTACAGAGTAATCATGTCCCCTCGCAAGCGCCTCTTTTCCAGAGAAAACAACCCCAACCTCGACAGTCTAACCTCATAGTTTAACCCTTCCATCCCCTTTACCAGTTTAGTTGCACGTCTCTGCACTCTCTCCAGCTCATTAATATCCTTCTTAAGGACTGGAGCCCAAAACTGCCCCCCATACTCAGGGTGAGGCCTTACCAGGGACCTATAAAGGGGCAAAATTATGTTCTCATCCCTTGAGTCAATGCCCTTTTTATACAAGACAGCACTTTATTTGCTTTAGTAGCCACAGAATGACACTGCCTGGAATTAGACAACTTGTTATCAACAAAAACCCCTAGATCCTTCTCCATTAAGGAAACCCCCAACACACTACCATTCAGTAGATAGTTTGCGTTTATATTATTTCTACCAAAGTGCATAACTTTGCACTTATCAACATTGAACCTCATTTTCCAGTTTGCTGCCCAGTTATCTAATTTTGTCAAATCGCTCTGCAAAGCGGCAGCATCCTGCATGGAACTTATAGTTTTGCACAATTTAGTGTCATCAGCAAAAATAGAAACAGTACTGTCTATGCCCACCTCCAGGTCATTAATAAACAAGTTAAAAAGCAAAGGCCCAAGGACTGACCCCTGCGGTACCCACTAACCACACTGGTCCAATTAGAAAATGTTCCATTTACAACCACTCTTTGTACTCTATCCTTCAGCCAGTTCTCTATCCAATTACAAATATTATGTTCTAGGCCAATATTCCTTAATTTGATCATTAACCTTCTGTGAGGTACTGTATCAAACGCTTTAGCAAAGTCCAAGTAGATGACATCAACTGCCATTCCAGCATCAAGGTTCCTACTCACCTCCTCATAAAAGGCAACTAAATTAGTCTGGCAAGATCTGTTACGCATAAAACCATGTGGCACAAACTAATAGTATTGTGAACTGCAATGTATTCAAGTACCCTATCCCTTATTACCCCTTCCAAAAGTTTTCCTACTACTGATGTCAGACTAACAGGCCTATAGTTTTCAGGCTGAGAACGGGATCCCTTTTTAAATAACGGCACCACATTAGCAATCCGCCAGTCTCTTGGCACCATGCCAGACCTCAATGAATCCTGAAAAATTAAGTGAAGAGGTTTGGCAATCACAGCGCTCAGCTCATTTAATACCCTGGGATGAATCCCATCCGGCCCTGGACCTTTGTTTACCTTTACATGTTCAAGTCTCTTTTGAATTTCCTCCCGAGTGACCCATGCGCCAGTAGCTAAATTACTAGAACTGGGCATATTACAAGGGAAGCCTTCATTATCTGGCTCCTCAGATGTATAGACAGATGAAAAATAAGAGTTCAAAATTTCAGCTTTTTCCCCGTTCTCATCAACCAACTTACCCCCCCGTGATAATAAAGTTCCCACCCCTTCTTGCTTCATTTTTTTACTATTCACATAATTAAAAAATAATTTTGGATTCTTTTTACTCCTAGCTGCAATATCCCTTTCCATCTCTATTTTAGCTTGCCTGATAGCTTTTTTGCTGCTTTATTTGCTTCCTTGTACCTGATGAAAGTTTCCGCTGTCCCAGCTAACTTGAATGCCCTAAAAGCACGTTTTTTCTTACCAACCTCGACAATAACACTTTTATTCAGCCATAAGGGTTTTGCTTTGCGATGCCTCTCCTTGCTTACTAGGGGGATATACTGCTGTGTATACCTACAAAGCAATGTTTTAAAGATGTTCCATTTTCCTTCTGTGTCTAA
Source organism: Xenopus tropicalis (assembly GCF_000004195.4). Lineage (NCBI taxonomy): Eukaryota > Metazoa > Chordata > Amphibia > Anura > Pipidae > Xenopus > Xenopus tropicalis. Next base: position 8,416,623 of record NC_030686.2, on the reverse strand, counting down.
CCCCATGAAAAGCCTTTCCCAGTTGACACATTGCAGAGATGCCCTTATACTGGCAAAGTCTGCACGTCTAAAATTGAGCGTTTAGTTACTCCCTTATAGAGCTGTCTCTGTAGCATTATCTCAAAGGAGACCATGTTGTGATCACTGTTCCCCAAATGCTCCCCCACACAAATGTTAGAGATAAGTTCATTATTATTAGAAATCACCAGGTCCAAAATAGCGTCATTCCTAGTGGGTTCTTGAACTGCCTGAAATAAAAAGTTGTCATTTAGCATATTTACAAACCTACTAGCTTTTTCTGACTTAGCCACCCCATTACTCCAGTCAATGTCCGGATCATTAAAGTCCCCCATAACAACAACTTGACCCAGTTTTGAAGCCTCCTCCATTTGCAACAATAGCTGGGCCTCATCCCCCTCATCTATACGGGGTGGTTTATAACATACACCAATGATCATTTTCTTTGTGACCTTCAGCCCTACTGAAATTTCTACCCAAAGAGATTCGACATTTTCATTGGTAATGTCTTTATTACATGGCTTTAAATCTGACTTTACGTAAAGACAAACCCCTCCACCCTTTTTAATCTCTCTGTCCCTCCTAAAAAGTGTATAACCATTTAAATTCACAGCCCAGTCGCATTTATCATCCCACCAGGTCTCAGTGATACCTATTAAATCATAATTTTCAATACATGCAATAGCTTGCAGCTCCCCTAATTTACCCGACAAGCTACACGCATTACCCAGCATGCAGCGGAGATTATTACTTCTCCCTCTGATGTTTACATTAGCTAAGGGAGAATTAGAGCTAAGGCAATTATGAGACTGCTTTCCTTGTAACGGAAGCTCCTTATCTGATAAACTATATGCCCCCCTTACTCCTCCCCCACAACCCTTTGCTAGTCCCCCTACCCCGTCTACACTAATTTTCCCATGGAATTCTAGCTCACCCACCCCCCCCTTGTCTAGTTTAAACACTCCTCCAACCTCTTAACCATTCTCTCCCCTAGCACAGCAGACCCCCTTCCATTGAGGTGCAATCCGTCAGGGCTGTATAGATTGTACCCCAAGGAAAAGTCAGCCCAGTGCTCTAGGAACCCAAACCCTTCCTTCCTACACCAAGACTTTAGCCACGCATTTAGCTCCCTAAGCTCCCGCTGTCTCCCTAAACTTGCACGTGGCACCGGCAGAATTTCCGAAAAAATGACATTGGAGGACCTTTGCCTAATCTTAGAGCCTAGATCCCTGAACTCACTCTTTAAAGTCCCCCACCTACCGTTCATTTTGTCGTTAGTACCGATATGTACCAAGACAGCCGGGTCATGCCCAGCCCCTCCCAATAATGTGTCAACCCGATCAACCACATGCCGAACCCTGGCACCAGGAAGACAGCAAACTGTCCGGTTGAAGCGATCCGCTCGACAGATTACCCTGTCCACTTTCCTAATGATCGAATCCCCTATAACCACCATCTGTTTAGGCCTAGCTCTGCTCTCCTCCCCACCACTACTAGAGAAACTGGTCTCCCGGCTGTTAGAGAGATCAGCCTCACCTAGAACCGCCAATCCAGAGTTCACACTCCCATCTTCTTCACACAATCTGGCAAATCTGTTGGGATGCGCAAACCCTGGAGCAGCCTCCCTTTTCCTTTTCCCCACACTAGATTTTCTAACTGTCACCCAGCTTACTGCCCTATCATCCTTTTGCTGCTCCCCTCCCCCCCCTACTATCTGACCCCACTAGTTCTTGTTCAGTTAACAAGAGACCCCTCTCAAGATTGTTGATTGAACGCAGTGTTGCGACGTGTTCCTCTAGGACTCTAACGCGAGCCTCTAAAGTGGCAATTCGCTCACATCCACAACAGAGGTATGCACTTTGGAACTGTTGTTCCACAACTGCATACATGTGGCAGGCTGTGCACTGTGTCAGACCTTCAATGTTGCTGCCACTCATTCTCCCAGTTACAAGAACAGTTAAACAAAAATAGGTGTAAGGACTTGTAGTAAATACCTTGTTTTACCTTGTTTTTAACTCCCTTAGTGTTTAACTCCCTGAGTTTATAACTCCACTTACAGAGTCCCCACTAACTCCTGAGTTTATAACTCCACTTACAGAGCCCCCACTAACTCCTGAGTTTATAACTCCACTTACAGAGCCCCCACTTAAAGAGCAAACACTTACAGAGCACCTACCACCAGAGCAAGCTCCACTGGAGTGCCTGTGGTTCTATTTATGCAGTCTGTAAAGGTGAACTAATCAAACCCCACCCTCCTCAAGCTGAGGGTAATTACAAGGGAATGTAACCTGCTGTAAGCCTATGGATCCCACAAACTTTGTAAATTAGCTCCAAAAACAACAATTACTTATGAAAAAAAAAAAATAAAACCCAACAGTAAAAAAACACAATGTTTTTGATAAAGTTAGTAAAGAATACTTATCCCTTTTTAGTTGAAATGAAAGCAAGTTGATTCAACCAGCCACCAGCCTGTTAGTAAGCAGCTCACTGGAGTGCCTGTGGTTCTATTTATGCAGTCTGTAAAGGTGAACTAATCAAACCCCACCCTCCTCAAGCTGGCTATTATGTTAGACATCTGCCCACTCCAGCCTTTATAGATGACATTTTTGCCTAACTAACTATATTACAAATATTTTTTATTTTGCACAGTCTGTCTATTTTGTTATTTTGTCCAGTTTCATTTTTACACTGAACTGTTGCTTTAAGCACATCACTCCATGTTCCAGGACAAACAACTGGCGCCAAAGGGCAATTCCAAAGGTGGGTGGGATTTCCCTACATTATGTAATTGTCACAATAAACACAGGGGATCCCCCTGCTTGGAATTGCCCTTTCTAATTGTTTGGGGACCCATAAGTGCACGGCAAGTACCGGCATGTTCAGTGTTGTACCAACCAAGCTTGACCAATTGCCACGTCATAGCCCCGCCCCCACAACATAACTGCTCCGCCTAGTGACATGATGTCCCGCCCCACTGCCCAGGGTTAGCCATGGCAAAAGGTGGCAACCCTATTCGGATCAGATCTGGGCAGGGTCAGACTGGGGGGTGCAGGGCCCACTGGGGCTGCCGCCCCAGGTGCCCTGCAGGTTCCCCAGCCGGCAACATCCCCCACACCCCGCAGGGCCCCCACTGAGCATCCCTTACTCCCCACAGGGGCCCCCTAGCCCACCAAAGGGTCCCCTACCCGATGTCCTCCCCTGAGCATCCATAAGTTTAACGTATCAGGGAAAGAACGGTCGGCAGGGGGAGCGCCAGCAAGGGACGGGCCTGGGGTTGGGTCTGGGTCAGCAGGACCCACCTGTTTTTTCCCGGGGTCCCTCCACTCCAAGTCCAACCCTGGGTCTGGGTCAGCAGGACCCACCTGTTCTTTCCTGGGGTCCCTCTGGCCCAAGTCCAACCCTGGGTCTGGGTCAGCAGGGCCCACCTGTTTTTTCCCGGGGTCCCTCCGGCCCAAGTCCAACCCTGGGTCTGGGTCAGCAGGGCCCACCTGTTTTTTCCCGGGGTCCCTCCGGCCCAAGTCCAACCCTGGGTCTGGGTCAGCAGGGCCCACCTGTTTTTTCCCGGGGTCCCTCCGGCCCAAGTCCAACCCTGGGTCTGGGTCAGCAGGACCCACCTGTTCTTTCCTGGGGTCCCTCTGGCCCAAGTCCAACCCTGGGTCTGGGTCAGCAGGACCCACCTGTTTTTTCCTGGGGTCCCTCTGGCCCAAGTCCAAACCTGGGTCTGGGTCAGCAGGACCCACCTGTTTTTTCCCGGGGTCCCTCTGGCCCAAGTCCAACCCTGGGTCTGGGTCAGCAGGACCCACCTGTTTTTTCCCGGGGTCCCTCTGGCCCAAGTCCAACCCTGGGTCTGGGTCAGCAGGACCCACCTGTTTTTTCCCGGGGTCCCTCTGGCCCAAGTCCAACCCTGGGCATGTGGGATCCGGACCTGCTTAGTTGTCAAGGTTACAGCATGATATGACCAGCATGGACCAATGAACTAGCGCCATCGCATGCCCAGCCGCTCCCTCAGAGCCCTTATTTGCATGTCTCCGCCGCAATCTGATTGCAGTTACACCGGGGCACTGATTCTGCGGTTAAAGCCGGTTGCTCGGGGCACGGTGCGTTTTTCTTAGAATTGTTATTTTTTTTCCATCTTTACTGTACGAGTGCAGAACAGAAGCCTTTGTGTCTTTTATCTGCAAAACAAAGCCGTCGCTGCTCAAGATCTGCCCTTTGTGTTACGGGTGAGCGGCGCATCTTCACCAAACCCAACACCGCATCCTGTCTCACCGGCAAACTGTTCCTCAAGTGAAAGGGCGGAAGCCACAAACTGGCTGCACAGTTACTTGCATTAAGCACCTACTGTTGCATTGACTCGAGTGAGTCTTGAACACTACACGGTCATTTATCAACACTGGGCACAATTGCTTGTGGGCAGTAACCAATCACTGATTGGTTGCTATGGGTTACTGCCCATGGGCAATGTTGATAAATGAGCCCCAGAGCCCCGCAATGGGGAAAGCAGGCTCAGTAGCTGTTTGGGGGGTGCTGGGAATATAGAGAGGTCACTGACCAACCTTGGGACTGTTACTTAGGCCTACCAGCCATTAGACCAACCTGTAGCCCTGCACTTTATCATAGGGACCGTTCGTTTGCTACCCTGAAATATGATAAAAACCCCCATAAATGGGTGGTCCACCTTCAGGTAAGCTTTAATATGTTATAGAACTGTCTATTCTTAGCAACTTTTCTATTGGTCTTAATGTTTTATTTTTTATTGTTTTTGAATTATTTGCCTTCTTCTTCTACCTCCATCCTCTTGTGTCTTTGACTCTTAACTTGTTGCAACTGTACCTTGTATTTATTGTTATACTTTGTATTTATCTATTATTATCTTAATAACCCCCTGTTTGTATTAATGTATTCTACTGTATATAAAGATAAAGATATACATACATATACATAACTCTTTCCAGATTCCAAATGGGGGTCACTGACTCCAGCAACCATTGCTCCATGAGGCTACAGTTTTATTGTTACTGTTAAGGTGCCCATACACGGGCTGATTGGCGCTGCTAATATCAGTCCCCTAGAAAGATTTGGCAGCTATTCAGCCCGTGTATGGGCACTACCGACAGGCCTGCCCGACCGATGTCTGGCCTGAAATGAGGCAGATCTCAATCGTGCAGGTTAAAAAATTTAGTCGGATTGGGAACCGCATCGGCTCGTTGATGCAGTCCCCAAACCGACTGCGCCCATTGCCGCCATTATAATTCGATTGTTTGGCCCCAGGGCCAATTAGCCTAAATTCCCCCAATATTGCCCACCCGTGGGTGGGGATATGGGGAGAAGATCCGCTTGCTTGGCGACCTCGCCAAGCAAGCAGATCTTAAAGTGTATGGGGACCTTTACTTTTTATTCCTTATCTTTCTATTTAGGCCTAACACCCCTAAACCCGTAAGGCTCTGGCCTTGTCTAATTCTTTTAATCAGAGAAAATAAAAACGTACTATTTCATTCTATTGGAGGATTGGGCTGCTGTCCATTATTCTGATAGTGAAGTCTCTTTTTTTTTTACCTGTCAGCAACATTTAAATCTAAAAAAGGTTGGGGAGCAATTCAAGCATGGAAATGGTAGCCCCTATGGGGACTGGCAGCCTACAGGAGGCTCTGTTTGGCAGTACAACTGGTATTTATGCCTCCAAAACTTGCCCCCAACCCAGGAATTCAATAATAAGCAGCTGCTTTGAGGCCACAGGGAGCAACATCCAAGGGGTTGGGGGGCAACATGTTGCCCCTGAGCCACTGGTTGGGGATCACTGCCCTAATGTGTTACAATGGCTAGATGCCTTAAGGTGGCCATACACGTAGCAATTCTGATCTTACGTACAATCATTGGTTCCCACCCTCCACTGACGTTCAGGGGCTGAATATGGCGCCCAATCAAAATCTTTTAACCTGGCTGATCAATGAGTCGACCGATATCTGCAGCCTTCTGCGAAATCAATTGCCTCTTTGAGCCACCAACGTACGAAACAAGGTTTCATACGATAATATCGGTGTGTGTATGGCCAGCTTTAGATTAGCTGTGCACTGACCTCAAGATAGTGAAGTGAGGTAGGCCAGGTAGGGGGGACAGGCAGCTAATCCCCAAGGGCAAGTTCAGCCATCGGTCTAGTCTTGAACCCCATCCTACGGCTAGTAATAGCAAAAGGAAAATAGGAAATATTCCTTGTGTCTTATACAAGCTAGTATCCCGACTAAAGGAGGCCATACACGTTAAGATCCGCTCCGTGGCGAGGTCGCCAAGCCAGCGGATCTTCTCCCTGGCCCTGGAGCCAAACGACCGAATTAGAACACCGGTAATAGGCACAGTCGGTTTGGGGACCGCATCAACGAGCCGATGAGGTCCCCGATCCGACTAAATTTTTTAACCTGTCCGATCGATATCTGCCCGATTTCAGGCCTGTCGTTAGTCCCCATACATGGGCCGATAAGCTGCCGAATCTGTCTAAGGGACCCATATCGGCAGCTACAATTGGGCCGTGTATGGCCACCTTAAAATTGGCCATACACGGGCAAATTTCAGCTGCCAATTTGGGTCCAACAAGCTTATCTGCCTGTTTATGGGGTGCTCTGACAGGCCTCCCCGACCAATAAGTGGCCAAAATTTTTCCAGATCTCAATCGGACAGGCTTGATTTTTTTTATCAGTTTGGGGACTGAATTGGCTCATTGATGAGACCCTCAAACCGATTTTCCTATGCCCTTTATTGCCCGATGATTGCACCAACCCCAAAAAGGGCATATCAGGGGAAAGATTTGCCCCCTTAACCCTCATTTATAGAAAGAATAAATCTTGATTGCAATGGCTCGAACTGAAAATGTGTTGGTAAGTAGCCTCCGGTTTATAAGGACATTTTTATATTTATGTTTAAGTACAATCATACATTTAGGAAGGAGCAGTTTGTATTGTAACTATAATTGTCCTTTGACAAAGGATGTGCGGTTTTATTATCCTTCTATCTGGGTGTAGTCTTTCCTTCACACAAGACAGGGTATGAAGAACGTGCCAGAACGAAGGAGGCACAGGAGGTGGGGGAAGGAAGTGGTATATTGAATTATTATTGTGCCTTCATAACAAAGAGCCTGGGTTACAAAGGAAAAGGATATTCTGCTGTAATTGTAAGTGAGAAGTAGAAGGTAGATGTGAACGGGAGGTGAAGTAGGACAGTTGTGGTAAAGACAAAATCATTTCTATATCTGATATTCTAAACTGGCAACTCTACTCCCTACTCATGAATGGCCGGGGTGGGACCGACTTGCCCCAATTCCAGAGGGTTAGGCACTAGCCCAGGAGTCCCAGCCAAAGAAAATTCTAATCAGCCCTTTCTTTATCTGCCCATAAAAATATATAGTACAGGTATGGGACCTGTTATCCAGAATGTTTGGGATCTCTGGTTTTCCTGATAAGGGATCTTTCCATAATTTGGATCTCTCTTATGTCTAATAAAATCATTTAAACATTAATTAAACCCAATAAGGCTGTTCTGCCCCCAATAAGGGGTAATTATATCTTAGTTGGGATCAAGTACAGGTACTGTTTTATTATTACAGAGAAAAGGGAATCATTTAACCATGAAATAAACCCAATAGGGCTGTTCTGCCCCAATAAGGGGTAATTATATCTTAGTTGGGATCAAGTACAGGTACTGTTTTATTATTACAGAGAAAAGGGAATCATTTAACCATGAAATAAACCCAATAGGGCTGTTCTGCCCCCAATAAGGGGTAATTATATCTTAGTTGGGATCAAGTACAGGTACTGTTTTATTATTACAGAGAAAAGGGAATCATTTAACCATTAAATAAACCCAATAGGATTGTTCTGCCCCCAATAAGGGGTAATTATATCTTAGTTGGGATCAAGTACAGGTACTGTTTTATTATTACAGAGAAAAGGGAATCATTTAACCATGAAATAAACCCAATAGGGCTGTTCTGCCCCCAATAAGGGGTAATTATATCTTAGTTGGGATCAAGTACAGGTACTGTTTTATTATTACAGAGAAAAGGGAATCATTTAACCATTAAATAAACCCAATAGGGCTGTTCTGCCCCAATAAGGGGTAATTATATCTTAGTTGGGATCAAGTACAGGTACTGTTTTATTATTACAGAGAAAAGGGAATCATTTAACCATGAAATAAACCCAATAGGGCTGTTCTGCCCCAATAAGGGGTAATTATATCTTAGTTGGGATCAAGTACAGGTACTGTTTTATTATTACAGAGAAAAGGGAATCATTTAACCATTAAATAAACCCAATAGGGCTGTTCTGCCCCCAATAAGGGGTAATTATATCTTAGTTGGGATCAAGTACAGGTACTGTTTTATTATTACAGAGAAAAAGGCAATCATTTTTAAGAATCAAAATTATTTGCTTATGGGAAATTGCCTTTGTGTAATTCTGAGCTTTCTGGATAACAGGTTTCTGGATAACGGATCCTATACCTGTACTATCCTTCCAAGAAATGAAATCTTTGCTCTGTGGGCATAATTTGTGCAAACAGAGGTGACATGTCTTATACAGGCAACCAACTTTTAGAACTATAATTGGACTTATCATCTCCTGCTGTTACTTACCTTTAATACACCCATGGCGATAGAGAGGATGAGGAAGATGTGTATTCGGCCTACAGACAGAGAAGGAACATATATTATAGGCTGCACCATTATTAGCTCGCTGCTACAAAACCATAGCGTGCAAAGCAAGAGCCCCCCCTTCCCAGAATGCAGTGGGTTTGTATTATATTATTTAACTGAAATTGTCTATTTTTAACCCTTCTTTTCACCCAGCAGCTACACTGTAACATGTAAGATATAGAAAAAATTATAGTTACTACTAAGTTCTAGTTACTATGAGTGCGTTGCTCTTACCCCATTTTGCTTCATGTATTTCTATTTGCCAGAAGCCCTAGAAGCCACTCACACCGGCTTATTGGTTTCCATTAACGAAGTAAAGGCTCTCTATATATATTGAGGCTCCTGTAAAACTGCGTTATGAGCTTAGATATAGAGCCCTGCAACTGTCAGCTTAGTCTGCCATCTCCATCTGAATCTGACGCAGTCGGGCTGCGGTTCATATTAATGAAGTCTGTCCAACATAATGAATTAAAGGGAAACTCCACCCAAACACGAGCATTTTGAAAAGTCAATATAATTTCAAGCAACTTTGCAATATACATCAAATAAAAAATATGCAGCCTTTTCATGATTATTAATGTAATAATATGGTTTGGAACAGTTCCCTAAGCCCCACCCCCATTCCCCAAGCCCTGCCCCTGTTCCCTAAGCCCCACCCCCTGTTCCCCTGCTGATCCGGCTGACTACTTTGTGACTCAAATAAACTGTAACAGTAGCGCCTGTCCCTCAGCCTGCCTCCTCCCAATCCCACAATCCCCTGCTGCACACGTGATGTCAATAAGGAAAGGAACATCCCAGTGCAGTGCATTGTGGGTTATGTAGTTCCTGCATGCTGTCTGTAAGCTGGGGGGAAGTTGTTACAATTTGTAACATCAATGTTTTAGTCCCTCCTCCCCTGCCAGGATTACAAATGATGAAGAAAGAGAAGAACAGTTTTGCAGCTGGATTTGAGCATATAAACATGTGATTTATTCCTACTGTTTGAAGGATAGTTGGAGAAGTTGTGGCTATTGGTAACATCAAAGTTTTAGTCCCTTCTGCACTCTCAGGGGCAACACACAATGACATACACTATACTTTTGTACTAGGCTCCGCCCCTTCATGCTGTGCACCCCCACGCTTGGTTTTAGTGTTCTGCACCCCATGTCCCTCATAGACTTTAGACTTCTAATCTGTCATTCAGTAGCACGGCCGCTCTCTGTCGCCCACTATAGAAGGGTGAGAGACTTCAAGTCCCAGAATCCATCACTTCGCAATGGGAAAAGGTGAGCGATGGGTTGGATGACTCTGTGAGCCTAAGGGGAGCTGGGAAATGGTTTATGCAAGTCAGATACAGTATATACTATTATGTTTCCTTCCATTTGTGGAAGCAGGTATCTCTGTGTATTTATTTATAGCACGTTGGGGTCTGTTTATGCACCTGTTCCACAGCTGAATGGTTTCATACATATGGGGGTATATTTGCCTTTGAATTCAAATTTTAATTCTCCTTTTACTTTTGTCCACTGCTTCCTTTTACTAAGTGAAATTGTTATAGACTGTAATAGCAACACTGCTATCTGCTTATTATCTTTCTATCTATCTATCTGTCTGTCTGTCTGTCTGTCTATCATATCTATCTATCATCTATCTATCTATCTATCATCTATCTATCTATCTATCTATCTATCTATCTATCTATCTATCATCTATCTATCTATCTATCATCTATCTATCTATCTATCTATCTATCTATCATCTATCTATCTATCTATCTATCTATCTATCTATCTATCTATCTATCTATCTATCTATCTATCTATCTATCTATCTATCTATCTATCTATCTATCTATCTATCTATCTATCTATCTATCTATCTATCTATCTATCTATCTATCTATCTATCTATCTATCTATCTATCTATCTATCTATCTATCTATCTATCTATCTATCTATCTATCTATCTATCTATCTATCTATCTATCTATCTATCTATCTATCTATCTATCTATCTATCTCTATCTATCTATATCTATCTATCTATCATCTATCTATCTATCTATCATCTATCTATCTATCTATCTATCTATCTATCTATCTATCTATCTATCTATCTATCTATCTATCATCTATCTATCTATCTATTTATCTATCATCTATCTATCTATCTATCTATCTATCTATCTATCTATCTATCTATCTATCTATCTATCTATCTATCTATCTATCTATCTATCTATCTATCTATCTATCTATCATCTATCTATCTATCTATCTATCTATCATCTATCTATCTATCTATCTATCTATCTATCTATCTATCTATCTATCATCTATCTATCTATCTATCTATCTATCATCTATCTATCTATCATCTATCTATCTATCATCTATCTATCTGTCTATCTATCATCTATCTGTCTGTCTGTCTGTCTGTCTATCTATCTATCTATCTATCATCTATCTATCTATCTATCTATCTATCTATCATCTATCTATCTATCTATCATCTATCTATTTATCTATCTATCATCTATCTATCTATTTATCTATCATCTATCTATCTATCTATCTATCTATCTATCATCTATCTATCTATCTATCTATCTATCTATCATCTATCTATCTATCTATCTATCATCTATCTATCTATCTATCTATCTATCTATCTATCTATCTATCTATCTATCTATCATACTCTGCCTGCCCTTAGTTGCCTGTGTGTGCCATACTCTGCCTGCCCTTAGTTGCCTGTATGTACCATACTCTATGCTGCCTGTATGTGCCATACTCTGCCTGCCCTTAGTTGCCTGTATGTGCCATACTCTGCCTGCCCTTAGTTGCCTGTATGTGCCAAACTCTGCCTGCCCTTAGTTGCCTGTATGTGCCATACTCTGCCTACCCTATGCTGCCTGTATGTGCCATACTCTGCCTGCCCTTAGTTGCCTGTATGTGCCATACTCTATGCTGCCTGTATGTGCCATACTCTGCCTGCCCTTAGTTGCCTGTATGTGCCATACTCTGCCTACCCTATGCTGCCTGTATGTGCCATACTCTCCCTGCCTTATGCTGCCTGTATGTGTCATACACTGCCTGCCCTTAGTTGCCTGTATGTGCCAAACTCTGCCTGCCCTTAGTTGCCTGTGTTTGCCGTACTCTGCCTGCCCTATGCGCCTGTGTGTGCCATACTCTGCCTGTCCTATGCTGCCTGTATTTGCCATACTCTGCCTGCCCTTAGTTGCCTGTGTGTGCCATACTCTGCCTGTATGTGCCATACTCTATGCTGTCTGTATGTGCTATACTCTACCTGCCCTTAGTTGCCTGTGTGTGTCATACTCTGCCTACCCTATGCTGCCTGTATGTGCCATACTCTACCTGCCCTTAGTTGCCTGTATGTGCCATACTCTACCTGCCCTTAGTTGCCTGTATGTGCCATACTCTGCCTGCCCTATGCTGCCTGTATGTGCCATACAGTGACACAATGCTGGCACTGCTCCTACAGTCTGTCTAAGGTGTGAACAGATGAATAATGTGAGTGTTTACTGTCTGAGCCTGAGGTGTGAACAGTGCAAAAAATAAGAGGTGTGAACACCACAGGGGATTACATGTATAAACAATACAGGAGTTTACAGCCTGAATCTGAGGTGTGAACAATGAAGAGGGGCAGTTAATCTCAGTACTGATACCATTTAAAGCTTACACAAGGTAAGTACTCACAGCAGCCAGACAGGTGGGGGGCCGCCAGTTGGACAGCCCTAAAGGTATGGGACCTGTTATCCAGAATGCTTGTGAACTGGGGATGTTTCCATAATTTGGATCTCCATACCTTAAACGTACTAAAATCATTTAAACATTAAATAAACCCAATAGGGCTGTTCTGCCCCCAATAAGGGGTAATTATATCTTAGTTGGGATCAAGTACAGGTACTGTTTTATTATTACAGAGAAAAGGGAATCATTTAACCATGAAATAAACCCAATAGGGCTGTTCTGCCCCCAATAAGGGGTAATTATATCTTAGTTGGGATCAAGTACAGGTACTGTTTTATTATTACAGAGAAAAGGGAATCATTTAACCATGAAATAAACCCAATAGGGCTGTTCTGCCCCCAATAAGGGGTAATTATATCTTAGTTGGGATCACGTACAGGTACTGTTTTATTATTACAGAGAAAAGGGAATCATTTAACCATGAAATAAACCCAATAGGGCTGTTCTGCCCCCAATAAGGGGTAATTATATCTTAGTTGGGATCACGTACAGATACTGTTTTATTATTACAGAGAAAGGGAATCATTTAACCATTAAATAAACCCAATAGGGCTGTTCTGCCCCAATAAGGGGTAATTATATCTTAGTTGGGATCAAGTACAGATACTGTTTTATTATTACAGAGAAAAGGGAATCATTTAACCATGAAATAAACCCAATAGGGCTGTTCTGCCCCAATAAGGGGTAATTATATCTTAGTTGGGATCAAAGTACAGGTACTGTTTTATTATTACAGAGAAAAGGGAATCATTTAACCATGAAATAAACCCAATAGGGCTGTTCTGCCCCCAATAAGGGGTAATTATATCTTAGTTGGGATCAAGTACAGGTACTGTTTTATTATTACAGAGAAAAGGGAATCATTTAACCATTAAATAAACCCAATAGGGCTGTTCTGCCCCCAATAAGGGGTAATTATATCTTAGTTGGGATCAAGTACAGGTACTGTTTTATTATTACAGAGAAAAGGGAATCATTTAACCATTAAATAAACCCAATAGGGCTGTTCTGCCCCCAATAAGGGGTAATTATATCTTAGTTGGGATCAAGTACAGGTACTGTTTTATTATTACAGAGAAAAGGGAATCATTTAACCATTAAATAAACCCAATAGGGCTGTTCTGCCCCCAATAAGGGTAATTATATCTTAGTTGGGATCAAGTACAGGTACTGTTTTATTATTACAGAGAAAAGGGAATCATTTAACCATGAAATAAACCCAATAGGGCTGTTCTGCCCCAATAAGGGGTAATTATATCTTAGTTGGGATCAAGTACAGGTACTGTTTTATTATTACAGAGAAAAGGGAATCATTTAACCATGAAATAAACCCAATAGGACTGTTCTGCCCCCAATAAGGGGTAATTATATCTTAGTTGGGATCAAGTACAGGTACTGTTTTATTATTACAGAGAAAAGGGAATCATTTAACCATTAAATAAACCCAATAGGGCTGTTCTGCCCCCAATAAGGGGTAATTATATCTTAGTTGGGATCAAGTACAGGTACTGTTTTATTATTACAGAGAAAAGGGAATCATTTAACCATGAAATAAACCCAATAGGGCTGTTCTGCCCCAATAAGGGGTAATTATATCTTAGTTGGGATCAAGTACAGGTACTGTTTTTTTTATTACAGAGAGAAAGCTGGGAGGTGAAATTCCTGTAATTCAGAGCTTTCTGGATGATGGGTTTCTGGATAACAGATCCTATTCTTGTATATGTATAATGAGTGTTACACTCTGCTGATTAGTACCATATATTCCCCTGTATTGCTCACGTTCTGGATGATATCAGACAGAAACTGATAAATCTGCACGCTTCCCTTTCCCTCACATACCCACATAGAGACTCTCAGTGAGCGCTGTTTTCTCTTTAACCCCTGAGAACTTTCTGTTTCGCTGAGTGTATCACTTTTTTTCCATTCAAATAACCGAACTGTATCGTTTCAAACAAAAAAAATCTGCTTCTTGAGAAAAACATCTATTTTAGAATTCCCCCGACGCTCCCTGGTAATTTCACAAAGTCGTATGAGAGTCACATGATACTTGGGATTTGATCTGAGTTTTTAACCCTTGTGCTGACTTTATAATAATATAATAAAACAACAATAAAAAGTCCCTTAAATCTCAAATTTCCCCTTTGCCATAGTAAAGTCATCATGGGCAGCACTGATATACGTATTCTGGTCTCACACAGAAAAATGAACTCCAAAAGCAGAAATAGTTGGTTCCTGGAACCAGGTTGGAACTGGGCCAATTGATTGCCCCAGGCCCTAATTAATGAGCAATTTTAATACAGGTATGGGACCTGGTATCCAGAATGCTTGGGACCTGGCTTTCTGGATCAGCCTAAGGCTATTAAAAATCATTAAACGTGAAATAAACCCAATAGGGCTGTTCTGCCCCCAATAAGGGGTAATTATATCTTAGTTGGGATCAAGTACAGGTACTGTTTTATTATTACAGAGAAAGGGAATCATTTAACCATTAAATAAACCCAATAGGGCTGTTCTGCCCCCAATAAGGGGTAATTATATCTTAGTTGGGATCAAGTACAGGTACTGTTTTATTATTACAGAGAAAAGGGAATCATTTAACCATGAAATAAACCCAATAGGGCTGTTCTGCCCCAATAAGGGGTAATTATATCTTAGTTGGGATCAAGTACAGGTACTGTTTTATTATTACAGAGAAAAGGGAATCATTTAACCATTAAATAAACCCAATAGGGCTGTTCTGCCCCAATAAGGGGTAATTATATCTTAGTTGGGATCAAGTACAGGTACTGTTTATTATTACAGAGAAAAGGGAATCATTTAACCATGAAATAAACCCAATAGGGCTGTTCTGCCCCCAATAAGGGGTAATTATATCTTAGTTGGGATCAAGTACAGGTACTGTTTATTATTACAGAGAAAAGGGAATCATTTAACCATTAAATAAACCCAATAGGGCTGTTCTGCCCCAATAAGGGGTAATTATATCTTAGTTGGGATCAAGTACAGGTACTGTTTTATTATTACAGAGAAAAGGGAATCATTTAACCATGAAATAAACCCAATAGGGCTGTTCTGCCCCCAATAAGGGGTAATTATATCTTAGTTGGGATCAAGTACAGGTACTGTTTTATTTTATTTAATGGTACTAGAGGTTTGTTCTCATGTTATAGAATGGGCCATTCTAAGCAACTTTTCATTTGGTCTTCATTATTTATTTATTATAGTTTTTTAATTATTTGCCTTCTTCATCTACCTCTTTCCTGCTTTAAAATGGGGGTCACTGACCCCGGCAGCCAAAAACCTATCGCTCTGTAATGGCTACAATTTTATTGCTAATGTTACTTTTTATTAGTTATTTTTCTGTTCAGCCCCCTCTTCTATTCATATACCAGTTTCTCATTCAAACCACTCCCTGGTTGCTAATGTCATTTACACCCTAGCAACCAGATAACTGCTGAAATGTCAAACTGGAGAGTTCCCAAACAAAAAGTGAAATAATGAAAAAAAAACCCAAATGATAAAAAAATGAAGACCAATTGCAAATTGTCTCATAATATCACTCTCTACATGATACTAAAAGTTAACGCAAAGGTGAACAACCCTATTAATAAACAAAACAAAAAGGAATTAATTCCCCCCAAAACATAAAACCACAACTTACCTTGGGTTTGCATGTTGTTCAGCTTTAAAACTTTAACAGAGGAAAAAGGGGCGAGCAATTGTCTGTACGTGGTTGCACGTGGCCGGCTGAGTGATGTGTGGTCTGATGGGAAGGGGAAGAGTCATTTCTATACGCGCAGACAGATATCTATTATAGGCAAATGGTGGGACCTCCCTTTCTGTCAGGTGTTTCCTGGGGGACAATATTAAAGGAAAACCGCACCTAAAATGATGGCACTCCTGTGTTCGAGGGGCCGGCGTAGCGCAGGGGCTTCCGCAAATTAAAGCTATTAATCTTGGCATTTGTTGAGATGGTGTTTAAATAGACAAGACTTACAGCTCAGTTTAAAGGAACACTGTCACGGGAAAACGTTTGTTACAAAACCCATCAGTTAATAGAGCTTCCCCAGCAGAATCCTGCATTGTAATCTGTTTTTTCCATGGGGCTAGCCATATTCTTCATTTCCCAGGGTGCCACAGCCATGTGACCTGTGCCCTGATAAACTTCACTCACACTTTACTGCTGCGCTGCAAGTTGGAGTGATATCCCCCCCCCCCTCACCCCCAGCAGCCGATCAGCAGAACAATGGGAAGGGAGCAAGATAGCAGCTCCCAGTAGGTATCAGAATAGCACTCAATAGTAAGAAATCCAAGTCCGGCTTGGGACTCCTCCAGTTACATGGGAGTAGGAGAAACAATAGGTTAGCTGAAAGCAGTTCTAATGTGTAGCGCTGGCTGAAAGCTCAGACTCAGGCACACTTTACTGCTGCGCTGCAAGTTGGTGTAATATCCCCCCCCCCACCCCCAGCAGCCGATCAGCAGAACAATGGGAAGGGAGCAAGACAGCAGCTCCCAGTAGGTATCAGAATAGCACTCAATAGTAAGAAATCCAAGTCCGGCTTGGGACTCCTCCAGTTACATGGGAGTAGGAGAAACAATAGGTTAGCTGAAAGCAGTTCTAATGTGTAGCGCTGGCTGAAAGCTCAGACTCAGGCACAATGCACTGAGATGGCGCCTACACACCAATATTACAGCTACAAATACATTTATTGGTTCAAGAATAAAAGGTTAAATAAGAGGGAATTATTTGCTGTGTAACAGTGTCATTTAGAAATAAATAGTGCCCCATAGAAATTATGATGGAATCCCTTTAAATAAATACTGTAAATTAGGTGCACAGTTTACTCTCAAAGCAAATACTAGAGCAAGAACTTTATGTGCAATTTGACTGATTTGCACCAAAGTGTGAGCAGTGCCACTTTAAGGTACCAATGGGCCCAGGGCAAATAATCTATTGGTGGGTCTTCAATAAATGGACTACTCTCAAGCACTAAACTTAAATATAGATATAGGCAGGAAATAAAGGAAAAAGCTGATACTCAGTCAAGTGGGAACAAGAACCAGACAGGCTGCCCTGGGCCAACAGGATTGTATACAGATAAACTATAATTACAAATACAGCTATGGAGCCTGTTATCCTGAATGCTAGGGACCTAGATAAGAGATCTTTCCGTAATTTGGATCTCCATACCTTTTGGAGTTTCTCCGTACCTTTTTGAAGTTTGCTAAAAGTAATTTAAAAATGGGTTTATTTAAGGTTTGCATGATTCCCTTTTCTCTGTAATAATAAAACAGTACCTGTACTTGATCCCAACTAAGATATAATTACCCCTTATTGGGGCAGAACAGCCCTATTGGGTTTATTTCATGGTTAAATGATTCCCTTTTCTCTGTAATAATAAAACAGTACCTGTACTTGATCCCAACTAAGATATAATTACCCCTTATTGGGGCAGAACAGCCCTATTGGGTTTATTTCATGGTTAAATGATTCCCTTTTTTCTGTAATAATAAAACAGTACCTGTACTTGATCCCAACTAAGATATAATTACCCCTTATTGGGGGCAGAACAGCCCTATTGGGTTTATTTCATGGTTAAATGATTCCCTTTTTTCTGTAATAATAAAACAGTACCTGTACTTGATCCCAACTAAGATATAATTACCCCTTATTGGGGGCAGAACAGCCCTATTGTGTTTATTTCATGGTTAAATGATTCCCTTTTCTCTGTAATAATAAAACAGTACCTGTACTTGATCCCAACTAAGATATAATTACCCCTTATTGGGGGCAGAACAGCCCTATTGGGTTTATTTAATGGTTAAATGATTCCCTTTTCTCTGTAATAATAAAACAGTACCTGTACTTGATCCCAACTAAGATATAATTACCCCTTATTGGGGGCAGAACAGCCCTATTGGGTTTATTTAATGGTTAAATGATTCCCTTTTCTCTGTAATAATAAAACAGTACCTGGTACTTGATCCCAACTAAGATATAATTACCCCTTATTGGGGCAGAACAGCCCTATTGGGTTTATTTCATGTTTAAATGATTTTTTTAGTAGGCTTAAGGTATGGAAATTCAAATTATGAAAAGACCCCTTATCCAGAAACCCCCATTCACCATTTGATAAATATGTTTCTTAATATCCCATAGGAATGAATAATGGGTGAGTATTTCTGTTCTAAGCTCCAATCTCACATTTTGACAATTCTGCCCCCGTTGGTGTCTGGGTGACAATGATCGGCCCCATATCCAACATGGTGTCTAGCTCCAACCCCCGAGCCCTCCAGTTGTGTTACCTTTCTGCTGACTGAATAACAAGGGCTTCTTTAAAAATAATTGTTCCTTAAAATAATAATAATAATCATGTAGCTCTGATCTAATACTGTGGGGCTCTCCCTGGAGCATTAAAAAACAGAACTGTGAAAGTTTTGCCCTGTTGAAGTTTCAGAAGTTTCCTGAAATAAATGTCATTTCTGAGTGTATAGGGGCCAACAGGGGGAAGGACTTGTTTACTGGTGATGAAACGGTTAGTAAGGAGTTCGGCACAGCGGTGTAACCCTTTCATTCCTGATAGCCGAGCGGCTCCCAGTGTTATTATGGTGCTTATTTACAGGTTTCAGTTCTTATTTCAGGATCCTACGCAGATATTCTGCACTTGCTGATAGTTCTGCTAAGGACAGAAATCTACTTCAGCCATAATGTACCTTATGAGGTTCTTTCAGTGCAGCCATCGTGTAAGCCAGGGGTCCCCAAACTTTTATACCCCTGAGTCAAACTCACCTGTAAGTGAAGTTGGGGAGCAACACAAACATGCAGAAAGTTCCTGGTTGTGTCAAATATGACTTGTGATTGGCTATTGGCAGCCCCTATGGGAACTGGCAGCCTACAGAAGACTCAGTTTGGCAGTACAATTGGTTTTTATGCAACCGTATAATTACCCCTTATTGGGGGCAGAACAGCCCTTTTGGGTTTATTTAATGGTTAAATGATTCCCTTTTCTCTGTAATAATAAAACAGTAGCTGTACTTGATCCCAACTAAGATATAATTACCCCTTATTGGGGCAGAACAGCCCTATTGGGTTTATTTAATGGTTAAATGATTCCCTTTTCTCTGTAATAATAAAACAGTACCTGTACTTGATCCCAACTAAGATATAATTACCCCTTATTGGGGGCAGAACAGCCCTATTGGGTTTATTTCATGGTTAAATGATTCCCTTTTCTCTGTAATAATAAAACAGTACCTGTACTTGATCCCAACTAAGATATAATTACCCCTTATTGGGGCAGAACAGCCCTATTGGGTTTATTTAATGGTTAAATGATTCCCTTTTCTCTGTAATAATAAAACAGTACCTGTACTTGATCCCAACTAAGATATAATTACCCCTTATTGGGGGCAGAACAGTCCTATTGGGTTTATTTCATGGTTAAATGATTCCCTTTTCTCTGTAATAATAAAACAGTACCTGTACTTGATCCCAACTAAGATATAATTACCCCTTATTGGGGGCAGAACAGCCCTATTGGGTTTATTTCATGGTTAAATGATTCCCTTTTCTCTGTAATAATAAAACAGTACCTGTACTTGATCCCAACTAAGATATAATTACCCCTTATTGGGGGCAGAACAGCCCTATTGGGTTTATTTCATGGTTAAATGATTCCCTTTTCTCTGTAATAATAAAACAGTACCTGTACTTGATCCCAACTAAGTATAAATTACCCCTTATTGGGGCAGAACAGCCCTATTGGGTTTATTTAATGGTTAAATGATTCCCTTTTCTCTGTAATAATAAAACAGTACACTGTACTTGATCCAACTAAGATATAATTACCCCTTATTGGGGGCAGAACACCCTATTGGGTTTATTTCATGGTTAAATGATTCCCTTTTCTCTGTAATAATAAAACAGTACCTGTACTTGATCCCAACTAAGATATAATTACCCCTTATTGGGGGCAGAACAGTCCTATCGGGTTTAATTAATGTTTAAATAATTTTTAGTAGACCTTAAAGTATGGGGATCCAAATTATGGAAAGATCGCTTATCTGGAAAACCCTGGGTCCCGAGCATTCTGGCTAATAGGTCCCATACCTGTATTCTGTTTAAAGGGGTGGTCCATTTTTAAGTGAACCTTTAGAATGCCTTAGTCGTAGCAACTTTGATTTGGACATTATTATTTATTCTTTATAGTTTTTGATTTATTTGCCTTCCTCTTCTGCCTCTTTTCAGCTTTCAAATGGGGGTCACTGACCCCCCCGGCAGCCAAAAACTATTGCTCTGTGAGGCTACAATTTTATCATTATTGTTACTTTTTATTATTTACCCTCCTATTCAGTCCCTCTCCTATTCATATTCAGTCTCTCCTTTAGACACATGCCTGGTTTCTATGGCAAATTATACCCTAGTAACAAGACAGCTGCTAAAATACCAAACTTAATAACTGAAAAACCACCAAAAAAATATGTAAAATGAAGACCAAGGGCAAATAATCAATGTTTACATCATACTAACAGTGAATTTGAAGCTAAACTACCCTTTAATCAGTTTATTTTCCCCAAATGTAATGGGCTGCTTAATCCCTGGAGAGATTTGCCTCATCACATAGTATTTTACCTATATTTAGCAAGTATTTTATTTTAGAAACTTAAATTAGTGATCCAAAAAGGGGACTTTATTTACGCAGCTAAATGTACATAGCAGACACTCTCAGTAATTCATTAGGCGCCTCGGTGGAAATGCCAGTCCCATGACTGCCAGTCGTGCTTTCACTCATTCCCTTTACTATTTTAACTGATTCAGGGTTGGAATAAATATTATTAACTCATTCTGATGAGCACTAAGGACAGCCTCCTGGGCACACACCCACCCATTTCCTGTCAGCTGATCTCTGAGGGAGCACACAGCCCAGCACAAAATGGCGGCTCAAGGGAAAGATATAAAAGAGCAATATTTACTGATATATATATTCCAGTTTGGGGAGATTCTTTAATAGGACACTTAATATGATATAAACTGTCTGTTGGTTACATATTGATTTTGTGAGAAGGACAGAAGGGGATCAGTGTGCTGATTGGCAAGAGCTAATGAACATTACATAACCCCTTCTTGGCTGTAACCAAGCCAACAGCACGGCTAGATAGGTTTAGAGCATGGGGTACACACGACTGGATCCTCCAGGATAGGCCTTCGCTAGGTGGAAGGGCCAAATGGAACTGTGGTGTAGTGCAACTACAACCCACTGTAGCTGTGTGCAGTGCAGAGTAACAAATGGGCGCCAGAAGGTTCTTGCAGTTGAACAATAGAATCAGTTTATTGCCAGAGACAATCAGTAACAGACAGGGTTAGTGCAATATAGAAGTTAGAATAGTAATACTCTGAGGACAGCACAGAGAGAATACCCACTTGTTGCTCCCAACTCCTCTTGAGTCTGGGCAGGGTCAATGCCACCTGGTCAGTTAATCCACCCTTTGGAACAGTCAGCTTGGATACCACACTCCTCAGGTTGAACACCTCTAGCCCTCAGGGTCCCACAGCAACTCTGGATCAGGGTTCCAATACTGCCTGTCTCCTATGTCTAAACCGTGGCCCTACGCTAAGGCAACAGTGCCTGTATGGAAGGTACTTCCAGCTACTTTCCTTGGTGGAGCCAAAACTGCTCGTCCTTCCTTCCCTCTCTATCTGACTTTCCTAGAAAGTGCTCAACACAACTTACTATCTAACTGGTCCTTATTTATGGGGTCCCTGTCCCTCACTTCTGAGAGTAGATGAAGACTCTAGGGTGAAAGACTTTACTGGGGCCCTGTTGATCCCAAGCTCTTGCCCCCTTCTGATGCAAAAAAAACAAAGGACAGAGGGGCAAGGGGGGGGGGGGGTGTGCATCCCCTAGGCCACAACAGGGTAGCGCTAGAGGCTGAAATGCCCCTGATGGGGTTAAGCATGTTATTTTTCAGAGGTGAATATTGAGGCTGTAAGTCAGTGATCCCCAACCAGGGGCAACATGTTGCTCCCCAACCCCTTGGGTGTTGCTCTCAGTGCCCCCAAACCAGGGAGTTATTTTTGAATTCCTGACTTGGGGGCAAGTTTTGGTTGAATAAAAACAAGATGTCCTACCAAATAAAGCCCCTGTAAGCTGATAGGGTGCATAGAGGCCCCTAATAGCCAATCACAGCCCTTATTTGTCTCCTCCATGAACTTTTATGGTGCTTGTGTTGCTCTCCAAGTCTTTTTACTTTTGACTGTGGCTCCCGAGTAAGAAAGGTTGGGGGCCCCTGGTGTATATATAGTATATAAGTCAATGCATGATAATGATAAATGTATGCAACAGCGCTAGAATTGGACCAAATAAGGGTCATACGGGCCCCACACACTCTCCGAATGACCATTAAACTTGTAAATTGTAAATATGAAGAGTTAGTCATCTGCCCAAGGGGAAGTTATTGTTTCTCCTTCTTTAAGAAAAACATTCACAAAACAAGAAATTAGATCATAGGAAGTTTATGGAAATCCCTCCACTGTCCCCAAACACTGCCCCAAAAGAAAAGGCCCAAGAATCACTGGGGAATCCCCTCCGGTATCTTCTATCATGTAACACAGCCAAGGAACTGGGGGAAGATTATCATCCATTTAGTTTCTGTACTTCTGAGTATGAACAGGGAAAGGACCAGCAAATAGTGATGAGCGAATCTGTTCCGTTTCGCTTCGCCGAAAAATTCGCGAATCTTTCAAAAGATCCGCGAAATGGCGAAAATGTCTATTGTTTTGTCGCACGGCTATTGTTTCATCGCCGCGACTATTGTTTTGTCGCACGGCTATTGTTTCGTCGCACGCGGCTATTGTTTTGTCGCGCAGCTATTGTTTCGTCGCCCGCGGCTATTGTTTCGTCGCACGGCTATTGTTTCGTCGCACGCGGCTATTATTTTGTCGCGCGGCTATTATTTTGTCGCACGGCTATTGTTTTGTCGCCCGCGGCTATTGTTTTGTTGCACGGCTATTGTTTCGTCGCACGCGGCTATTGTTTCATCGCCCGCGACTATTGTTTTGTTGCGCGGCTATTGTTTCGTCGCCCGCGACTATTGTTTTGTTGCGCGGCTATTGTTTCGTCGCATGCGGCTATTATTTTGTCGCGCGGCTATTGTTTCGTCGCCCGCGGCTATTGTTTTGTCGCACGGCTATTGTTTCGTCGCACGCGGCTATTGTTTTGTCGCGCGGGTTACACAAGTGTAAACATTCCCCAAGGCCTCACATGCTTATGTGTAATAACCACCTACGCCAACTAACAAATCACGTGCCAAGTCATATTTATACATGTCATGCAATTGTGTGCCTCCTGTTGCATCGCACTATAGAGTGAAGCCCATTAAACTGTACCACATGATGAGCTTAAAACTTCAACTCCACTCCCCAGCATCCTGCAGCTCCCCACCCTAGCATTCATCCCAACATCCTCCAACTCCACTCCTCCGCATCCTGCAGCTCCCAAACCCTAGCATCCTCCTCAACATTCTCCAGCTCCACTCCCCAGCATCCTCCAGCTCCACTCCCCAGCATCCTGCAACTCCCCCCAGCATCCTGCAGCTCCCCCCCCAGCATCCTGCAGCTCCCCACCCTAGCATCCTCCCCAACATCATCTAGCTCTACTCCCCAGCATCCTGCAGCTCCCCCCCAGCATCCTCCAGCTCCACTCCCCAGCATCCTGCAGCTCCCCCCAGCATCCTCCAGCTCCACTCCCCAGCATCCTGCAGCTCCCCACCCTAGCATCCTCCCCAACATCCTCTAGCTCCACTCCCCAGCATCCTGCAGCTCCCCCCAGCGTCCTGCAGCTCCCCACCCTAGCATCCTCCCCAACATCCTCTAGCTCCACTCCCCAGCATTCTGCAGCTCCCCCCCCAGCATCCTCCAGCTCCACTCCCCAGCATCCTGCAGCTCCCCCCAGCATCCACCAGCTTGACCCCCAGCATCCTCCGGCTGCTTCTGTCCACCCGGCTCTCAGCTGCATCGTTTTATATGGTTGCGCCCCATGTGTGCTGACGTCACACGCACGCACAGGGCACAACCAATCAGGGCCCGTATTTCTTTTAAGGGGCCTGTGTTGGCGGGCCGGATTAAAAAGGCCAGCGGGCCGTAGTTTGCCCACCCCTGGCTTAAAGGAAAATTATACCCCAAACAATGTAGGTCTCTAGAAAATATATTGTATAAAACAGCTCCAATGTAAAAACCCTGCTTCATCTAAATAAACCCTGGGATCATAGGATTCACAGTGCACACAAACAAACCAAGGCACACATACATGTTTCGGTGGCCATACACGGGTAGATTTTAGCTGCCGATCCAGGTCCTTCAGACCAATTGGGCTGCTTATCTGCCCATGTATGGGCACCCCTGATGGGCCTACCTGACCGAGATCTGGCCTAATATTGGGCATATCAGGAGAAGAAACTTTTTTGGCAACCTTATGACCTTATGGCCACCTTTAGGTCACAACAGCCAATGAATGGACAGAGTTCTGCCTTTTACTCCCCACACTACTTCCTGTTACAGTTAGAGCTGCATTATTTCCTGTCAGCTGATCTCTGAGGGAGCACACAGCCCAGCACAAAATGGCGGCTCAAGGGAAAAGATGTAAAAGGGCAATATTTACTGATATATATATTCCAGTTTGGTAAGATTCTTTAATAGGTCACAAATATACACACACAGCTAAAAATACACAGTGTGCCTGATCTTTATCGTAATATCATTTCTAATCTTCAATATATACAAATATGGGCCTAACAGATTGACACAAAATCTGAAATTCTGGTGAACACTTGGCGTGAAATGCGTGTGATGAGTGAGATTGTGCTTCCAGATGCAGATAGTTGCCTTCCTGTCTAAAAAGAAGAATGCCGAGATGCACAGAAAACAAAAAGCCACTTAAAAGACCCGTAAATGTCACAGAGAAGTGAAAGCAGAGAGGTGAGCGACGCAGGTGGGGAGGAAAACAAAGGCAGGGTGGGGCGGCACTGAGAGGCTGTGCACATAATAATAGGATAGATTCTTATGGCAAAGGGCCGTCTTATTATATATATATAAATGGATTTGCATAGATATGACAAAGAATAATAAAACAGAATGTTCCTTCTCTGTATAGTTTAAAGCAACACTGCCATGGGAAAACAGGTTTGTTTCAAACCCCATCAGTTAATAGAGCTTCTCCAGCAGAATCCTGCATTGTAATCTGTTTTTCCCATGGGGCTAGCCATATTCTTCATTTCCCAGGGTGCCACAGCCATGTGACCTGTGCTCTGATAAATTTCAGTCACACTTTACTGCTGCGCTGCAAGTTGGAGTGATATCACCCCCCTCTCATCCCCAGCAGCCGATCAGCAGAACAATGGGAAGGGAGCAAGATAGCAGCTCCCAGTAGGTATCAGAATAGCACTCAATAGTAAGAAAATCAAGTCCGGTTTGGGACTCCTCCAGTTACATGGGAGTAGGAGAAACCATAGGTTAGCTGAAAGCAGTTCTAATGTGTAGCACTGGCTCCTTCTGAAAGCTCAGACTCAGGCACACTTTACTGCTGCGCTGCAAGTTGGAGTGATATCCCCCCCCCTTCACCCCCAGCAGCCGATCAGCAGAACAATGGGAAGGGAGCAAGATAGCAGCTCCCAGTAGGTATCAGAATAGCACTCAATAGTAAGAAATCCAAGTCCGGCTTGGGACTCCTCCAGTTACATGGGAGTAGGGGAAACAATAGGTTAGCTGAAAGCAGTTCTAATGTGTAGCGCTGGCTGAAAGCTCAGACTCAGGCACAAGGCACTGAGATGGCGCCTACACACCAATATTACAGCTACAAATACATTTGTTGGTTCAAGAATAAAAGGTTAAATGGCAGAGGGAATTATTTGCTGTGTAACAGATCTCTTACCTGTATAAGATCTAAAACCTTGTTATGAGCCAAGAGGGGACCTCATTAAAAGTTTGGCACTTGAACCAAAAAAGTCCAACAACCATGGATTAAATATATAAACTGAAAGAAACTAAAGACTGTTCTGGGACTTTCTCAGTGACTGATTGTTTTATCAATATAGATTGACTCCCAGAACATCCGGCTCCTTACTATATGGGGAAAACCAACCCAGAACACTTCTAAGATACGGGATAGCAGCAATGGACGCAAATGGAAGTAATTCACCATAAAAAGGGAAGGGAAAAAGAATACCCTTCTCTAGAGAAGCAATAGTTTTAGTAAGTAAATCCAGTTTGCGCTACAAAAAGGCCATTAGTCAAGCTCAGAAGACAGGGTTTTGGATTAGTGTGTTTTTTTGCCCGGCATTTATTCGATTTCCCACACAAATAGTAAATATTATTGCCAATAATATTCATGTATAGTCTGTAGAGCAGGGATCCCCTAACCTTTCTTACTCGTGAGCCATGGTCAAATGTAAAAAGACTTGGGGAGCAACTCAAGCACCATAAAAGTTCATGGAGGAGCCAAATAAGGGCTGTGATTGGCTATTAGGGGCCTCTATGCACCCTATCAGCTTACAGGGGCTTTATTTGGTAGTAAATCTTGTTTTTATTCAACCAAAACTTGCCCCCAAGTCAGGAATTCAAAAATAACCCCCTGGTTTGGGGGCACTGAGAGCAACATCCAAGGGGTTGGGGAGCAACATGTTACCCCTGAGCCACTGGTTGGGGATCCCTGCTGAAGAGGATTGGAGAGGTTTGTTTAGGTACGGAAGTAGGAAATGGATGGCAGGAATAATGGAGAAGGTTGGAGAGGGTGTTTGGAAATAAGGGACAATAAATGTATAGTTAGAAGGTTGTCAATGAGCTTTAATGACAAAACAATAAAACAGAAGGGATTAAGGTTTGAAGCCCTTTATACTCCAGGTCATAAAAGTACCTTACATGATATGTTCCATCCATATACCAACTTCTGTGTAGAGGAAGGCCTGGTCCTAGCAGTGGGGTGGGGGGTGGGGGTCATATATATCCTGAAATGTCGTTTTTTTTAATCAGGTACAATATCTGCCAGCTTTTTTATTATCTAGTACCCAATTTATCTTTGAAATGTTACATGAAAATCAGAGGAAATAGCCATATTTTGATGATTGGCTATAGTTACAGTGATCACAGTAAATATATAGGCTGTGATTAGTGTTTGAGGGAACTTGAAGATGTTAGACTCTAGTATAGAGTGCTTTGTTTAAGCCGATCCTACTTAAGGGCACCTGTCTCATATAGATAGTGAGTGGTTTAGCAGGGGGAGATGTTATCTGGCTTCCTCCCTATTGGGAACCCAAGCCAAAGCTGCTGGATTTGGATCTGATCCAGGATAGAAGCCTCCATTTTAATCCATCTCTTCATACAAGATCTAAATGATGAGTATCTGGGCTGCCCAATAATATTGTAGATATTGTGAACTGGTAACAGGAAAACAGGTTGAAGGGAGATATGTTTCCCCCAGGTTCATCTCCTACTCCCTGATGTATAGCGGTTCTGAGTGGGTTAATTCCCCAAGGGAGTCTCACCTGGGGAATAATTAGCGGGCTAGATCTGCCTGCAGTCAGAGAGAGTGAGGGGCTGAGACTGAAATTGGTGTGTGAGGGCCTGTGTCTGCCTGAAGCAGCTTGGAGTGTTTTCTCCCAAACAAAAGGACCTTCTCAAGGTACTGTGACTCTGTGGAGTTGTGCAGGTTTAGCCGGTAATCCCAGTAGGGAACAGGTAATAGAGAGGGAAAGCCCCCTATGTCTTAGTTAGAGCCCAAGTGTGGCAAGGGTTTTGTTTACTTTTGTTTTGCTTATGCTCCTGCTTGATACCAGGGTCGGTTACTGTACTTAATAAATGGACTTTGCTCACCTAATGAACTGTCTGTATGTCTGATCCAGGACTCCCTGTCCTCCTTTCATTCTTGTAGCCATCATGAGGGGCCAGGAGTATATGAATATATGTGTAAATGGAGAGTAACAACCAAATGTTTCAGGTAAGATTCCTTCCATGAAAACACAAAGGTGTATTTAACTCTTCAGATTTAGCATGGTTGATCTTTAGGTCGGAAAGGTGTCCAAAGTGTTAGTGAGGTTTAGACAGTTGTCTATCCTTGAGATGTCAACACACCTTTCTTCATTGTGAGTTCTGTTGTACAGTTGCTGACATGATGTATTTTCCTTTTGTGCAAATTTGCTTTTTAAGATGTGTCATGGTGGGACAGCTGAGCTGGAGTCAGACCACATATATGTGAAAAACAAATGTACATCACTTATTGGAACTGAGAATTTGTGACTTGGCAGAGTCACAGTCACATCAGAACCGTTGAGGGAATGACACTTATACTGAGAACATCTCACCGTTGAAGGCGAACTGATTCATTTGTAGAGTCAATGCTCTTCTCATCAGTTCACCAAAACCTGCCCATACACTGTCCTAAGATCAGAATACAGGTATAGGACCCATTATCCAGAATGCTCGGGACCAAGGGTATTCCGTAATTTGGATCTCCATACCTGAAGTCTACTAAAAATTCAATGAAACATTAAATAAACCCAATGGGATTGTTTTGCATCCAATAAGGGGTAATTATATCTTAGTTGGGATCAAGTACAGGTACTGTTTTATTATTACAGAGAAAAGGGAATCATTTAACCATGAAATAAACCCAATAGGGCTGTTCTGCCCCCAATAAGGGGTAATTATATCTTAGTTGGGATCAAGTACAGGTACTGTTTTATTATTACAGAGAAAAGGGAATCATTTAACCATGAAATAAACCCAATAGGGCTGTTCTGCCCCCAATAAGGGGTAATTATATCTTAGTTGGGATCAAGTACAGGTACTGTTTTATTATTACAGAGAAAAGGGAATCATTTAACCATTAAATAAACCCAATAGGGCTGTTCTGCCCCAATAAGGGGTAATTATATCTTAGTTGGGATCAAGTACAGGTACTGTTTTATTATTACAGAGAAAGGGAATCATTTAACCATTAAATAAACCCAATAGGACTGGTCTATGGGAGACAGGCTTTCCGTAATCTGGACCTTTCTGGATAACTGGTTTCCGGGTAAGGGATCCAATACCTCTACCTACAAGTATGGTTGATGTTTCTTTACTTTGACTTGAGAGCAAAAAAAATAAGGGCACAGATAATTTTTTGTGTAGAAATCTTCCTTCTCTCCATTTATACCGGTGATCCCCAACCAGTGGCTCAGGGGTAACATGTTGCCCCCCAGCCCCTTGGACGTTGCTCCCAGTGGCCCCAAAGCAGGTGTTTAATTTTGAATTCCTGGCTGGGAAGCAAGTTTTGGTTGCATAAAAACCAGGTGTACCCACAGATTGCCAGTCTGGACCTGCTCCTTGAGGTTTATGTAGAAACACAGGAAAAGGCTGCTCTGGTCCAGCAATATACTACTACCCCTATAGAATTCAATCTACTGAAGCTTTTAGATTTCGCTGGTGTAGCTCAGTTACACTTATAGAATATGGGCATTCTGACCACTGCTGGCACAGAATAGTAGCAGTCAATTTGTCCCTCTCCATCTGCCATGGCTGGTAATATAGTTAAATCAGATGGGCTACAAGCACACAAAGCGGTGATCTCCACTCAAAAAGGTTTATGAAGCAAGAATGTGAAAGCTGCTATGGTTTGATGGACCACGTTAGACCTTTCCTTACGAGTAAGTAAGACCATTTCTCTTTAGGTTTCTCATTGGTGATCTGGCCTCCACAATCCATGTTAGGCCCATAGATGGCCTTTGTGTATTATTAGCTCTGTGCTTCTTCAGCGAGGTCCAACCTAGTCAGTAAATAATCCTATATACTAGTAGAGAAACTAGGCTTAGAACAGGATCCCCAACCTTTTTACTCATGAGCCACACTAAAGCATGAAAAAAGTAATTTGGGGATGCCAAATAAGGGCTGGGATTGGCTATTTGGTAGCCCCATGTGGCCTGCAAGAGGCTCTGCTTGGAGTAAAATGGTGTCTCTGGGCTTCCAAAACTTGGGAAGCTACTTTGAGGCCACTGGAAGCAACATCAAAGATGGGGGGGGGAGCAATATCTTATTCACGAGCCACTGGTTGGGGTTCAATGGCTTAGAACATATAGAATGAGCTGGGGCTCATGAAAAAAAATCATATGTTTATGACCAATCAGATGCTTGCTTTCAGACAGGTAATGGAATACTAGAGCTTCTGCAAGCCCTACCACCTTGATACATTACAACATGCAAGTCTAAATTGGCTCAGAGGGAATGGTGCAAGGGCCCCTGCAGAGGATGAGTGAGACCTCAAATCATCGAAAACATGTTTTTCTGCCGGTGACATAATTTCTGTCACCACAAACATGAGATCTGAACAGCATTTCCCCAACATCAGCACGTTATAAACCATGGTAGAGGCTTTGTCAAACTAAATGGAACAATGTTTGCAGTAGTTTATTTTGCTTTGAGGCACAAGCGCCATTAGAACAGTAACTGCGGCTGGTTTAGGAGAAGGACATTGTTAGGGATCAGTGTGGGGCACCATCATGAGCTGGGATTGTCAGTCTCCCTGGTGGTCCCACCACGAGCTCCCAGGCAGCCACAGTGAAGCATTTTACTATATCACTATATGGTTTGAAGAAGAAATAGATTGATGAGCCAGAGGAAGGAGAAGAAAATTCTGGAGTCAGGGTCGGACTGGGCCAGCGGGACACCGGGAAAAAACCTGTGGGTCCCGTCGGCCCAGACCCAATCCCTATTGGCCTCCCCTGATTGTTACTACTTATGTGTGCTTGGGGGGGGAGAGGCAGGTGTATGTGTGCGGCAGAAGCCCCTGGGGGTGTAGTAGTCCCAATGGGCCCACACCCCCCAAGTCCGACCCTATCTAGAGTTACCACAATTAAAGCAAACCTATACCCGAACAATGTAGGCCTCTACAGTTGGTTAAGTATTCATTCTGAGGGTATAGTTTTCCTTTAATACATATTATTATAGAGATGGTGGGGCCTATGTGTGCCACCTATAAGGGTACAGTATGCTCTACTCTGCTGGGCAACACTGGGGTGCAATAAAGACAATACTGAGCAGATGTCTTTATACGTAGGCTCACCCTGAAAAATGATCATAGAATCCAATATAACACATTGCTGTACTGGCAGAAGAACTTCACTCGGTACCCCA
The DNA here is from genome assembly GCF_000004195.4 of Xenopus tropicalis. Taxonomy (NCBI): domain Eukaryota; kingdom Metazoa; phylum Chordata; class Amphibia; order Anura; family Pipidae; genus Xenopus; species Xenopus tropicalis. The sequence continues at coordinate 8,385,010 of NC_030686.2, read as the reverse complement.
GCGGCACAATGTTTAAATTGCTAAAAGTTGGCATACACACACCAATATTATCTCGTTTCATATTCAGTGCATGTATGGTGAGAGATGAGGCGACCGATATCAGCGAAATCCCTGGATATCAGTCTTGCCGATTGGACAGGATGGACCAATGGCCATGGGAAGGATCCTAAATGTAATGTGTGTGGGCGCCTTAAGAAAGAATATTTGTCATTCAAGCTCCAAAACCCAGCACAGGAGCCCTAGTATATGTATAGTATATGTGCACTGCTTATATTGGAGACATTATCCTAGTCATCTCTTCTATTCTAAGGAAGTCACACAAATGACAATCCTTCATCTTTAACCGTATATACTCGAGTATAAGCCGAGGTACCTAATTTTACCTAAGAAAACTGGAAAAGCCTATTGACTCGAGTATAAGCCTAGGGTTATTTAATCATTAAATCAATTTCAGAGCATGATTATTGAGCCAATTTGATATATTTCCACTCATATATACAATCAGGGGAGTCTTAAATAGTCACATTCAGTGTGTATACACTTATGGGGGAGGGACACTGGTGTTAGATACAGGGAATGGTCGTTATAATTAATACTATTGTACGGCCATGAAATAATTCATGGATAAATTGTGCACATAAACATAGTGCACTCGATCATTAGGAGAGAAGAGAAAAAGGGCTGCATTATTGAGTGGTGCAGGCTCAACGGATGCGGAACATACCTTTAATCCAATGCTGTTGCTGATTTAAGTCCCAGTGCGCAAGCCTCTCTCCTTGACCGCCACCCAACCGCTGATGCCGTCTATCAACAAGGAGGCCACCTGTTGCACTTCCATTTCAACTGCAGCCGCTTCTACTTCCCCAGCTAGACACCGGGGCTAAGGGCTCTCCCTCCACCCTCCCCATTACACACATAGATAACGGAGCAGCGAGCGCGTGACGTCACTTTGTCACACGCAAGGAGCCAGGAAGGAGCAGCGCACAGGGAATCAGGCAGCAGGGGTTCCTAGCTGGAGGGACTCGAGTATAAGCCGAGGGTTAATTTTTCAGCACATATACTCGTATATATATACAGTACATTCCTGTTTTTTACATGGCTGCATTCTAAAAACTAGAATCTAGTTTTAGGTCAAGACATGATAAGATGCACCCTAAGCTTAAATGGGTTAAAACAACAACAAAACAGAAAAAAAAGAAATGATGCAACCCCAGGAATCCTCAGATCTGAGCTCTGATCACAGCGTTGCTCTTGCTTCCTGACGACCCAACTTCCCATGATTTTATCTTGGCCTGATTTTAGAGCTGAAGTTCACACAAAGCCATTAACCTCATTTCATCTCTATAAAAAAAACGTGCGTAAAAATAGTTTATCAGTGAGAGAAGTGAAGCGGGTATTGCTACTTGTTTTTAGAAACAAGCATCTTAGGGTAACGCAGGCCGAGAATCAGCCCCTATGTTGGCTTTAGCCTTCCCCCTAGGTTGGCTTTAGCCTTTCCCCTATGTTGGCTTTAGCCTTTCCCCAACGTTGGCTTTTGCCTTTCCCCTACGTTGGCTTTAGTCTTTCCCCTATGTTGGCTTAAGCCTTTCCCCTACGTTGGCTTTAACCTTCCCCCTACGTTGGCTTTAGCCTTTCCCCTACGTTGGCTTTAGCCTTTCCCCTACGTTGGCTTTAGTCTTTCCCCACTTTGGCTTTTGCCTTTCCCCTACGTTTACGTTGGCTTTAGCCTTTCCCCTACGTTGGCTTTAGCCTTTCCCCTACGTTGGCTTTAGCCTTTCCCCTACGTTGGCTTTAGCCTTTCCCCACTTTGGCTTTTGCCTTTCCCCTACGTTTACGTTGGCTTTAGCCTTTCCCCTACGTTGGCTTTAGCCTTTCCCCTACGTTGGCTTTAGCCTTTCCCATACGTTGGCTTTTGCCTTTCCCCTACGTTGGCTTTAGCCTTTCCCCACTTTGGCTTTTGCCTTTCCCCTACGTTTACGTTGGCTTTAGCCTTTCCCCTACGTTGGCTTTAGCCTTTCCCCACTTTGGCTTTAGCCTTTCCCCTATGTTGGCTTTAGCCTTTCCCCACTTTGGCTTTTGCCTTTCCCCTACGTTTACGTTGGCTTTAGCCTTTCCCCTACGTTGGCTTTAGCCTTTCCCATACGTTGGCTTTAGCCTTTCCCCTACGTTGGCTTTAGCCTTTCCCCTACGTTGACTTTAGCCTTTCCCCTACGTTGGCTTTAGCCTTCCCCTACGTTGGCTTTAGCCTTTCCCCTACGTTGACTTTAGCCTTTCCCCTACGTTGGCTTTAGCCAAGGGGGTGGGTGATGATGTCTGTGTAGGCGTGGTAGGGCATGTGACATCATAAAGGGACAGGAAGCTATAGAGAGGATCGAGGCAAGATCGGGGAAGGGCAAGGGTAAGATCTGAGCAGGTTGAGGGCGGGCCAGGAGCAAAATTAAGGGATATTACAAAATGGGTAAAAATCCGAATCTGGCAATTCGCCAGCTAAAACGCCTCGAGATCGTGTAGAAGTCAATGGCAGATGTCTCTGCAGTCCCCCGGAGAATCCTTTTTTAGAGGTTTTTGAATTTTTGATGCTGTGTTTTTGTGCGACAATTCAAAAAAGTAGAGGTTTCAGTGATACAATTTAGAAAACGTACCTTTTTTTGCGCTAAAAATACAAAAAAGTTGTGCAAGCGTCAAAAAAGTCGCAGAAGATACACTCATTACGAAAAAAACGTGTTCGGACACATTCAGAGCGTTCATGGATTAGTAAATGTGCCCCTTTATGTATTAAGCTCTAAACTCACAGTTTGATAAATCTGCCCATCTAAACTCTCACCTTCCCCAGACAATTAGGTAACAGAGCGGATTTTATTTATCTGTAACGATCTGACTCGGCTTTGCTGTATCATTGTTCCTGTTGTATAAAAGTCATTGTTTGGGTGAATCTTAATATTTCCGCTCACACTGCCAAAGCCACAGCTGCTTTTTATTGTCCCTTGTACTGGGAAACTTCTCTGCAACCCGGGTAACTATAATCAGCCCACTAACCATGCTCGGTCTGCTGGTGGCTTTGCCTTCATTGCCTGATCTCACAGAGATATAACTGTCAGCTGATTTCGGTTATAGTTTGTCAGCTGCCCGACAAATACACGGGTTTCATAACAATGTAACATTTTGTCAACGTTTTTTTTTTAGATTTTAGCATTTAAAGAGCAACAGAATAAATGTTGTTACTCTTTGAACATGAACAGTTGCCGAGACCTTTGGGAGTATTTGACTGATGTACAGATATGGGATCCGTTATTTGGTAACCCGTTATCCAGTGACTTCTGAACAACAGAAAGACTCTCCCTTTTCTCTGTAATAATAAAACAGTACCTGTACTTGATCCCAACTAAGATATAATTACCCCTTATTGGGGCAGAACAGCCCTATTGGGTTTATTTAATGGTTAAATGATTCCCTTTTCTCTGTAATAATAAAACAGTACCTGTACTTGATCCCAACTAAGATATAATTACCCCTTATTGGGGGCAGAACAGCCCTATTGGGTTTATTTCATGGTTAAATGATTCCCTTTTCTCTGTAATAATAAAACAGTACCTGTACTTGATCCCAACTAAGATATAATTACCCTTATTGGGGGCAGAACAGCCCTATTGGGTTTATTTCATGGTTAAATGATTCCCTTTTCTCTGTAATAATAAAACAGTACCTGTACTTGATCCCAACTAAGATATAATTACCCCTTATTGGGGGCAGAACAGCCCTATTGGGTTTATTTCATGGTTAAATGATTCCCTTTTCTCTGTAATAATAAAACAGTACCTGTACTTGATCCCAACTAAGATATAATTACCCCTTATTGGGGGCAGAACAGCCCTATTGGGTTTATTTAATGGTTAAATGATTCCCTTTTCTCTGTAATAATAAAACAGCACCTGTACTTGATCCCAACTAAGATATAATTACCCCTTATTGGGGGCAGAACAGCCCTATTGGGTTTATTTAATGGTTAAATGATTCCCTTTTCTCTGTAATAATAAAACAGTACCTGTACTTGATCCCAACTAAGATATAATTACCCCTTATTGGGGGCAGAACAGCCCTATTGGGTTTATTTCATGGTTAAATGATTCCCTTTTCTCTGTAATAATAAAACAGTACCTGTACTTGATCCCAACTAAGATATAATTACCCCTTATTGGGGCAGAACAGCCCTATTGGGTTTATTTAATGGTTAAATGATTCCCTTTTCTCTGTAATAATAAAACAGTACCTGTACTTGATCCCAACTAAGATATAATTACCCCTTATTGGGGGCAGAACAGCCCTATTGGGTTTATTTCATGGTTAAATGATTCCCTTTTCTCTGTAATAATAAAACAGCACCTGTACTTGATCCCAACTAAGATATAATGAATCCTTGTTGGAGGTAAAGGTTTTACAAATTTTTGATGTTCAGGAATCCTCTTTGGTTTCCTCACTTGCATCTTTGAAAACAATAATTTGTTCAAGTTGATATTGAAAATGTGCCAAGGACTGGCTGTCACTAACTATTCTATTTCTTCATGTTTTTTTACAATGAAAAAAAGATATGAAAAATTCAAATATTAAAAGCCTCCATAGGGCTCCAAATTATGGAAAGATCCCTTATCTGGAAAAGCCCAGGCCCCAAACATTCTGGATAACAGGTCCCATACGTGTATAAGCAGCTATAGGTATTTTTGTTCATCTGCTCTTCACCCACAATGCAATAGCAACAGCAGGATTATATTTGTGTGACTGTATCCCCACCCTCCTGTATATACAGAGCTGTTGGGAGAGAAAGATTTATTATTGACACCTCAGAAACATTCACTGGAGAGAAAGCATTACCCCGGGTGAAAGGCCCCTCAGTACTTTGTTTATAAAGCTCTGTTTGTGCTTAATAATACACCTGCTTTGAGTGGGGGCAGATGTTTGATTTGACCCTGCGTTACTTCCTGTCAGCTGATCTCTGAGGGAGCACACAGCCCAGCACAAAATGGCGGCTCAAGGGAAAGGATGTAAAAGGGCAATATTTACTGATATATATATTCCAGTTTGGGGAGATTCTTTAATAGGCCCCTCCCCTAGCAGATAGTTGGTTGGGGCAATTGGTTCTGACCTCTATTCTTCTGCAATGTCCCTTGCACTCAGACACCCCCACTGCCCCCCACTCACTCATTTCCATGCTGTATCCCAGCTCTTTCCCCAAACCCTCACACATTTCCTTCCCTAGTCTCCATGCTGCCCCCTTCACTGCTTTCAGCTCCCGCACCTATGGCTGCACAGCAGCAGCAATGTGCTTTACTGCAGGGCTGTAATGGTGTAACACTGTTGTTTTGTGTGCACCTACATACTGTATTCTACAGATTATTTGCTCCTTTATGGATAATATCCGGGAGTAGAGATGTAGAGAACTGTTCGCCGGAGAACTAATTCGCACGAAAATCGGGTGTTCGCAAGTTCGCAAGTTCGCGAACTTTTAGCGAAGTTCGCAATTTTGGGTTCGCCTTAGCTGGAGCCAAATTTTGACCTCTCACCCCAGAGCCAGCAGATACATGGCAGCCAATCAGGCAGCTCTCCCTCCTGGACCACCCCCGGACCACTCCCTTCCATATATAAACCGAAGCCCAGCAGCCATTTTACATTCTGCCTGTGTGTGCTTGATGAGTTAGCATAGGGAGAGAGCTGTGCAGGGGTTTGAGGGACAGTTTAGGTAGCTTTGCTGACTAGTAATCTACTTTCTACTGCTCTGTATGTAGCTGCTGGGGGCAGCTGTCCTGCTGATCTCATCTGCTGTAACCCAATAGTCCTTGTAAGGACTGCTTTTATTTTCTGATTACTGTTACTCTTCTTTTCATTGTGTACTGCAGCTCCGTCTGTGTGTGTTGGAGACAGGTGTGCTGCTCATAGTAGTGCACTAAGCACCAACCACACATTCACATCATTTTTTTTCATTTGTGTTTTTTTACTTTGCTACTGTAATTTATAGAACCCAGTGCTATTAGTCTAGCTGTGTTGGGGACTGGTGTGCTGCTCCTAGTAGTTCACCCCCAGCACCAACCAGAGATCACTTTTTTTTTATTATTATTTTTTTTTTTTATTTATCTTACTGTTCTTTAATGTGTCCAGTGCTGTTTGCTGTTATTCATAGTAGTGCACCAAACACGTTACACATAGTAGTGCACCAAACACGTTACACATAGTAGTGCACCAAACACGTTACACATAGTAGTGACATTGCTTTGCAATAAAATCACCTGAGCGATGTTTTTCCACCAGCAATAATATATTCCGTATCCACTACTGCGGCGTTTTGTCTTTGCGTGTGAACCGGCTGTAACCTTTACACGACTTGATTGGCATGTAGGCGCCGGATGTTTTAAAGCAGTTTATTACACAAGTTTAGAAATGTAGAGTGATTTCTGCCTTTTACAGCACGAAACGCAACGCTGTGTCAACAACGTATTTTTCAGAGAAGTTTTTGCCCTTGATCCCCCTCCTGCATGCCACTGTCCAGGTCGTGGCACCCTTTAAACAACTTTAAAATCAGTTTTCTGGCCAGAAATGGCTTTTCTAGGTTTTAAAGTTCGCCTTCCCATTGAAGTCTATGGGGTTCGCAAAGTTCGCAAAAGTTCGCACTTTTCGGCGGAAGTTCGCAAACGGGTTCGCGAACTTTTTTTGTGAGGTTCGCTACATCTCTATCCGGGAGCACTTGTTGAATGGAATCTGAGCAGGGTATAAATATGCAGAGGGTCACGCTTTAGGGCAGGGGTACATGGGGAGATTAGTCGCCCCGAGACAAATCTTCATTGTTGCGGGAGACCAGTGTCGGACTGGCCCACAGGGGTACCAGGAAAATTCCCGGTGGGCCCAGGTGTCAGTGGGCCCTCCTGCTTGTAGCCATTTGGCCCAATTCATTACTTATTTTTCTATGGAAACAAAGCAACTAAATAAATAGAAGAACAGATTATAATAGTATATAAAGATAAAAAAAACGTAGAAAATATACATACACAGTAAGAAGTGGATGAAAAATAGTTTGGAGAGTGGGCCCACGGTCTAAGGTTTTCTGGTGGGACCCTGGGGTCCCAGTCCGACACTGCGGGCGACTAATCTCTCAGCAATGCTAGAATGTAAATCGCCAGTGGGATGGCATATGCGTCGCTGCGGTGTCCCGCAGTCGCCCGAATTTTCCCCCGAAGATAACTTCGGGCGACTGCGGGACATTGCTGTGAAGCAAATGCCATCCCACTGGCGATTTACATTCAAGCATTCCTGAGAGATTAGTCGCCCGTGACAATGAAGATTTGTCGCGGGGGGGACTAATCTCCCCGTGTACCATTGCCTTAAAGTTCTCCAGCCCTGGACTCAGATTAAGGGGTATATTTATTAACATTGGAGACAAACATCACCAGTGATGTCGCTCATAGCAACCAATCAGCAGTTAGATGTTAAAAGTAACCTACAAGTTAAAAAAACAAAAGCAAAGATATGATTGGTGGCTATGAGCAAGATCACCGGTAATGTTTGTCTCCAATGATAATAAATATGTCCCTAAGTCTCCCAGTCAGCTTGACAACTCAAACATTGTTTATACTTGTCCTTTTCAGTACATGTATGGGACCTGTTATCCATAAGGCTCAGGATATGGGGTTTTCCAGAAAAGGGGTCTTTTCATAATGTGGATCTCTATATCTTAAGTCTATTAAAAATGATTTAAAAATGAAATGGAAAAGGGAATCATTTAACCATGAAATAAACCCAATAGGGCTGTTCTGCCCCAATAAGGGGTAATTATATCTTAGTTGGGATCAAGTACAGGTACTGTTTTATTATTACAGAGAAAAGGGAATCATTTAACCATGAAATAAACCCAATAGGGCTGTTCTGCCCCAATAAGGGGTAATTATATCTTAGTTGGGATCAAGTACAGGTACTGTTTTTATTATTACAGAGAAAAGGGAATCATTTAACCATGAAATAAACCCAATAGGGCTGTTCTGCCCCCAATAAGGGGTAATTATATCTTAGTTGGGATCAAGTACAGGTACTGTTTTATTATTACAGAGAAAAGGGAATCATTTAACCATGAAATAAACCCAATAGGGCTGTTCTGCCCCCAATAAGGGGTAATTATATCTTAGTTGGGATCAAGTACAGGTACTGTTTTATTATTACAGAGAAAAGGGAATCATTTAACCATGAAATAAACCCAATAGGGCTGTTCTGCCCCCAATAAGGGGTAATTATATCTTAGTTGGGATCAAGTACAGGTACTGTTTTATTATTACAGAGAAAAGGGAATCATTTAACCATGAAATAAACCCAATAGGGCTGTTCTGCCCCAATAAGGGGTAATTATATCTTAGTTGGGATCAAGTACAGGTACTGTTTTATTATTACAGAGAAAAGGGAATCATTTAACCATGAAATAAACCCAATAGGGCTGTTCTGCCCCAATAAGGGGTAATTATATCTTAGTTGGGATCAAGTACAGGTACTGTTTTATTATTACAGAGAAAAGGGAATCATTTAACCATGAAATAAACCCAATAGGGCTGTTTCTGCCCCCAACTAGGGGTAATTTATATCTTAGTTGGGATCACGTACAGGCTACTGTTTTATTATTACAGAGAAAAGGGAATCATTTACACCATGACAATAAACCCAATAGGGCTGTTCTGGCCCCATAAGGGGTAAATTATATCTAGTTAGGGGATCAAGTACAGGTTACTGTTTTATTATTACAGAGAAAAGGGAATCATTTAACCATGAAATAAACCAATAGGGCTGTTCTGCCCCCAATAAGGGGTATTATATCTTAGTTGGGATCAAGTACAGGTACTGTTTTATTATTACAGAGAAAAGGGAATCATTTAACATGAAATAAACCCAATAGGGCTGTTCTGCCCCAATAAGGGGTAATTATATCTTAGTTGCGATCAAGTACAGGTACTGTTTATTATTACAGAGAAAAGGGAATCATTTAACCATGAAATAAACCCAATAGGGCTGTTCTGCCCCAATAAGGGGTAATTATATCTTAGTTGGGATCAAAGTACAGGTACTGTTTTATTATTACAGAGAAAAGGGAATCATTTAACCATGAAATAAACCCAATAGGGCTGTTCTGCCCCCAATAAGGGGTAATTATATCTTAGTTGGGATCAAGTACAGGTACTGTTTTATTATTACAGAGAAAAGGGAATCATTTAACCATGAAATAAACCCAATAGGGCTGTTCTGCCCCCAATAAGGGGTAATTATATCTTAGTTGGGATCAAGTACAGGTACTGTTTTATTATTACAGAGAAAAGGCAATCATTTAACCATGAAATAAACCCAATAGGGCTGTTCGGCCCCCAATAAGGGGTAATTATATCTTAGTTGGGATCAAGTACAGGTACTGTTTTATTATTACAGAGAAAAGGGAATCATTTAACCATGAAATAAACCCAATAGGGCTGTTCTGCCCCAATAAGGGGTAATTATATCTTAGTTGGGATCAAGTACAGGTACTGTTTTATTATTACAGAGAAAAGGGAATCATTTAACCATGAAATAAACCCAATAGGGCTGTTCTGCCCCAATAAGGGGTAATTATATCTTAGTTGGGATCAAGTACAGGTACTGTTTTATTATTACAGAGAAAAGGGAATCATTTAAACCATTAAATAAACCCAATAGGGCTGTTCTGCCCCAATAAGGGGTAATTATATCTTAGTTGGGATCAAGTACAGGTACTGTTTTATTATTACAGAGAAAAGGGAATCATTTAACCATGAAATAAACCCAATAGGGCTGTTCTGCCCCCAATAAGGGGTAATTATATCTTAGTTGGGATCAAGTACAGGTACTGTTTTATTATTACAGAGAAAAGGGAATCATTTAACCATGAAATAAAACCAATAGGGCTGTTCTGCCCCCAATAAGGGGTAATTGTATCTTAATTATATCTTACTTCCTGTTACAGTTAGAGCTGCATTATTTCCTGTCAGCTGATCTCTGAGGGAGCACACAGCCCAGCACAAAATGGCGGCTCAAGGGAAAGGGTGTAAAAGGGCAATATTTACTGATATATATATTCCAGTTTGGGGAGATTCTTTAATAGGCCCCTTAATATGATATAAACTGTCTGTTGGTTACGTATTCATTCTGGGGGTGTAGTTTTCCTTTAATGGAAGCTTATTTAGCCACCCCTCACTGAGCCCTATAATATGGGGGGACAGAGCATGTTAATTGGTTGAATACAGATCCTCTTGCACAACCGTCTGGGTTATGAAACACCTCGTTATGTTGGTGGTTTCGCCTGCAGTCTGTGCTGGAAACTGTCCAGCCTCGGGCTTTTCTTGCGGCCAGAGAGGTACTGCCCATATAAGCACCATGAGGTCATTACTCAGACCTTTAGTTTCACTTACAATTAGGGGGATTTTTGCAATTTACAAGTAACACAATCTTAAAGGGCTCCTGGCCCAGCCTGATGTTACAGTGTCAGTCTCCACATCATAAAATAGTTTTTAGCAAGTTAAATGCATTTTTTACAAATAATTCTGCCCTTTGTTTCACCCTTGGTTCCTTTTAATGCCTCTCCTTGCCCCATGTCTGTCAATTATTAACAGGGTTGGACTGGGGCTACTGCCCCAGGGGTGTCAACACCCCCCCAGGTTCCCCTACCATTGCCCCACACCCCCAGCAGCCCCACCCCCGGCACATGTACATTATATGATCAGGGGAGGGAAATCAGCAAAGAAGCGGAGGGGGGGGATATCGGGTCTGGGTCGGCCCAGTCCGACCCTGGTTATTAAGGTGGTAGTACATACAACGCCACCATAAGTTGCACCCCCTTCAGTTTCTTTGCAGGTTACTAGAGATTGTGGCATTCCTCAACAAGAATCAGTAATATCACATCCAGGTTAACCCAAGCTTGTGCTCCTACCTAGCTGAACACCTAAACCACAGACACCCCCAAAAGACAAAGTAAAACCTAAAGGAATCTATCATCAGTCTGTCTATCATCTATCTACTATCAATCAACATATCTATCTGTCTATCTATCATCTATCTATCTCTCTATCTATCTATCATCTATAGTATACAAGCTGTGCAAATGAAACATGTATGTGTTTAATATATAATTACAGTCGGAGTGGCGGCCCCGTTGGGAGAAAGTGAAGGGAGTGGGTTTCACCACAAGAGAATCTCTCGCATTCTCGCATGTTTAGTGTTAACCATTATCAGGGTCAGCGACATCCGCCCTCACTAACCCGACATTATTGTGTGGTAAATGAAAGTTACTCGATGAGTTCAGGAAATTTAGACACAACCAGACTGTCCCAGTTTCAATTATATGAAATGAGCAATAGGAACCCAGCAATGTATAAGCACATTGTATAAACAGCATGGTGGCTTGGCTACAGCCTCAGCGCTGAGTAAGGGAGCGCTGAGTAGGGAGCGCTGAGTAGGGAGCGCTTAGTAGGGAGCGCTGAGTAAGGGAGCGCTGAGTAAGGGAGCGCTGAGTAGGGAGCGCTGAGTAAGGGGGCGCTGAGTAAGGGAGCGCTGAGTAAGGGAGCGCTGAGTAAGGGAGCGCTGAGTAAGGGAGCGCCGAGTAGGGAGCGCCGAGTAGGGGGCGCCGAGTAGGGGGCGCCGAGTAGGGGGCGCCGAGTAGGGAGCGCTGAGTAGGGAGCACTGAGCAGCACTGAGTAGGGGGCGATGAGTAGGGGGCACTGAGCAGCACTGAGTAGGGGGCGATGAGTAGGGAGCACTGAGCAGCACTGAGTAGGGGGCGATGAGTAGGGCTTGAACTGGGAATGGCTTCTGCCTATTCATTTTGTTAGTAAAGAAATACCACTTCTACTCTTTACATTTTTCAGGGCTTAAAGATTATACTTAAAGGGGAACTCCACCCAAAACTGTAAAATGTAACAGTAGTTGCCTGCCTTCAGCCTGCCCCCTCCCAATCCCACAATTCCCTGCTGCACACGTGATGTCAATAAGGAAATGAACATCCCAGTGCAATGCATTGTGGGTTATGTAGTTCCTGCATGCTGTCTGTAAGCTGGGGAGAAGTTGTTACAATGTGTAACATCAGTGTTTAGTCCCTCCTCCCCTGCCAGGATTACAAATGATGCAGAAAGAGTAGAACAGTTTTGCAGCTGGATTTCAGCATATAAAAATGGTATTTATTCCTACTGTTTGAAGGAACAGATTACAGGGATAGGGATATTAGGGGGTTCTGGGCTGTGTGGGGGGTTCCCCATTTATTTACACGCTACATGCTTACTCACTTCTAAGAACAAAGTAGTTACATTACAGCGCATGTGGGGAAGGGAAGGATTTACAAGGATGTGGATGATTCGTTCAAACAAGCGATATTTACTGAGCAGTGTTACAGAATCGCGGCGAAATTTATTTTGTGAGCATTGAAAATTTCTGAAAATCTGTGCTAGTATTTTGCCATGACTTTTGTTTTGTGTTATAAAGAAAATGCCCATTGCCAAAAGCATATCGGGGAGGTTAGTCGCCTGCCGTAGTGAAGTTTCTTGCTCCCTTCCCATTGTTCTGCTGATCGGCTGCTGGGGGGGAGGGGGGGGGATATCACTCCAACTTGCAGCGCAGCAGTAAAGTGTGCCTGAGTCTGAGCTTTCAGAAGGAGCCAGGGCTACACATTAGAACTGCTTTCAGCTAACCTATTGTTTCTCCTACTCCCATGTAACTGGAGGAGTCCCAAGCCGGACTTGGATTTCTTACTATTGAGTGCTATTCTGATACCTACTGGGAGCTGCTATCTTGCTCCCTTCCCATTGTTCTGCTGATCGGCTGCTGGGGGAGGGATATCATTCCAACTTGCAGCGCAGCAGTAAAGTGTGCCTGAGTCTGAGCTTTCAGCCAGCGCTACACATTAGAACTGCTTTCAGCCAACCTATTGTTTCTCCTACTCACATGTAACTGGAGGAGTCCCAAGCCGGACTTGGATTTCTTACTATTGAGTGCTATTCTGATACCTACTGGGAGCTGCTATCTTGCTCCCTTCCCATTGTTCTGCTGATCGGCTGCTGGGGGTGAGGGGGGGGATATCACTCCAACTTGCAGCGCAGCAGTAAAGTGTGCCTGAGTCTGAGCTTTCAGCCAGCGCTACACATTAGAACTGCTTTCAGCTAACCTATTGTTTCTCCTACTCCCATGTAACTGGAGGAGTCCCAAGCCGGACTTGGATTTCTTACTATTGAGTGCTATTCTGATACCTACTGGGAGCTGCTATCTTCCTCCCTTCCCATTGTTCTGCTGATTGGCTGCTGGGAGGCGGGGCAGTGACGTTATTGGGGGGGCTATGATAAAGTGATTGGTGATTGGCCGATCACTACGTTAATCTCAGTGAGTCCTGAATTTGGAATACTGGGCAGGAGGTTTTGACCCAAATAAGCCTTCCGAAAATGGGCCGTCTGGACAGATGGCATGCCTATATAGAATGGCCAATTCTAAGCAACTTTTCAGTTGGTCTTCATTATTTATTTTTTTTATAGTTTTTAGCTTTTTGCTGCTGAGCAAAAAGCTAAATAACTGAAAAACCATAAAAAATGAAGACCAATTGCAAATTGTCTCAGACTATCGGTGTCTACATCATACTAAAAGTTTATCAAAAGGCGAACTGCCCCTTTAAAGCAGAAGGAACACTTTCTTTTTAATGTCCCTTTGAAGGAAAGCTATAGTCACGTGACTTTTAGAGCGACTTCTGGACCATTCCGCTTGTGGGACGGGGCCCCGGCGGGTCTCGTACTTCTGTCGCAATGAACAGTCATAAATGTCCTGTGGTTAATGAGCTCCAAATGATGATTTACAGAAAGGCTTCTTGCTCTTCTTCCTGAGAAATGAAATGTTATAGGATGTGGTCGGAGAAACATACAAATGCCACGTCTAATTGCCCCACTTACACTCGCTTTCTTTCTGAGCGTTTCCTGATGTATAAGCTCCTCCCAGTTTCTGCATCTCGTCATTTTAACCCCTCCATGGGCAGATTGTTCCAGTTGTTCCTCTGGGAGATACATGGAACCAGGGTCGGACTGGGCCAGCAGGACAACGATAAAAACCCTAGTGAGCCCCGGCTCTTATGGCTCCGCCCCTCATGGGCTCTACCAATCCAGACCTGCTCCCTGCTGCCCTCCCTGACCTGATTGGGACAGATTATGAAGGTGGCCATACATGGGTGATTGTAGCTGCCGATATTGGTCCCTTGGACTGATTCTGCCCATGTAGGGGCACTTACGACTGGCCTGCCTGACCGATATCTTGCCTGAAATTGGCCTGATATCGATCGGGCAGGTTAAAAGATTCAGTCGATGCGGCCCCTGAACCGACTGCGCCCTTAACAGTCATTCTAATACGATTGTTTGGCCCCAGGGCCACACGACCGAATTAGCCTAAATTCCACCGATATCGCCCACCCGTAGGTGGGGATATTGGGAGAAGATCCGTTCACTTGAGGACCTCGCCAAGCAAATGAATTGTTACGTGTATGGCCACATTAAGCAGCGGTGCCTCGGGGGTCAGGTTGATGCCGCCCCCCTGGCTCCCCCTGCATTTAGCTTTTTTACACCAGAGGGGGGCGCATCGCTAGAAGAGACAAAATTCCGATTTAAGGCAACTTTGTGCAACTTTGGGAAACCAAAGTGATGCATTGGCCTTTCCACCAGTGTCTCTCCAAGGAGCATCAGCCTTAGGTGCCCATACGCGGAGCAATAATGATCTTTTGGTTTGAGCTCAAACTGCGGGGCTATTTCCTGAGGGCAGGGATCCCCAACTAGTGGCTCAGGGGCAACATGTTGCTCACCAACCCCTTGGGTGCTGCTCCCAGTGGCCTCAGATTAGGAGCCATTTTTACATTTCTGGCTTGGGGGCAAGTGTTGGAAGCAAAGCTTTACCCCAAGCAGAGCCTCCTACAGGCCAACAGCCCACCAAATAGCCACACAGCCCCTATTTGGCACCTCAAGGAACTGTTTCCATGCTTGTGTGGCCCATCAACACTGGCTGACAAATAAAACCGGCTGGAGATCCCTGCCTTAGAGTGACACTAAATCTGTAGATCAAGGGACCCAGTATGAAGTAATGGTGAGACTTGAGCTCAATGCCTATTTGCTGCCCAAGAAGTCTCTGGAAGGGTGAGATCTGGGATAACTATTAGTGATGAGCGGGTTGAGAAATACTCGACCCGAACCCCAAAACCCGACCCGGCTTCCTCCCTCTATTTATAGACCCGCGCCCACTCCTGCAATGACATCACAAAAGGGGGCGGAGCATGGCGGCAAGCGCCTATACATTAGAGAGCCGGCAGTGTAAGGTTGCAGCGGGCGGCCGGGCGGAAAGGGTGAGCGGAACTCAACCTGAACCCGCCCATAACCTACAGTTGATGTGGTATATGGCCACACATCACAGCATCCAGCTGCTCAACCTGATTGGTCAGTTACATTCAAGGTCCATCATTGTATGGCCACCTTACATTGGTTATCATTAAGTGACTATTAGTCCAGTGGGTCACCTTCCGGTTAACTTTTAGTATGTTATATACTTAGCAGCTTTTCAATTGGTCTTCAATATTTATTCTGCATAGTTTTTCAATTATTCACCTTCTTCGTCTGCTTCTTTCCAGCTTTCAAATGGGGGTCACTGACCCAGGCAGCCAAATAACTATTGCTATGTGAGGCTCCAATTTTATTATTATTGTTACTTTTATTAATAATCTTTGTAATTAGCCCCCCCCCCCCATTCATATTCCTCTTTCAAATCTCAGGCTGGTCGCTAGCTTAAATTGGACCCTAGCAACCAGATTGCTGCTGAAATTCCAAATTGGAGAGCTGCTGAACAAAAAGCTAAATAGCTGCAAATAATACAAAAATGAAGACCAATTGCAAATTGTCTCAGTGTAGCCTTCTCTACATCATACTAAATGTAAAGGCGAACAACCTCTTTAATGGAAGAGAAAATTGGGGTCGATCCCAACTGGGGTCGATCCCAACCCAAATGTGTTGGGTATCGGCTACATATTCAATGGCTGCTCATCACCACTAGGTGGCGATCCTGCTTTACCAAAGTTGCAGGAGATCTGCCCTGAAATTAATTACCTTCCGGAAACATATTGCGCTTAATGAGTCTCTGAGTTTGTCAGATGTCTCTTATCCAAAATGTGCCTCCTGGGAGGAATTACAGATGCAACAAACAAGGCTAAATTACACCAATTTGCTGCTCATTTGCTTCATGCCAAGGGTTGGCACTGCCATGTTACCTGCCAGTCACTGTGACACCTGTGTGATTGATAGGGAAAAGATATATATTATATATATAGGAACTGTTTCTTTTCAGAAAAGGTAGAAACCTTATGTAAAGGGGTCACAGGCTGGAGCTGGGGAAGGGTTGGGGGGCTAATTTGCTTTTTCGTTGATCAATGGTGCAGGACTTTACACATGTTGCCCCAAAGGGGTGCCCCCCCCAAATCTGCTTCCATTCTTTTTAATGTGATGGGACTGCGCCAGTGGGAAACCGGGTACCAGTGGACCTGATCCCTGCCTACCCTCCCCCAATGGCCGGGGGGGGTGTTGAAGGGGCTGGATCCCGGGAAAAATCCCGGTGGGCCCCGGCGGCCCAGACCCGACCCTTGCCGGAGCTCCCCCTGCCCGACTGCTCCTGCCCCGATGCATTAAATGTACGCGCTCAGGGGAAGACGTCGGGTGGGAGACCCTGCGAGGGGGGGTTAGGGGACCCCTCCGGGGGGAGGGCTATGGGTGTGAACACCTGCAGGGCCCCAGGGGCGGGAGCCCCGGTGGGCCCTTCACCCCCCAGTCCAACCCTGTGGGTGGGCACAGGGGCCCCAGAGGGGGTGTGGGAGCCCCTGAGGTAGCAGCTCCAGTGGGTCATGGACACTGCAGAGCCAACCCTGGGTGCCATTCACATTAAGCTGATATTTAGGGGCTTCTCTAACAGGGCAGGAACAACACTACAGCCAGGCCCGGACTCAGGGCCGATTAAATAAATGGGCAAAAGGGGTATAAGATTCAACAGAAACATTCTGCAGAGGCAGTAGGCCCCTCATTGTAATCAGCAGGGACAGCTCTATAGCATGGCTATTTAAATGTTTTTGTCATTTATTTGCTCCCATGGCTGTGGTTCCAGGCTGGCACACCAGGGGGCGTAAGAGTAGACCATTTCTTTGCTGCCTGCCAAATTATATTGAAGTTCATGTGCTTTAGGGTTTTTCCTGCCACAAAGAAGAAACAATGCCCGTCAAAAGGTCCTGAGGAGAAAGCTGGCCAGTGGGGGCCCATCAATAAAATCTATGCCCAGGGCCCGCTTAGGCCCCTGCCCCAAAGTGGCAATCTGCCAGAGGGGCTGTAAGGTGCCACAGACAGTCACTATTTATTGGGCTGGGGGGGGGCTGTTTGTGCCTCTGGGTACTGGGAATGCCAGGGGGGCTGTAAGGTGCCACAGACAGTCACCTATTTATTGGGCTGGGGGGCTGTTTGTGCCTCTGGGTACTGGGATGCCAGGGGGCTGTAAGGTGCCACAGAAGTCACTATTTATTGGGCTGGGGGGGGGCTGTTTGTGCCTCTGGTACTGGAATGCCAGGGGGGCTTGTAAGGTGCCACAGACAGTCACTATTTTATTGGGCTGGGGGGGGGCTGTTGTGCCTCTGGGTACTGGGAATGCCAGGGGGGCTGTAAGGTGCCACAGACAGTCACTATTTTTGGGCTGGGGGGGGGCTGTTTGTGCCTCTGGGTACTGGAATGCAGGGGGACTGTAAGGTGCCACAGACAGTCACTATTTATTGGGCCTGGGGGGGGCTGTTTGTGCCTCTGGGTACTGGGAATGCAGGGGGACTGTAGGTGGCCACAGACAGTCACTATTTATTGGGCTGGGGGGGGCTTGTTTGTGCCTCTGGGTACTGGGAATGCCAGGGGGGCTGTAAGGTGCCACAGACAGTCACTATTTATTGGGCTGGGGGGGCTGTTTGTGCCTCTGGGTACTGGGAATGCCAGGGGGCTGTAGGTGCCACAGACAGTCACTATTTATTGGGCTGGGGGGGGCTGTTTGTGCCTCTGGGTACTGGAATGCCAGGGGGGCTGTAAGGTGCCACAGACAGTCCACTATTTATTGGGCTGGGGGGGGGCTGTTTGTGCCTCTGGGTACTGGGAATGCCAGGGGGGCTGTAAGGTGCCACAGACAGTCACTATTTATTGGGCTGGGGGGGGCACTTTTATTGGGCTGGGGGGCTACTGGGAATCTGTGGTGCCCTGTAAGGTGCCACAGACAGTGGGCTGGGGCTGTACCAGGGGGGCTGTAAGGTGCCACAGACAGTGGGCTGTAGGGCCCAGGGGGGCTACTGCTGCAGGGGACTGTAAGGTGCACAGACAGTCACTATTTTGGGTGGGGGGGCTGTTTGTGCCACTGGGAATGCCAGGGGGCTGTACACAGACAGTCACATTTATTGGGCTGGGGGGGCTGTTGTGCTCTGGGTACTGGGAATGCAGGGGGGCTGTAAGGTGCCACAGACAGTCACTATTTTATTGGGCTGGGGGGCTGTTTGGGCCTTGGGTACTGGAATGCCGGGGGGCTGTGAAGGTGCGACAGACATCACTATTTATTGGGCTGGGGGGGCTGTTTGTGACTCTGGGTACTGGGAATGCCAGGGGGGGCTGTAAGGTGCCACAGACAGCACTATATTGGGCTGGGGGGGGGCGTTTGTGCCTCTGGTACTGGGGAATGCCAGGGGGGCTGTAAGGTTGCTCCTATTTATTGGGCGGGGGGGCCTGTTTGTGCCTCTGGGTACTTCGGGCTACTGGGAATATGGGGCAGACAGTCATTATTGGGCTGGGGGGGCTGTTTTGTGCTCTGGGTTGGGAAATGCCAGGGTGTAAGGTGCCAGACAGTCACTATTAATTGGCTGGGGGGCTGCCTTCGGATGGGTGAGAGCAGTTTGGCTGTAGGCCTATAGCTATAGGTGCGGGTGCAGCGAGTGAGTATTGGACAGGCTGCAGCGGGCTTTAGCAGACAGGGGATGGGTGGGTAATGAGCCCCCTGGATGGTTTTTGTCATTTAGGAAATGGTTGGGCTATAAGCACACAAGGGTGCAAATGGGGAGCCGTGTATACAGTGAGAGCTGTAGTTGCAGTTATACAGGCCTCTATACAGGGCACCTTATCTCCACTAGGTGCAACTACAACTCTCAGTCTCTCCCTTTTTTTTGGCCTAATCCCCCAAAAATCCGCCCTCCAACACCATCGCACCGGCAGTCAACTCCCCGCCCACATTACTGCCCCCCCCCCCATAAGCAGGCTGGTATTTATATTTACAAAAGGTGGCAACCCTACCCGCATCCCCACCGGTCCGGTCTCTACTTGTCCCTCCCCAATTACACCCCAAGTACATACCTCTTGTATGTGTACCCCTCGTTCCATCCTCGTTCCCATAACTTTTAGTATGATGTATAGAGTAATATTCTGAAACAATTTGCAATTGGTCTCCATTTTTTAGTTGCAGTTCTTCAAATGATTTAGCTTTTTGTTCAGCAGCTCTTTGGAATTTTGGCAGCTGTCTGGTTGTTAGGGTTCAGTTTAACCTAGCAACCAGGCAGTGATTTGGAATTTTGGCAGCTGTCTGGTTGTTAGGGTCCAGTTTAACCTAGCAACCAGGCAGTGGTTTGGAATTTTGGCAGCTGCCTGGTTGTTAGGGTCCAGTTTAACCTAGCAACCAGGCAGTGGTTTGGAATTTTGGCATCTGTCTGGTTGTTAGGGTCCAGTTTAACCTAGCAACCAGGCAGTGGTTTAAAAGTGAGACAGTGAAATTAATAGAGGAGGGCCTAAACAAAAAGTTCTGTATTAAAAAGTAACAATAAAGTTGTAGCCTCGGGGTTTGAAAAGCTGGAAAGAGGCAGGAGAGAAAGGGAAATCATTCAAAACTATAAAAAGTAAAAAGAAGACCAATTGAAAAGTTGCTAAGAATAGGGCCATTCTGTAACATACTAGAAGCTAAACTGAAGCCCTGTTACAGTGACAGACACCCTTTTCCTCTATTTCCTGGGTTAAACCCCCCCCCCAGCAGGCTTGCCCCCCCACACGCTCAGCCCCCCCGGGTTACTTTATGTTCTTCCTGGTATAAGGTTTGAGGCAAAACCTCATGTGAAACTGAGAGGCGGCTGATTTCTGAATACTCGGCTGTTACGGCTCAGTAGAACATAAGAGAGGGTTCTAGGCTGTCTCTAATGCAAAAAGCAACTGTCAGAATCCCCACAGGTGATAGTGCTCGGGGCTGCTGCTGCGCTACACTGAGCGCTAACGCACAATAGCCCAAAATAGCATCCAGCTACTCAAACAGAAAAATGCTCCTATCAGGGTCGGGCAAGTCTGGATAAATAGGGAAAATATGGGAATAAATAGGGAAAATATCCCCCAGGATTCCCTACTTCCAAGTCAGTGCCCAAGTTTAGAGTCATTACGTACAAAACAACTACAAGATTCACTCAAGAGTGTCTGAATGAGGCCATTTAGTGTCAGGTAACCAGAGAAATCCGGGGACAGGAAGGGGCTACGGTGCAGGCACCAAACGGGGAAAATGTCGAAATGCCACGCCTACTTTTTGGCCACTCCCTCCCATTGCCATACACCCACTCAACATCAGAGCTACATATTGTAATCTCAATATATTTCCCTAGAAAAGCTCAAATAATTTTATACAAATTCCTTCCTTCAGTAACAGAAAAGCTGGTGCGGGGAGTTGGGAGGATGTGGGAGGGGTCGGGGACAACAGACCACTCCTTCCTGCCTCCTGTACTGGAATAGCAATGATGGGCTGGGGGGTGACTGTTGCCATGGGGACAGCTTTCAGAGGTGGGGACAGAAACGGGGTCAGTCCCCCTGAAATGGGGATGGTTGGTAGCCTTATGTTCGAGGCTATATTGGGATGTCCATAAGTATAAGATCTGGAGATAGGCGGGGCCTCAGCACCATAAAGCAGTGATTGAACATCTGATAGGAGTCCTAGAAAAGACCCAGTCACAGATGAGCATACAGGGGACTTTAGGGAGCAGCTTCTTCTCTCCCAGGAACTGGGTATGTTCTGTTCTAGATTGCCTACCTAGAACTCCCACCATGAGTTAATGCTTGTCCTTTTATTGTTCCCACTGATATTACCGCACTGGTTGCAGGAGTGTTTTAAAGGCAAAGGAAAGGTACAGGGAGGCAGTGTTGGACTACAGAGTCAGGGGCCCAGACTTAAAGGGCCCCCGTTGGAACATCAAGAGCCCCCCCCAATACTCTATGTAGGTTTTACCTTACTTGTAGCTGTGATCTGTTGAGGGGGGGGGCTATTCCTTTCCTTCTCCTTTAAAGGGGTTGTTCACCTTTGAGTTAACTTTTAATATGATGTAGAGAGTGATATTCTGAGACTATTTGCAATTGGTCTTCATTTTTTATTGTTTGTAGTTTTTTTTTTTTTTTTAGTTATTGGACTAGTTATTGAACTTCAGCAGCTCTATAGTTTATACATTCAGCAGCTACTGGGTTACTAGGGTCTAAATTATCTTGGCAACCAGGCAGTGGTTTGAATGAGAGACTGGTATATGAATAGGAGAGGGCCTGAATAATAAGCTACAAAAAGTAACAGTAACAATAAAACTGGAGCCTCACAGAGCAATAGTTTCTGGCTGCCGGGGTCAGTGACCCCCATTTGAAAGCTGGAAAGAGGGGAAAAAAAAAAAAAAAAGGTAGATAATTCAAAAACTATAAAAATAATGAATAAAGACCAATTGAAAAGTTGCTTAGAATTGGTCTTTCTATAACATACTAAAGTTAACTTAAAGGTGAACCGCCCCCTAAAGCATTTGATTGGTTAGATTCAGCACAGACTCCCAGCACCAGCGGGCAGTGATACCAGCTCAGTACCACGGAGTGCCCGGCTGCTGCTAGAGGGCTACAGGAAGGAGGACACTTGGGAAAGGCACAATAAAGGTCCCCATACATGGGCAGATCCGCTTGCTTGGCAATATCCCCACCTTATGGGTGGGCGATATTGGGAGAATCCAGGATAATTTGATAGTTTGGCCCTGGGGCAAAACGATTGAATTATAATGATGGGTATAGGAAAAGTCGGTCCGGGGACCACATCAACGAGCTGATTCGGTCCCCGATCCGACTAGATTTTCTAACCTGCCCGATCGAGATCTGGCCGATTTCAGGCCAGATATCGGTCGGACAGGCCCGCCGTTAGTGCCCATACACTGGGCTGACTAGCTGCCGAATCTGTCTAAGGGACCCATATCGGCAGCTACAGTCGGCCCATGTATGGGGACCTTAAGCCCTAGGTATAAGGTGAATGATGTGCAGCGCAAACCTCTCCGACTTGGCATTTCCCTCCAGCCCCGGCCACGGCCGCCACATTACAACATAGCTGGAAGCTGTAATAAATCAGCGAGCGAGGCACGGCTGCAGTAACGCGGTGTGCTAGTTCCCAGACGCTGGCGTGGGAGTTGTTTAGTCATTAAATGGAACAGGGCGTGTATACGTATTCCCTTACATTAATTAGAAAGGCTTCCCTGAATGTGTAACCCAACATAATGGGAAAATGATCCAGTAAAGCAATAAAGCTGCCAGCCCCGCCATGATGGATGTATCACTATACACTTCCATTCTCATTTATACGGCAGCCATAGCCATGGTAATACCCTAGCAAAACCAACTACTACAGCATGTGGGATCCCTTATCCGGAAACCAGTTATCCAGAAAGTTCCAAATTATAGATAGCCCACCTCCCATAGACTCCATTATAAGCAAATCATTCTAATTTTTAAAATTTTCCTTTTCCTTGTAATAATAAAACAGTACCTGTACTTGATCCCAACTAAGATATAATTACCCCTTATTGGGGGCAGAACAGCCCTATTGGGTTTATTTCATGGTTAAATGATTCCCTTTTCTCTGTAATAATAAAACAGTACCTGTACTTGATCCCAACTAAGATATAATTACCCCTTATTGGGGCAGAACAGCCCTATTGGGTTTATTTCATGGTTAAATGATTCCCTTTTCTCTGTAATAATAAAACAGTACCTGTACTTGATCCCAACTAAGATATAATTACCCCTTATTGGGGGCAGAACAGCCCTATTGGGTTTATTTCCTGGTTAAATGATTCCCTTTTCTCTGTAATAATAAAACAGTACCTGTACTTGATCCCAACTAAGATATAATTACCCCTTATTGGGGCAGAACAGCCCTATTGGGTTTATTGAATATTTAATTGATTTTTAGCAGACTTAAGTTATAGAGATCCAAATTATGGAAAGATCCCTTATCCGGAATACCCCGGGTCCCGAGCATTCTGGATAACAGGTCCCGTACTTGTACTACAGCTGGTGGGATCCATAGCCAGCCAGAATATGGAACCAAAGAGCTGACAATTACATCTGAGGGTCAGAGGCTCTTGGCTAGAGTGCATGACAGACACGGGGGATGTTTGATGGAATCATTTATTTGGAATTCATTTGCTACAAAATGTAAAAGTATTAAAAAAAAAAGTTAATTTTCTATTTCTCCGACCTATCCAGCTCCCAAGTTGATCTGCAGCGCTGGCAACTGCTTGACTGGGTAATACCATATGCCCCACCCCCCATAGGGCTGAAGGAAACCTCTCTCTGGGACTCCTAATTTTGCCGTGGGGAGTGAATAAAAGCCGAGGGGCCCAGGTTAAGCCCGTGTGTGTCCCCCCCCAACGCTAGCCGAATACATTTAGGAAAGCGTTTCCCCACTGCCCCCCATGCAGACACAGATTACAACACAACAAAACAGATGTAGGTGAATGGGGAGTGTTCAGTTCTTGCGGTCGGTCTCTTCCGCTACAGAGTCTGTGGTGGGTTCCTCCACGGTGCCGCTGTTGCTCTCCGACCCAGTGTTGCTGTCGCTTGTACCTTCATCTAGGGTGCTGTCCACCGCCTCCTGCCCGCTCTCCTTGTCGTCGGGGGTGGAGGTCCCCTCTTCGCCATTTTGTTGGCTCTCGCTGGTTTCCTCTGCTGGGGGCAGGGATGGGGTGTCTTCTGAAATGAAAATAAAAGACATTAAAATCTGACATTAGGTCGGCAAACTTCTCCATTGATTTGGCGCAGCTTTTTACACCATTTTTTCTGTGGATTTCATTTTATACAGCATAATAAATAGGCCCCTAAACCTGTGCTAGGGATGGCAGGGACAGGTAAGCAAGATGGTGGCACAGCAGCATAAGCTAGCGATTACATTCACTGGGAGGGGGTGGTACCAAAGATACTGGCACCTCCCCAAGGTAATTTGCCTTTTCCCTGTGCTATAATAATAATAATAATAAATAATAACATAATGACAAGTTACCCTTGGAGCATTCTCCTGATATGCAGGTTAGATCCAGACTTTAAAGGGGAACTAATGGTCCCCAAAGTACTTTCACTACCAACCTGCTACTGGGGGCAGCGTACCCTACAATAACGTATTCAAACAGGGCGATAATGATTCTTATTTCAGTATCAGGAATGGGTTGGACGTGAGAGTGAATGAAATAACTCTGCACCAATAACAGCTCAATGCCAGGAGCAACTCCCTGCACTGCTCAAACCAGAAACTCCCAGGCCCGTACCTGTCTCCATAGGGGCCTCCTCCTCTTCACTCTTTTCTTCTGGTTTTGCCACCTCTTGCTCTTGCTCTTCCTCAGCAGCCGCCACAGCTGCCACAGCTGCTGCCGCCGCCGCTGCTGCTGCCGCCACGGCTGCTGCGTTCTGACTGCGCTCTGCTTGTTCTGCGGCCTCCTTTTCCCGCTCCTCCTGGCGCTTCCTTGCCTGCTCTTCTGCCTGGGCTATCTCTGCCGCAATCTTATCCATATCCACCTCCACCTTTAAAGTACACAGCTTGGCAAGGAGACAGAGCAAACCCATGTTAATTTACACAGAACCCACAAAAACATTTCTCAGCAGCCCAAGACCAACTAATGTACCAAATCAGATTGTAAGCTTTTGTGCACAGGACCCTCTGAGGTCATTTTTATTCTTCTAAATTGCTTGGAATAGTTTAGAGATTTAGCGGTGACACTACAAAGTTACTTTTTATTCTCTTACAATATTTAGGCCCTCTTCTATCCATTTTCAACACACTGCCTGGTTGCTGGGTTAAATTGGCCCCTAGCAACCAGATAGCTGCTGTAATTTCAAACGAGGGCTGAATAAAAACCTCAAATAAAATAAAGACCAATTGCAAAATAGTTTCAGAACAGCAGAAAATCCTCCCTTTATACAGCCGGGCACCCCTGTAAGTACAGGGTTTGCACAAAGGCTAATATGCTGCCCCTATGTAAAAGGATTCAGAACCCACACTATAACCTTCTGTTATGGGTTATGCTAGATCACAATAAGGTTCCAAAGGTTCTGTATAAATAAACACTGAATACACCAAAAACAGAAGGAGTGCAAGTTATTTCTGAGAATGAAGAGGCTTAACTGCTGCATATATGGATAATTACCCGCTTCAGCTCATTGTTAAAGGACTCCGTGCTTTCTAAGAATTTCCTCTTCTTATCCTGGTGGCGATCCTCTATCTGTAACAATTCTGCCTCCAACTTCCGCTGGTGAGAAAAGAACAAAAAAAAAAAAATTGGAGCAAGTTTGTATCACAGTTTCAGACTTGTGTTACACTTTTTTTCCCCCAAAACCCATCAGTTAATAGAGCTTCTCCAGCAGAATCCTGCATTGTAATCTGTTTTTCCCATGGGGCTAGCCATATTCTTCATTTCCCAGGGTGATAAGTGATAAACTTCAGTCACACTTTACTGCTGCGCTGCAAGATGGAGTGATATCCCCCCCTCACCCCCAGCAGCCGATCAGCAGAACAATGGGAAGGGAGCAAGATAGCAGCTCCCAGTAGGTATCAGAATAGCACTCAATAGTAAGAAATCCAAGTCCGGCTTGGGACTCCTCCAGTTACATGGGAGTAGGAGAAATAGGTTATCTGAAAGCAGTTCTAATGTGTAGCGCTGGCTCCTTCTGAAAGCTCAGACTCAGGCACACTTTACTGCTGCGCTGCAAGTTGGAGTGATATCCCCCTCACCCCCAGCAGCCGATCAGCAGAACAATGGGAAGGGAGCAAGATAGCAGCTCCAGTAGGTATCAGAATAGCACTCAATAGTAAGAAATCCAAGTCCGGCTTGGGACTCCTCCAGTTACATGGGAGTAGGAGAAATAGGTTATCTGAAAGCAGTTCTAATGTGTAGCGCTGGCTCCTTCTGAAAGCTCAGACTCAGGCACACTTTACTGCTGCGCTGCAAGTTGGAGTGATATCCCCCCCTCACCCCCAGCAGCCGATCAGCAGAACAATGGGAAGGGAGCAAGATAGCAGCTCCCAGTAGGTATCAGAATAGCACTCAATAGTAAGAAATCCAAGTCCAGCTTGGGACTCCTCCAGTTACATGGGAGTAGGAGAAATATAGCTGAAAGCAGTTCTAATGTGTAGCGCTGGCTGAAAGCTCAGACTCAGGCACACTTTACTGCTGCGCTGCAAGTTGGAGTGATATTCCCCCCCCCCACAGTCCCTGCAAGCTAGAGGCAATGGTTTCTAAATGTATATTTATTTATTTATCAAGATATTTCTGAAATTAATAAGGATATACTAAAAACCTAGTTTTATTGGAGTCTTTGTTTTGTCCAGATGTTTGCAATTGCTGCGGCAGTTTATTTGCCCTCTGACAAAGGGACACACGGGCTGGTAACTGGGACTGTGGAAACAAACTCACAGGAGTGTTCTCATCTTGAAATGAGTTGCTTATTTTGGAGCAATGGGCTTTGGGTTAATTATGTGCACGCAGACTACACCCAAGGGAGCGGCTCGCTTCTGCCCTGTTTCTAGTTGTGACACAGAGTGGAGAGACAGGTTTACTAATAAAAGAAAGGGCATGCCTAATGTAACACCTGGAATTAGAGCCCTTCTACACCCAAAGGTTCTAAAGTAGGGGCCCCCCATCTGCTCAGCAGTACTGAAAGTAGGGGCACCCCATCTGCTCAGCAGTACTGAAAGTAGGGGCACCCCATCTGCTCAGCAGTACTGAAAGTAGGGGGCCCCCATCTGCTCAGCAGTACTGAAAGTAGGGGGCCCCCATCTGCTCAGCAGTACTGAAAGTAGGGGCCCCCATCTGCTCAGCAGTACTGAAAGTAGGGGGCCCCATCTGTTCGGCAGTACTGAAAGTAGGGGGCCCCATCTGTTCAGCAGTACTGAAAGTAGGGGGCCCCATCTGCTCAGCAGTACTGAAAGTAGGGGGCCCCATCTGTTCAGCAGTACTGAAAGTAGGGGCCCCCATCTGTTCAGCAGTACTGAAAGTAGGGGGCCCCATCTGTTCAGCAGTACTGAAAGTAGGGGGCCCCCATCTGTCAGCAGTACTGAAGTAGGGGCCCCCTCTGTTAGCAGTACTGAAAGTAGGGCCCCCAGCAGTATGAAAGTAGGGGGCATCTGTCCAGCAGTACTGAGGGGGGCCCCATCTGTTCAGCAGTACTGAAGTAGGGGCCCCATCTGTTCAGCAGTACTGAAAGTAGTACTGAAAGTAGGGGGCCCATCTGTTCAGCAGTGAAAGTAGGGGGCCCATCTGTACTGAAAGTAGGGGGCCCCATCATACTGAAAGTAGGGGGCCCTGTCTGTCAGCAGTATGAAAGTAGGGGCCCATGTTCAGCAGTACTGAAAGTAGGGGCCCCATCTGGCAGTACTGTAGGGGCCCCAGCAGCCAGCTGAAAGTACAAAGTAGGGCCCATCTGTTCAGCAGTACCCATCTGTTCAGCAGTACTGAAAGTAGGGGGCCCCATCTGTTCAGCAGTACTGAAAGTAGGGGGCCCCATCTGTTCAGCAGTACTGAAAGTAGGGGCCCCCCATCTGTTCAGCAGTACTGAAAGTAGGGGCCCCCCCATCTGTTCAGCAGTACTGACAGTGGGGGGCCCCACCTGTTCAGCACTAAATGCATTCACCTTCATTTAGCACCAAAGGCACGTAATGCAAAACTGCTTCCCCTGATATTAAAGGCCAAATCAAACAAACTGCAGTGAAACCAATAGAAATGTAATTTCCTTACCTGGTGCACCATGAGAGACTGAACTTGTCTTTTCAGAACCTGCATTCGAGCGGTCGTGACCACGGAGCGGACGTCGGGCACCACGCTCTCGCTGAGAATTTCACTGATGAGCCGGTGGTTCCTCTGGAAACGGGCAGCGGCGCTGTGCTTCATGGAGAAACCATCGTCATAATCTGGGGGGGACAGTAAGGGAGAAGTTCAGGGTCTGAAGCTGCAGGGGAATGTTAGTGAGAAATGGTTCAGCCCAAAAGGCTATGGGTCCAAAGCTCCCAGCTCAGTTAGCCGTCACTAGGGTAGTGCTTACCCTAGCAACTACAGTGGTTTGAAAGACAGATGGAAAGATTCTCATTAAAAGGCAGCGCTCACCCTAAAAACCAGAGAGAGAGATGTGCTCTGATAAATACACATCAAAGTGTTTGGTCTGTAATGATTGGGGGCATATATATGACCCCGGCCCCTCCCTAGTTCCTCCATAGCTGGTACAAACAAAATACATTCTATCATCTGGAAACCCATTGTTCAGGAAGCTCTGAATTACAGAAAGGCTCCACTATAATCAAATAATTCTAATTTTTTTTTAAATGATTTCCAATAAAACAGTACCTGTACTTGATCCCAACTAAGATATAATTACCCCTTATTGGGGGCAGAACAGCCCTATTGGGTTTATTTCATGGTTAAATGATTCCCTTTTCTCTGTAATAATAAAACAGTACCTGTACTTGATCCCAACTAAGATATAATTACCCCTTATTGGGGGCAGAACAGCCCTATTGGGTTTATTTAATGGTTAAATGATTCCATTTTCTCTGTAATAATAAAACAGTACCTGTACTTGATCCCAACTAAGATATAATTACCCCTTATTGGGGGCAGAACAGCCCTATTGGGTTTATTTAATGGTTAAATGATTCCCTTTTCTCTGTAATAATAAAACAGTACCTGTACTTGATCCCAACTAAGATATAATTACCCCTTATTGGGGGCAGAACAGCCCTATTGGGTTTATTTCATGGTTAAATGATTCCCTTTTCTCTGTAATAATAAAACAGTACCTGTACTTGATCCCAACTAAGATATAATTACCCCTTATTGGGGGCAGAACAGCCCTATTGGGGTTTATTTCATGGTTAAATGATTCCCTTTTCTCTGTAATAATAAAACAGTACCTGTACTTGATCCCAACTAAGATATAATTACCCCTTATTGGGGCAGAACAGCCCTATTGGGTTTATTTCATGGTTAAATGATTCCCTTTTCTCTGTAATAATAAAACAGTACCTGTACTTGATCCCAACTAAGATATAATTACCCCTTATTGGGGCAGAACAGCCCTATTGGGTTTATTTCATGGTTAAATGATTCCCTTTTCTCTGTAATAATAAAACAGTACCTGTACTTGATCCCAACTAAGATATAATTACCCCTTATTGGGGGCAGAACAGCCCTATTTAGATTTCTATTCAATATATAAAGGGTAAATAAAACGAAGGCAGTGAGGAACATTGCTAGGTTCCATACTGAGCCGGATCACGTTGCTGACACGGAGTTATAGTCAGACAAACAAGGACTATTAAGGACGCTGCAATTAAAGTGTTTGGTAACACGCAGGAACACGCTCTGCTTGAATAAAGATAACGCCTAGAAATTATACCTGTGTAATCACAACATTCCCGAGTCAAAATGTGCCAGCTGTTAGATTTACTCAGGGCGAGTGCCCGGCATTCTACTGGCGACAAAAATATGCGCTGCAACTCCCAGCTACTGACTCATGTGCCCCTCTGACAACTGAGGCTATTGGGGACTGCTTAGAGCTCTAACTGACAGGACTTTAACCCCCATATGTAATAAAAAGCACTAAGTTTGCCCAGAAGCAGTAACCCATAGCAACCAATAAGATGCTTGCTTTTAAACAGGTGACCCACAAATTCTACCTATTCTTAGATTGAGATTTATCTCTCCTTTATAATACAGACATTGGAGCGGTTATCCAGAAAGTTCAGGATTTGGGGTTTTGCAGATAAAGGATCTTTCGGTAATTTGGAACTCCATAACTTAAATCTTTTAAAAAAAATAATTTAACCATGAAATAAACCCAATAGGGCTGTTCTGCCCCCAATAAGGGGTAATTATATCTTAGTTGGGATCAAGTACAGGTACTGTTTTATTATTACAGAGAAAAGGGAATCATTTAACCATGAAATAAACCCAATAGGGCTCTTCTGCCCCAATAAGGGGTAATTATATCTTAGTTGGGATCAAGTACAGGTACTGTTTTATTATTACAGAGAAAAGGGAATCATTTAACCATGAAATAAACCCAATAGGACTGTTCTGCCCCAATAAGGGGTAATTATATCTTAGTTGGGATCAAGTACAGGTACTGTTTTATTATTACAGAGAAAATTCCATTTTTTTTTTTTTTTAATTAATTTCCTTTATTTGGTTAATATGGAGTCTATGGGAGACGGACTTCCCGTAATTTACAGCTTTCTGGATAATGGATCCCAAACCTGCACTCCCTTCCTAAACTAACTTTAGAAAAAATGGCTACACTTCGAAGCAAATTAACAGTGAATAAATTTAGTTACTTTATCCAATATATTTTAAAGGGCTGGAAAATCAAGAGACATCTGACAGGGACTTTGTGACTGCAGGAACTGCTTTCAGGCAATCAGAGAGCAATTTCTGGCTGTGCTTATAATGCACCAAAGAGCTGAAACTGCCCTACGTGAAGCCATAAGTCTCCATTATTTATTTGTTATAGTTTTTCAATTGTTTGCCGCCTTCTTCCAGCTCTTTAAATGGGGGTTGCTGACCCAATCCGTGAAAAAAAAAACAAAAAAAAAAAAAAACAATGCTCTGTGAGGCTACAGTTTTATTGTGATTTTTAACTTTCTTTTCTAATCAGTCCCTCTCCTAATCATATATATCAGTCTCTCATCCAAAGCAATCCCTGGTTGCTAAGGTAACTTGGACCCTAGCAACCAAATAGCTGCTGAAACTCCAAACTGGAGAGCTTCTGAACTGAAAATGAAATGAAATTACCTATTTAAAGTCACAACTGCTGGGGGCGACAAAAGTTAGCGCCCCCCAACCCACCCAGATACCCCAGGCCAGTGCCCGTTAGCAGAAAACCACACGTGCCAGGGCAGTTTTCTGTTAATAGGAGCCCCAGACCAGGGTATTAGGTAAGTGAATACAATCACTGGGGGGTGTCTCACTTGTGGCGGCCCCTAGTAATTGTGATTTTACTTCTCTTTCCTTCCCCTTTAAGCTCTTGCTTTATTCCTACAGATCAGAAACAGCAATATAATTGGGATGTGCTGAAAGCCCAACATTCCTGAGCAGCTACTGAGAGTTCTTCTGTTGGGCACAAGAGGGAGCTGTAACACGGTATTAGCCAGTCATAACTATATTAATGTACTTACAAACTATACTTAAGATTCTTGTTAAATTGCTGACATTTTGGCTGCGAGTTTGTTAAAGGGAAACTCCACCCAAACACAACTTTTTGAAAAGTAAATATAATTTCAAGCAACTTTGCAATAAACATTATAAAATATGCAGCCTTTTCTTGATGTTTAATGTAATAATCTGGTTTGGAGCAGTTCCCTAAGCCCCGCCCCCTGTTCCCTAAGCCCCGCCCCCTGTTCCCCTGCTGATCTGGCTGACTACTTTGTGACTCAAATAAACTGTAACAGTAGCACCTGTTCCTCAGCCTGCCTCCTCCCAATCCCACAATTCCCTGCTGCACACGTGATGTCAATAAAGAAAGGAACATCCCAGTGCAATGCATTGTGGGTTATGTAGTTCCTGCATGCTGTCTGTAAGCTGTGGGGAAGTTGTTACAATCTGTAACATCAGTGTTTTAGTCCCTCCTCCCCTGCCAGGATTACAAATGATGCAGAAAGAGAAGAACAGTTTTGCAGCTGGATTTCAGCATATAAAAATGGTATTTATTCCTACTGTTTGAAGGAACAGATTACAGGGATAGGGATATTAGGGGTTTCTGTGTTGTGTTCCGCTTAGAACAAACCTCTTTTAATAAAGAGGGAAAAACCCCTATCACATCCATGATAGTTTAGCCACTATAAAAGACACCTATTTTTGAGTCTTTGCCTCCCTGTTAGATGTCAGGCCGTCTGATATCCTACAGGTAGATTTGGTACACAAGCTTTATAGATAGACAAGGTCACTAACCGTCCGGATCCTCGGCCGGCTGGATGCTCATGTACGGCTCCCCCTTGTCCATGCGCGACTGCCTCTGGCGGCTTTCCTCCTCGAGGGCAGCTTCAGCCCGGCTTTTGGCATTGATGTAGGCAAGATAAGCAGGAGAGTTGTGGTAAGTCTTCATTGATTCGTTGTACTCAATCTAAAGAGGGGATAAAAACAAAAAAAAAAATAAAGAAATGATAAGCACCGAATATATAGTGATTATATCAGCATTTTCCTGCCTGACTGCAAATCAATACTTTCAAATGGCAATGAAATGCTCTATTCCTTCACCCCCTCTATACACCACAGTGCATGATTTTCAGGGAAAATATCTTTACTTTACTTTCTATTAGACAGACCTGAGCCTGAATGGGTGTGTTTGCATGTACACCATAGATTTAAAGGGGATTTAACCCCTATCCCAATTGTGCACCAATAACTGCCCCTATCCTGCAAACCCCTTAGTATTTGGAATGCTTTAAAAGAAAATACCTGTTAAAACTTGGCTTCCTGTCAATTGAACTAAGGAGATACGGTGAAGGAAGGAGCAGCATCAACTATGCGACGATTGATTGATCCAGCCTAGCCTTCTTTCTGTATAGGAAGGAGTCAGGCTAGACTCGATCAATCGATCGTCGCATAGTGGATGCTGCTCCTTCCTTCACCGTATCTCCTTAGTTCAATTGACAGGAAGCCAAGCTTTAGCAGGTATTTTCTTTTAAAGCATTCCAAATACTAAGGGGTTTGCAGGATAGGGCAGTTATTGGTGCAGGGTAGAATAGCCTTTTCACTTAAAAAATGTTAGTGTTACTTTTCCTTTGAAGCCGGGCACACATGCACCGATAATATCAAATGAAAGCTGTGTTACTTTTCCTTTGAAGCCGGCCACACATGCACGATAATATCAAATGAAAGCTGTGTTACTTTTCCTTTGAAGCCGGCCACACATGCACGATAATATCAAATGAAAGCTGTGTTACTTTTCCTTTGAAGCCGGCCACACATGCACGATAATATCAAATGAAAGCTGTGTTACTTTTCCTTTGAAGCCGGCCACACATGCACGATAATATCAAATGAAAGCTGTGTTACTTTTCCTTTGAAGCCGGCCACACATGCACGATAATATCAAATGAAAGCTGTGTTACTTTTCCTTTGAAGCCGGCCACACATGCACCGATAATATCAAATGAAAGCTGTGTTACTTTTCCTTTGAAGCCGGGCACACATGCACCGATAATATCAAATGAAAGCTGTGTTACTTTTCCTTTGAAGCCGGGCACACATGCACCGATAATATCAAATGAAAGCTTGTTTTGTATGATATTCGGGGCGTGTATGGCGGCTCAACGATGCAACCAATATCCCAAAAGGCTGCGGATATCGGTCGACTCGTCAATCGCCCAGGTTAAAAGATTTTGATTGGGCGCCCAAGCAAAATCTACATTCAGGGCTGAATCGGCAGAAGGAGGTAGAATTTCTATTGTTTCTACCTCCATATCCGACTATTCAGCCTGTGGAGGGAACAATCTTTTGTGCGACCAATGCTACGTGTGTGGCCACCTTAACTTGGTAAAAAATATTTACACACAGCCAGCACATGATGGATTCTTTAGCATTATATTAGCTTGCAGCTGGAGGGTTGTAGCAATGATTTGTGCCTAGTAGTAGCATGTAGGGTTAAGTGAGCCTGGTTATTTTCCTTTCAAACAATTGTGGGGCTTATGACTCCTGTCTGTCAGAGATCTAAGTACTGATTGTGCCATTTCCTGGCTATTAAACATCCCAACCACATTCCTGATGCATCAGGGCTACTACTGGTTAGTTACAGGCAACACACACCACCCGTGCCTTAATAGCATTTCTGCACTTTGGAATTAGTTATTAAAGCTTGATTGGGAGTCTATTTTTTTTTTTATTTTGAGTAAAAAATGATTCAGAAGTCACTATTGTACATCAGAAACATTTTCTGAACGGGGCAAATGCAGAAAGCACCAGTAAGCAAATGAAAAGTGGCCAATGCTAGCCACATATGCAACATTATAGAGCCAGTCTCTTGCCCCAACCTTGCCTGACTCTGTAAAAGAAAACTATCCCTGTAAGATGGAGCTGTAAAGTTGTTAGTCTAATTTCAGTTTTGTGCCGCTGCTTTCTGCAGTCCCCCCCATTGTGTGATTAAAGACATGCAAATGACTAGCAAAAATTCATTTTAAGAAAGAATGCGTCTCTAGAAGAGAAATAAAATAATTTAGGCTTAAAATTAAATGTGGGCCCTTACGGGGGGGGGGGGGGGTTATTTATACAGATTTCTTGCTGCAGTCATATTACAAGGCAACTACTGTAGTTGGTAATATGAAACATTTGAACCTTATTACATAGTGTCATGAATTTTAGAATTTGTCTTAAACAGTTGGGTCTGTCTTAGATTAAAAACTATGCGTTTGTAAGCCTAAATTATTTTGGAAAAATCTTTGCTGAAGTGGCACTGATGGAAACCTACAGTGTCATTATATAAATAAGCATACAGGTATGGGACCTGTTATCCAGAATGCTCGGGACCTGGGGACCAACAGGAGTGTTTTGCCTCCAATAAGGGGTAATTATATCTTAGCTGGGATCAAGTACAGGTACTGTTTTATTATTACAGAGAAAAGGGAATCATTTAACCATGAAATAAACCCAATAGGGCTGTTCTGCCCCCAATAAGGGGTAATTATATCTTAGTTGGGATCAAGTACAGGTACTGTTTTATTATTACAGAGAAAAGGGAATCATTTAACCATTAAATAAACCCAATAGGGCTGTTCTGCCCCCAATAAGGGGTAATTATATCTTAGTTGGGATCAATTACAGGTACTGTTTTATTATTACAGAGAAAAGGGAATCATTTAACCATTAAATAAACCCAATAGGGCTGTTCTGCCCCAATAAGGGGTAATTATATCTTAGTTGGGATCAAGTACAGGTACTGTTTTATTATTACAGAGAAAAGGGAATCATTTAACCATTAAATAAACCCAATAGGGCTGTTCTGCCCCCAATAAGGGGTAATTATATCTTAGTTGGGATCAAGTACAGGTACTGTTTTATTACTACAGAGAAAAGGGAATCATTTAACCATTAAATAAACCCAATAGGGCTGTTCTGCCCCAATAAGGGGTAATTATATCTTAGTTGGGATCAAGTACAGGTACTGTTTTATTATTACAGGGAAAAAGGAACATTTTAAAAATTAGAATGATTTGCTTATAATGGGACATGGCCCATGAAACTTTCTGGATAACGGATCCCATACCGGTAATTATTTTTCTATTCAGTCCTATTCATACACCAGTCTCTTTCAAACCACTACCTGGTTGCTAAGGTATCTGGATCCTAGCAAGCAGATAATTGCTGAAATTTGAAAATTGGAGAGTTGCTGAATAGTAAAATTAAATGAATTAAAAGAGCACAGAAAGAAAAGATTACTTCTCTCCATATCATATACTAAAGGCTGAACAACCCATTTAGGCTGAGCACACACAGCACTTTCAACTGTGTACGACTGAAAGAAAAAAAAAATTAACAGGTTGACAAATGATCCCCTGTCTATCGGGGTCACCGACCAATCAGAACCCCCCCGCAATTCAGTAGTGAGCTAATTAGTCTGCAACCTGATCCAAGCAATTCAGCTAGATTTAGTGTGAGCCAAGGTGGTTATAAAGCATATATCCTCTTACCTGAGATCATTTACAGCATAAATCTTCTTTTGTAGGGATCATTGCACCTCAGAAATATATTTAACCAACTTGTAAAAACATTTGCAATGGCTAAAAAATCTGATTATTTTCCCCATCACAAATGTGGCTGCATAAATACAGATGGCCCCCACCACTCACCCACGTTCTATTCATTCCTATGGGATTTTTAGGTGTGTTTTTATCAATTGGTGAAAGTTACAATTCACCATTTGATAAATTATTTTTCATAGGAATGAATAATGTGTGCGCTTTAATCTTTGCAACTGACTGAACTGCTGAAGAGACTGCTGCTATGGAGGTAATAAACATCTAGGCAGGGCAGAGATCAGAGGGGTAAGTAGCCAGTGGGCAATACCAAGCTGCACCGACTGTGGGGGCTGAGAAAGCAACAAATAAAAAAACAAATCTATATGAAACTATTGTGAGGGCTGTTTAATGCAAGTATACAATGGGGAAAGCTTAATATGAATAAATCTTAGCTTGAACCCATTAAGAAAAAAGACCCCATTGTCAATTTGTCCTTTTAAAAGACCAGCCCGCCAATGACTAACATGGAGCTTTAATGATTTGCTATCCCTTTCAGATACTGGAAAGCGGATGTTTTTCCAGCCTGGGACCTAGTGAACAGAACTGGCAACCCTCACATTTCAGAGAAAACAAGAGTGGCAAACGTAAAGGCGCTACTGGGATGGCATTTGAAAAAAAAAATATTGGATTTCTTTGATTTGGTTGGTCTGCTAAAGCTAGTTTCCTCGTACCTTTTCGGCTTCATATTCGTTCAAGTACTCTTGCTTCTCCTCATCGGTTAGGTCTCGCCACATCCCACCAATGATCTTGCCAATCTCCCACAACTTAAGGTCAGGGTTGGAAGCCTTCACTTGGTCCCAGACCTATTCAAAGACATTGGGGCATGGAGAGGGTTTTATTATGGTGGCTAGTGTTTTAACTATATATTTATCGGGTGCAGTTTAGTGGCAGTAAGTGGGGCCCTGGAATTTCATATTAGTGGTGCAGTCTCCCCATTCCCCAAACTGGTCACTCACCTTCCTGCTGTATCTCATATAGGGCATCAGTGGCTTATCTGGAGGCTTAGGTGGCTTTGGTATTGTAATGCCTGATGAAGCCTAAAAAAATAAATGAAAAACACAAAAGGATTAACAGAAAGTCATGACAAATCCCATTTCTAACCTTTATTTCCCGTTGTATTTGTTCAGAAGTCTTCTTCACTTCCCATAACGGTAAACACAGGGGTAAAATGCATATACCATTAATAAAATACTTTTCTGCCTATTAATGGCATCATGAAATGTAAGGCTTACAATGGATTCCAGTTTATGTGCACTGAAATCACATACAACATATATATTCTTTATTCAAACTATATATGCACATAGTTTAGGCACAAATGGAACGGAGACAGATGCTACATTACCAGTTGGATTCATAATAACTGATAATAAAAGACAGCCCTAAGCAGGCCAATCACTAGACCCTGATAATTAACTATGTTACCAATCACCATTAACTTTTAGTGGGATGTAGGCCATTTTCAACTGGTCTTCATGTTTTATTATTTGTGGTTTCTGAATTATTTAGCCTATTAGTTCAACAGCTCTTAAGTTTAAGCAGCTATCAGGTTGCTGGGGTCCAAATCCTAGCAACCAGGCAGTGGTTGAATAAGAGGCTGTTATATGAATAGAAGAGGGCCTAAATAGAAAGATAATGAATAAAAAGTAACAATAACAATAAAATTGAAGCCTCACAGAGCAATAGGTTTTGGCTGCCAGGGTCAGTGACCCCCCATGTGAAAGCTGGAAAGAGGCAGAAGGCGGCAAATCATACAAAAACCATAAAAAATGAAGACCAATTTAAAAGTTGCTAAGAGCTGGTCATACTACTACATAGTAAAAGTTAACTTAAAGATGAACCACCCCTTTAATAACCAAACCACCTAATAAAACTGAAGCTTCACAGTATTACAGCATAGAGACAAAGATGAGGAAAGTCCAACACCTTTTTTTTTTATTTGCCTATTATATTAAGCTGAATATATATATTTCATTGCATTTTCTTCATTCCTACCACCATTCTGTTTAGGTATTGCTAACATTCCTAATTCCTATTCATTGCAGCCTGGCAGCAAACCCCACATTCCAGGGGGTGGTGCTGTATTTATATTATAAATAATTTATTATATAACACCATTAAAAGCAGCCAGGACAAATAGTATGGTTTAATATCAGGGACATGGGCAACTGAATAGCCCAAGCAGCATTTACATAGCAGTGATTACTCCCTGGGTTTTCCTCTTTATGCTAAAATGGATATTCCCCTCTTCTTTACTATAAAATGTGAGGGTTTAGCATCCCTTTTTATGTACAGTACTACACATGTAAGTACCTACAGTTCCAACTGTGGCCTGCAGATGGCGCTCATTAGCTATGTTTTCTTTTTCATAATAAATCACCTTTTGTGACAGCCATTCATTACTGAACTGTGTCACCTTTAGGAAGTGTGGGGGCTCATTGTATTGTGTTTTTGATACCCACCAGTAAAAAGCTTTCTATTGGTTACTTCCGTAAAAAAAAAAAAAATAAATCTGTTGTCCAGAGGATTAAAGGAGAACTAAAGATATAATCACTGGAGGGTGCCAAAATGTTAGTCCCCGGACTGACTTTTCCTATGCCCATTATCCTGGATTCTCCCGATATTGCCCACCCGTAGGTGAGGATATTGGGAGAAGATCCGCTTGCTTGGCGACGTCGCCATCGAGCGGATCGGCCCATGTATGGGGACCTTTACCTGATACCTTTCCTTTTTTCTTTGTTTTTTTTTTTTTAAGTGTTACTGTTGCTTTAAGAATGAGGGGCCCCTCCATAAGATAGATTGCTTTGTTTTTATGGTTTAGGGTATTTTGCAATTAAGTATAAATATCGATTTTTTGTATTATGCTTTGGGTAATGTTACTAATCAAGGAATTAGTCCCTTATCTTTTGTATTAAAATTGTCACTCAACGCCAAGTTTCCTTCCGCTGTGTTTGCGCAGAATGGTAAATAAAAGCGGGACTTTTTGCGTCTATGTTTGGCTTTCATGTACACCGTGGCCGGAACAAAAAGCAGATGGAAGAAGCAGATGAGGATGATGATGAAACGAGGAGCTTGTACAGAAATACCCTAGTGCAGTTTCCAGGGAACAGGAGGTACAGGGGTATTAAGTGACTAGAGATTATAATGACCGCGGGGGGGATTATACCTTTAGTTCTCCTTTAAAGGAGAAGGAAAGGTAAAAACTCAGTAAGCTTTATCAGAAAGGTCTATGTAAATACAGCCATAAGCACTCTATCAAAAGATTTGTTGTGTCTGTTTTCCTGTGCCAGAGACACACAGCTTTCTGTTCTCTGCTCTCTCCTCCCTCAAGAATGCTAAGAACTCACTCCCCCCCTTAGAAATTTGGATCTGAGCCAATCAGCAGGAAGCCGACTCAGTCTTACTAACTGAGCATGTCCACTTGGTCTGGGTGTCTGTGCAGGAGTGAGGCATTATGGG
Source organism: Xenopus tropicalis (assembly GCF_000004195.4). Classification (NCBI taxonomy): domain Eukaryota; kingdom Metazoa; phylum Chordata; class Amphibia; order Anura; family Pipidae; genus Xenopus; species Xenopus tropicalis. The sequence continues at coordinate 8,345,389 of NC_030686.2, read as the reverse complement.
AACTTTCTTTACACAGCTCAGCGTTTTTTCTTCCTGTTTGGCTTCTGATCATCTGAACGGGAGAAATATGGGGAGACTTAAGGGCACTATTGAGAGAACTGAAGGTATGCCTGCGGCTTGAGATTAACTCTTTACTAGCCTTTCCTTCTCCTTTAAAGTAATGCAAGAGTTTGGATTAAGTTCAGCTGAACATTTAGGATGCAGGCAAATCTGAAAGTGGGCTGGGTGTATCCCTACTAACACTGCTTATTTCAATAATCGTATGGGGCATTTATGGAAAATGTGCAATTTCCAACCTAAAAACAAAAGTAGAAACAACAGACTTTCCTTCACTGCTGCAAAAGCAGAGAGTATATTCTTTGCACACCTAGAAAGGACTATTCATTGTATGCAGAGATCTGCTGCACCTACATGTACCGGTATGTTATATTTCATATTCCGGCCCAATTGCCTAATGTGTCGACTGCCATGCACAGATGGGGGGAACTCAAATGACCTTTAAAATAACATTTAGCGTGATTTAAGGTGGCCATACACGCTGAGATCCGCTCGGATCTTCTCCCGATATCCCCACCTACGGGTGGCCGATATTGGGCTAATTTGGACGTTTGGCCCCATTAAAACAACGGGCATAGACGCAGTTGGTTTGGGGACCACATCGAGCCAATGCGGCCCCCGATCTGACTAAATTTTTAAAATTGCCCAATCGAAATCTGGCTGATTTCAGGGCAGATATCGGTCAGGCAGGCCCGTCGGTAGTGCCCATACACGGGCCGATTAGCTGCCAAATCTGTCTAAGGGACCCATATCGGCAGCTAGAATCAGCCCGTGTACGGCCACCTTTAGCCATTAATATTCAAAGACAATTTGCAACCGGTTTTATTATTTTGTTCAGCAGCTGCCTGGTTGCTAAGGTTGAGTTTACCCTAACAACCATTCAAATAATTCATTGAATTCAAATAATCAATAGACTTATTTACCAATTTTTCGAGTTTGTGAATTCAAGTTTTTCTAAAACAAAAACTCGCTTAGTAAATAATCTTTTATAAATAAGCTTGTTCCAATAAAAAAAATTTCACATTTTTCGAGTTTCCAGTTGCCTAGGACAACTCCCATTGACATCTTTAGAAACTCCCAAGCTTTTAAATGGCAAATTTTTACATTTGACTTTTCGGGGGGGTTTTTTTGCACTTAATACTAGACATTTGAGTTTTCCAACCGCAACTCAAATTTGAGTTTAAGCTCAGAAATAAGAAAAAAAAAATGGGTTTAGTGTTCATATTGAGGTGGGTTCGGCAGTCTCCTTTATTACATTCAGAGCCACCTACTTCTTTCCCAAACTCACACCACTATATAGTTTGGGATGGTAGGTATGGGCCCCACTGATGAGACCCCCCCCTGCAGGTTTATTTGTAAGGACAAATCCCTGTTCCTAAAGGTTCAGAATAAAATCTAAGATTATAAAGCAAGAAAAAAGCGTCTGGTTAACTCTTTCATGCCATTGGTCTGAGCATTATGGGCAAAATGGGCCAGAGCAGCGCCATTTTGGAAAGCCCTCTCTTGCCTTATGCCATGAATTCAGTATATGGGCCACTGTTCCATAGGAAAATAAAGGACAAAGTTGCCCTCGGGCGCATTTATCCCCCCAAATCACACAATAGGGCCTGTCATTAACTGAATGGGAAACATCATGCCTGCAGCACACTTTACCCACTTGTTCAACATGAGCACAATGAATAGGGCTTGGGAGTAACATAGTTACATAGTTACATAGGGTTGAAAAAAGACCATTGTCCATCAAGTTCAACCCATCCGAGTAAACCCAGCGCACAACCTATACTAACCAATCTATACACTCACATACATAAACTATATATATACAACCAGTAATACTAACTGTAGATATTAGTATCACAATAGCCTTGGGTATTCTGCTTGTTCAAAAACTCATCCAGGCCCCTCTTATAGGCATTAACAGTGATTGTATTAAAACAAATTGTCTTTTTTTACTTTTTACGTTTTGGAGCTAATTAGCCAATTTTGAAACTACTCCATGTTTCCTGGTCCATGTGTGGTATATAATTAGATTATGAGAACACAAATATATATAACGGGTGCCTGCGAATGTGTAAAATACACAGATGGAACGGGTGTTTTGGTTTATTGTCTCTATTAACTTGCTAATTAGAACGGAGGTAGAACATGTAAATGCAGAACAATTCTTTATAACAGGCTTACATAGTAACATAGTAAGTTAGGTTGAAAAAAGACATACGCCCATCATGTTCAACCATAATGCCTATATATAACCTGCCTAACTGCTAGTTGATCCAGAGAAAGGCATAAAACCCCATCTGAAGCCTCTAATTTGCCTCAGAGGGGGGAAAATTCCTTCCTGACTCCAAGATGGCAATGGGACCAGTCCCTGGGGCAACTTGTACGGAGAGCTATCTCCCATACCCCTGTATTCCCTCACTTGTACTGAGAGCTATCCCCCCTACCCCTGTATTCCCTCACTTGTACTGAGAGCTATCTCCCCATACCCCTGTATTCCCTCACTTGTACTGAGAGCTATCCCCCCTACCCCTGTATTCCCTCACTTGTACTGAGAGCTATCCCCCTACCCTGTATTCCTCACTTGTACTGAGAGCTATCTCCCATACCCCTGTATTCCCTCACTTGTACTGAGGGCTAGTATTCTCACTTGTACTGAGAGCTATCCCCCCCCCCCTGTATTCCCTCACTTGTAACTGAGGGTGTACTGAGAGCTATCCCCCTACCCCTGTAGTACTGAGAGCTATCCCCCCCCTGTATTCCCTCACTTGTACTGAGAGCTATCCCCCTACCCCTGTATTCCCTCACTTGTACTGAGAGCTATCTTACCCCTGTATTCCTCACTTGTACTGAGAGCTATCCCCCTACCCCTGTATTCCCTCACTTGTACTGAGAGCTATCTCCCATACCCCTGTATTCCCTCACTTGTACTGAGAGCTATCCCCCCCCTGTATTCCCTCACTTGTACTGAGAGCTATCTCCCATACCCCTGTATTCCCTCACTTGTACTGAGAGCTATCCCCCTACCCCTGTATTCCCTCACTTGTACTGAGAGCTATCCCCCCTACCCCTGTATTCCCTCACTTGTACTGAGAGCTATCCCCCTACCCCTGTATTCCCTCACTTGTACTGAGAGCTATCTCCCCTACCCCTGTATTGTACTGAGAGCTATCTACCCTGTATTCCCTCACTTGTACTGAGAGCTATCTCCCCTACCCCTGTATTCCCTCACTTGCTAAGAAGCCATCCAGCCCCTTCTTAAAGCTATATAATGTATCAGCCAGCTCAACTGATTCAGGGAGGGAATCCCACAACTTCACAGCTCACAGTAAAAAATCCTTTCCGAATATTTAAACGGAACCTCCCTTCTTCTAAACGGAACCTCCCTTCTTCTAAACGGAACCTCCCTTCTTCTAAACGGAACCTCCCTTCTTCTAAACGGAACCTCCCTTCTTCTAATCGGAACCTCCCTTCTTCTAAACGGAATAGGTGCCCTTTTGTCCGTTGGAAGGCCCTACTGGTAAATAAAGCATTAGGGAGGCTTCTCAATCAGCTTTCAGCAATTCGCCAATGGGTAAATATTTCCATATTTTCTTACTACTCAAGGACCAAATCACTTCAGATCAGATAATGTACTCTGTATAAACAAGCTCCTCCACTTGCACGGCTGTACAGTGTATGTGTACTGAGCTCATTATACAAAAGGGAGGAGTAATGTGATTACCTGATTACCTTTTATAGTATCTCTGAAGAACCGTGGGTGAGAAATAAAGTGTAAAGTTAAATTACTCTCATTTGCTCAGTTTTGGACTCCTTTGTGCAAAAGAATCTTAAAACATTACGCTCCAGAGGCCCTTTTTCCTTAACGGGACAGTAACACCAAAAAATGAAAGTGTATAAAAGTAATTACTATATAATGTAATGCTGCCCTGTACTGGTACAACTGGGTGTGTTTTCCTTAGAAAGACTACTATAGTTTATATAATAAAGCTTCTGTGTAGCCATGGGGGCAGCCATTTACAGGAGAAAAGGCACAGGTTACTTAGCAGATAACAGATAAAACCCCATTATATTCTACAAAGCTTATCTGTTATCTGCTATGTGCCTGTGCCTTTTCTCCTTTTTCCCAGCTTCAATGGCTGCCCCCATGTTGACATAGCAGCTCATTTATATAAACTATAGTAGCATTTCTGTTGCAAACTTACCAGTTTAACCAGCGCAGGGCAACTGTACATTATATTTTAATTACTTTAAAACACTTTCATTTTTTGGTGTTACTGTTCCTTTAACACAGGTATATGCTGTACCTTTAAACTGAACAATTTATCTGTGTAAAAATGACATTTTGCTAGCAAACAAAAGGCAAGAGTACAGCAATAATGGAAATAAAATTATCAGAGAATAAGTCCCCTATGCTTTGGAAGTGAATAGGGCCTACAACATAAACAGTGGTGTTGCCTTTCAATCATGGGGGATCTATTTTCTCAGACTCTCCTGTAAAATTCCACAATTCCCACAATGCAATTTGAATAATTCATGTCACGGACAAAACACCGCAGTAAATATACGGCAACAGCATTGCCTTTGCTAGAGAAATCCATAACTGGATCCCCTTTAGCTTCCAAACCAAAAAATACAAGTCATACAATACAACTTGAGAGCTTCTTGCACAATGTAAATAATACATATAATGCAGAATTAAAGAAATAGTCTTAACGTGGCCATACATGTGTCGACCACTGCCACTCCCAGATGAAATGTTCAAACCTGCCCCATAGCTGAACTGATAGATACCTACAGTAAATGTATAGCAGTCTAATGGCCACATTATTCCTAAAAGGAATCCATGTTTCTCTAATGAAGAATTTCCCAATCTTCCATAGGCTCACAGTGTAATACAACCCCCCCCCTTACCTTCTACTGTAAAGTGATGAGATTCTGGGACTTTATGTAGCTTTTATAGTGGGTGATGAAGAAATATCTCTAGGAAGTAGAGGGACTCAAGTCTCAGAATTCATCACTTCATAATGGAACATGGTGAGGGAGGTATTTACACACTGAGGGGGCTATTGGTCTTAAAGAGCACTGAGACAGACTATCATGGTTCCTTTTCAATCTGTGGAATCAGGTATGTCTGTCTAAAGTTCATATAACTGTTGTGCGCTTTTTTCTTTTAAAAATAAAAGCCTGAATCATGTCTAATGAAACGGTAAATAGTCCTGTAACAGACGGGGAGATCAGTCGCCGTGCAACAAATCTCCCTTGTCGCGGGTGACTAATCTCCCTGAAATGCCATCCCACCAGCTAGAATGTAAATCGCCGGTGGCATGGGTAATGCGGCATGGCGTTTTGCCAAAATTGCCTTGATAGGAAACTTTGCCGATTTCGGCACCGCGTTTGCCATCCCACCCCTAGCCGGTGGGATGGCATTTCAGGGAGATTTGTCCCACGGTGACTAATCTCCCCGTCTGTCACAGGCCTTTTACGGAAAAAAACCCCACACCATTAGCACTGATGCTTCACAGCGCAAATGTCCTGGATTAAAATCCAAAAAAAAAAAAAAAAATATACAAAATGAGTAAAACTTTCACACTCCAGATTTAGATCTTAATTAATGTACAGAGCTATGTAGCTTGCCGGCGCTATATAAATACATGTCTTTCACTGAAAATAAACAGATGGCTTGTCAGAGGCTGAACTGTGCAGATAGTAATTATGGTAGGATGCAGAGACCCCTTTGATTCTTCATAACATAATTCTGTACATATAAATCAAGGCCTGTAGCCTCAAGGTTGCATTGCGGATCCTATTAATGGCCAGAAGCAAAAACCAGTTGAACCGACTCATAGGATAATGGCAAATTTAGAGGCTAGCATAGTCAATTTGTTTGAAACTCTGCCAGTGTGCATGCAGGGTAATTCTCTATATCCCCCAAAATAATGACAATGTGCCCAAACATGATGGCACTACGGAAAGTGCACACATTACCAGACTTACTAGCATGCTCCAAATTTGGTGAAATATAGGTAAGAAGGTGGCCCTTAACATGAAGTGCTGGCTACCAGCTATAAAATGCCTATGTAAGTATTGCCCTACTGAGTAAGGCTAATGCCAGACGAGGCGCAGGGCAGATATTTTCGGCAAGCAGAAAAGCACTTGCCGAAAATACCACACTACTCCTCCTACATGTGCCTGCACCCGAATGAATGGAATACGCTCGGGTGCAGGCACATGTAGCCGAAATATGAATAAAAACACGAGACTTTCAAACTCTTGCGTTTTTATGTGTATTTCCTGCACCTGAGTGTATTCCATTCATTCGGGTGCAGGCACATGTAGGAGGCGTAGGGCAGAATTTTCGGAAATCGTTTTTCCGCTTGCAGAAAATATCCGCCCTACGCCTCGTCTGGCATTAGCCTAAAACTTAAGGCTTGTGAACAGCATGTAAATCACCAACCCCAGTAAATATGGCTCACAAAATTATTTGTAGGTGCCCTTAAGGCACAGCAGGAATTAACCCTGCCAGAAAGCCAAAAACTAAAATGCACAGCTAATCAGAGGTAACCAGCTCCTTTACAAACCAGTACAGCAATTAGCTGGGGCTGGAGTGAAGGGCAATGGCATTCAATGCATAGACCTTAAGTTTAAATGTAATAAACATTCATGCAATATGATTATTTACAGCCCCTAGGCAACATAACCTTTAACTTCAGAACAATCTTATGTTAGTATAATCTACAAAGTGAAAATACTGTGCAAACATGGATAAATGCAATGCATTCATTTTTTAGGCACAAATAGCCACTACTGGGTTAAATATCACCCCCCCAAACACCAGCTTTAGCTGTGCAGAAACGCCAAGAGTGACGTATCTGTTCATTCTCCTACCGTTACCCTGCTGTTGCTGCCTGCGTTCCCTCCCAGCCTGTAGTTGTTGTAGGCAAGATGGCTGTATGGATTGTATCCCACAAACCCTGGTGTGCTGGGCATTTGCTGATGGAAACAAATGAGACAAAAAACACAAATGAGAAATGAGCTCAAACTAGTGGGAAAAATTCTATATTAAAAAATAAATAAATTCTGGAGATAAAATAAATAGAACACAAATGAATGTGATAAGCGTATGGCATGTAAAAGCAGCTGGGACCTTCAAAGGTGAATGTACAATATTCCGAGGGTTAAAAGGAAATTTAATCAAATTTATTGGTGTCAGACTTTAAAGGAGAAGGAAAGGTAAAAACTCAGTAAGCTTTATCAGAAAGGTCTATGTAAATGCAGCCATAAGCACTCACAGAAACGCTGCACTGACTTCTTGTGTCTGTAATTCATGTGCCAGAGACATGCAGCTCTCTGCTTTCTCCTCTCTCCTGCTTCCCCCTCCCTCAAGAATGCTAAGAGCTCACCCCCCCCCCAAGGAATGTGGATCTGAGCCAATCAGCAGGAAGCTTCCTCATAATCTAACTGAGCATGTACACTTGGTCTCGGTGAAGGAGTGAGGAGTGAGGCATTATGGGAACTTTCTTTACACAGCTCAGCATTTTTTCTTCCTGTTTGGCTTCTGATCATCTGAACAGGTGAAATATGGGGAGACTTAAGGGCACCATTGAGACAACTGAAGGTATGCCTGCGGCTTGAGATTAACTCTTTACTAGCCTTTCCTTCTCCTTTAAGGAACCACAATGAATTTGTACATATACAGGCCTGGCTGGGGGCTTGGGCCTACAGCCTGCTCAGAGGCTGCCTAGATTTCTTCGATATCATTTTAATATAACCTGGCCTGACAGAAAATCAGTACAGTAGGTTGGTGTGAGCACTTCATTTCTGCAGCTGTAAAATACACTACCAATATTAATTGTAAGAGTGCCATATTGACTAGTGGCCTTTCCCAACCACGTTTAAGCTTAAAAGATCAGGTTGTACTTAATGAATCGTGCAGAGTAAAATGGGCTTAAAAAAATATTGCCGATTATCTTACATATTTCACAAGAGGGACTGAGGGAAAAAAGCAAAAAAAAAAAATCACACTTCACAAACGCACACAATGACAGCACACATCACACTGACGCTTAATGTGTATTTTATGAGAAGCAGGTAAGGGGATTTTATTCTATTATCCGAAATAATTGTATTGCCCATTAAAATATATTTTCTAATTTTAAGCCACAGAATTGTGTTTTAAAATTAGTGCACATCCGTCTATTGGGTTTAGGATTTGAGCTCAGTTTGTCTTGTGTGTAAAGTATGGCACAGCTGTAGCTGCATTTGCAAACTGTAACTATCATACAGGAAGCCATTTCACAAGGCCATTTGGGTCCGTTTGCGAACAGACTCGAGTCTAATGTTGTCATCTGGCACCCAAACAATCTTATGCAATAGCACCATTGATTCATTACAGTACTTATTCCTTTATCATACAATATTTGACAATTTCCTTCTACTCACTGTAGTGGGGGCCGGGGCTGGAGGTGGAGCATATGATGGTCGCTCTGTAGAAAACACAATTACACATGATTACATTTTTTTTTAATGCAGATCTTTAGCACAGTTATTAATGAAATGGCCTCATATGTATTTTCCTATTCTTACATGGGTTTTTATGATCAATAATGCACTATTTATTCAGATACTAAAATCCAGGTATCTATATTTGGCCTACGCGTTGGCCTTGGTAACAGTCTGAAGAATTAATATGAATTTGATTCTCCCTTTGCTGCTATAAAGGCTTCTATTCCACTGGTAAGGCTTTTAACTAGAAATACTGTTGTTGAGATTTACGTCTATTTAGCCACAGGAAGAGGGAGGGTCAGACTGGGGGGTGCAGGGCCCACTGGGGCTACCAACCAAGGGGCCCAGGAGGTGCCCCTACTGGCCACATCCCCCATCCTGGACAGGCCCCCGCTGAGCTTCCCTAACCCCCCTGCAGGGCCACCCTTACACCCCAGCAGGGCCCCCCACGCAATGTCCTCCCCTGAGCATGCATAAGTTTAACGCGTCAGGGGATGAATGGTCGGCTGGGGGAGCACCGGCAAGGGTTGGGTCTGGGCTGCCAGGGCCCACTGGGTTTTTTTCCCGGTGTCCTGGCAGCCCAGCCCGACCGCAAAGCAGGAAGCACAAAGGGGATTATGGAAATCAGAGGCCTTAGCAGAGACAGACCAATTTATTCTCCACCAAACTTTTCAGCTGACATTAAATCTTCAGCATACTTATGGTGGCCATAGAGGTTAAGATCCCCTCATATAGTGATGTTGCCCAAAGAGCAGATCTTTGTCCCTAAGGTGGGCATATCAGGTTAATTCAATTGTCTGACCCTAGGTCTAAACAACCAAATTACAACAACGGGCATAGGAGCTGTCCCTGATCCGGAGGGAAAATCAAAGCTGCCCAATGGACATCTGGTTTCAATTTTCAGTCGGATATCGGTCAGGGAGGCCTGTCTAGCAGTGGTGTAACAACCTATACAGCAGACCCTGTGGCAGTTGGGGGGCCGGGACCGCAGGGTTCCCTTTCCCCAAGCCTATCCTCCCCAGGACATTCGGTGCCATGAAGGCCTGGAGGGAGGAGTGACTGTTCACACCAGGAGTTCTCAAAAGATTTCTTTGCAAGGGAACCTGGTGCAATCAAGTTACGCCACTGCAGCCTAGGGACGCCATACACGGGCTGCAGACAGGGTCGGATCGGGATGCCGGGAAAAAACCCAGACCCAACCCCTGCCGGCGCTCACCTGGCCGACCCTGTCTGCAGCTTATTTGCCTGTGTATGGGGCCCCAAGGGGAGGGGGGGGTTAGTGGTACGAGGCCAGTGGGGCAACTGCAGGGCCCCTGTGACGCCAGCCCCTGTGGGCCCTGCACCCCCCAGTCCAACCCTGGCTGCAGAATTGGTCTGAAGGACTTGAATCAGAAGTTTAATTCTGCCCGTGTATGGCAACCTTTATGGCAGCCCAGGTGTAACCAGCAAGCCAGAAGGTAAAGCTCTGTTTAGCCCATGTTCTGTACGCGGTACCTACCTACATATGAACCGTGCCGCTCAGCCTACATGACATTTACTATTCTTCCATGTGTTTTTATGATCAATAATTCACTATTTATTCAGATACTAAAATCCTAGTGTCTGTATTTTTTTTTTCCCCAAACCATTTCGGCAAAAGGGAAACTTACTTGACATTTTCGCAGATTTTATTCAGTCCTCTCCCATAGAACCTGCAATGTAAAACAGAATGAAGTTAAAAATACATGCAAAACACACAATGTATATGGATAAAGCAGCTGAAGCTCCAATTTTATTGTTACGTTATATTACTTCTCTTACTATTCAGACCCGCCTCTATTCATACTCCTGTCTCTTTAAACCTGGTTGCTAGGTTAAATTGAAGCCTAGCAACCAGAAAGCTGCTGAAATTCTCAACTGGGCATTTGCTTCACAACAATACAAATAAATTGAAAAAACAATGACCAATTGCAAATGGTCATACAAAAAGTGAATTTATATGTGACCAGCCCCTTTTGATCAAATGGTTTGAGGGATAAGTAGAAGGTTGTGAGATTGCAGCCTAATCCCTATAAAATGAGGCCCATACTAAATGCACAAACTGCAATAGTTTAAACGTTTAGTGAGAGCCCAATGCAGTCTGTAACTATTGTTGCCATGTATAAAATCAATGTAGCCAATTTTAAAAGTGTTGTTGCTAATAATAATAACATTGTATAAGTGAGAGAAAAAATAAAGCAGGAATAGCACCCCACAGATGAGTTTCCCACCGAATACTGCATAGCCTTTGCCCCCCTCAGGCCTGCTGGGCCTCGGCTTCCCAAACCCCTCTGACTCCCAAAATGCCGCCATCCTTCCCCACATACCAAGCACCTCACTCTGTTTCCTCCGGCAGAACCTCCCACAGTACCACCGACCCGCTCCCCAGCCGCACTAACCTCACACCCCGCTCTGCCCTCCTAGCCTCTTTGTTCCCCTCACAGGAACCAGCGCCGCTATCTCAACTTCCGCTTCCGTACTTCCGCTACATCCGAACACTAGGGAGTAGGTACTATTGCATGCTGGGAAATGTAGTGCGCAAAAGCTGAGTATAGCGCACCAGCGTTGCCAGGTTGGCGATTTTTCCGCCAAATTGGGCTACTAATTTAATGCCCTGGCGGGTTTTCAAAGTATAAACCCGCCAAGGTACAGTTTTGGGCTTTTTTTTGGAGCCTTGGAGGGTTTGTAGTTTGGAAACTAGCCAAGGTTTTTTCTGCCTAGTGTGCCTGTTCCACTGCATGCTGGGTAATGTAGTTTGTATTTAATAATTAGCCTACAGTTAAGATTAATATAAACTACAATACCCAGCATGCATTTAGACAGTATATAGAGGCTCTGTTTTGTATTCCCTTTTGCTCTTTCAGGCTCCACCTGTATGTTTTACAACCTGCTCCCTGCTCCCTGCTCTATAGCATTTCCTTTGTCAGCAGACAGAACCTGAAACCAAACCATATGTGTGAGCATTCACAGCAGGGACTCTTCCCACACTGGGCATTTTTTCTCCAGAAAATGCAACCTTGCTGTTCAAAACTGGTTGATAATGACAACCACACTTTTTCTGCTTATACCCAACTGGGCAGGACCAGGGTTGCCAGGTTGGCGGTTTTCCCACCAAATTGGGCTACTAATTTAATGCCCTGGCGGGTTTCCAAAGTACAAACCTGCCAAGGTACAGTTTTGGGCTATTTTTTTGGAGCCTTGGAGGGTTTGTAGTTTGGAAACTAGCCAAAGTTTTTTCCGCCTAGTGTGCCTGTTCCACTGCATGCTGGGTAATGTAGTTTATATCTAACAATTAGCCTACAGCTAGGATTCATATAAAACTACAATACCCAGCATGCAATTGGACACTATAGACATAAATAATAATAAAAAAACAACAAAACACAAATACAAGAGTATTGTAGAAATGATACCTATATTGGCTAACAATAAAAATACATTGCAAGCTTTCGGAGCTCTAAGGCCCCTTCATCAGGCAAAATACGTGTTTTTTTATTATTATTTTTGACACTGGCTAACACGGTACTACAGTTTTTGTTTTGTGACACTATAGACAGAGGCTCTGTTTTGTATTCCCATTTTGTTCTTTCAGGCTCAACCCGTATGTTCTTTAACCTGCTCCCTGTCAGCAGAAAAAAACCCTGGCAGAAAAGGTGCAGACAGAACCTGAAACCAAACCATATGTGTGAGCATTCACAGCAGGGACTCTTCCCACACTGGGCATTTTTACTCCAGAAAATGCAACCTTTGCGTTGGGACATAGGCTGTTCGAAAGTGGTTGATAATGACAACCGCACTTGTGAAAATTACCAACTAAACTTGTTACTCTGCCTCCATATGTTTTTGGCGCTTGACTTTTTCTGCTTATACCCAACTGGGCGGTACCAGGGTTGCCAGGTTGGCGGTTTTCCCACCAAATTGGGCTACTAATTTAATGCCCTGGCGGGTTTCCAAAGTACAAACCTGCCAAGGTACAGTTTTGGGCTATTTTTTTGGAGCCTTGGAGGGTTTGTAGTTTGGAAACTAGCCAAAGTTTTTTCCGCCTAGTGTGCCTGTCCCACTGCATGCTGGGTAATGTAGTTTGTATTTAATAATTAGCCTACAGTTAGGATTAATATAAAACTACAATACCCGGAATGCAATTGGATTTTATAGACAGAAGCTCTGTTTTGTATTCCCTTTTTGCTCAACCCTTATGTTCTACAACCTGCTCCCTGCTCTATAGCATTTCCTTTGTCAGCAGAAAACCCCCCCACAGAAAAGGTGCAGACAGAACCTGAAACCAAACCATATGTGTGAGCATTCACAGCAGGGACTCTTCCCACACTGGGCATTTTTTCTCCAGAAAATGCAACCTTGCTGTTCAAAACTGGTTGATAATGACAACTGCACTTGTGAAAATTACCAACTAAACTTGTTACTCTGCCTCCATATGTTTTTGGCACTTGACTTTTTCTGCTTATACCCAACTGGGCGGTACCGGGGTTGCTAGGTTGGTGGTTTTCCCACCTAATTGGGCTACTAATGTAAAGCCCTGGCGGGTTTCCAAAGTATGAACCCGCCAAGGTACAGTTTTGGGCTATTTTTTTGGAGCCTTGGAGGGTTTGTAGTTTGGAAACTGTTTTACAACCTGCTCCCTGCTCTATAGCATTTCCTTTGTCAGCAGAAAAAACCCCGACAGAAAAGGTGCAGACAGAACCTGAAACCAAACCATATGTGTGTGGGCATTTTTACTACAGAAAATGCAACCTTTGCGTTGGGACAAAGGCTGTTCAAAACTGGTTGATAATGACAACCGCACTTGTGAAAATTACCAACTAAACTTGTTACTCTGCCTCCATATGTTTTTGGCGCTTGACTTTTTCTGCTTATACCCAACTGGGCAGTACCGGGGTTGCTAGGTTGGTGGTTTTCCCACCTAATTCGGCTACTAATGTAAAGCCCTGGCGGGTTTCCAAAGTATGAACCCGCCAAGGTACAGTTTTGGGCTATTTTTTGGAGCCTTGGCGGGTTTGTAGTTTGGAAACCAGTCAAAGTTTTTTTTACCTGTAGTGTGCCTGTTCAAATGTATGCTGGGTAATGTAGTTTGTTTCTAACAATTAGCCTACAGCTAGGATTAATTTAAAACTACAATACCCAGCATGCAATTGGACAGTATAGCCAGAGGCTCTGTTTTCTATTCATTTTTGCTCTTTCAGGCTCAACCTGTCTGTTCTGCACCCTGCTCCCTGCTCTATAGGGTGTGTGACTGTACTGTTACTTTCTACTGGGATGTGGGGCAGTTCTACCCCCTGCTCTATAGGGTATGTGATTGTACTGTTACTTTCTACTGGGATGTGGGGCAGTTCTACCCCCTGCTCCCTGCTCTATAGGGTATGTGATTGTACTGTTACTTTCTACTGGGATGTGGGGCAGTTCTACCCCCTGCTCCCTGCTCTATAGGGTATGTGATTGTACTGTTACTTTCTACTGGGATGTGGGGCAGTTCTACCCCCTGCTCTATAGGGTATGTGATTGTACTGTTACTTTCTACTGGGATGTGGGGCAGTTCTACCCCCTGCTCCCTGCTCTATAGGGTATGTGATTGTACTGTTACTTTCTACTGGGATGTGGGGCAGTTCTACCCCCTGCTCTATAGGGTATGTGACTGTACTATTACTTTCTACTGGGATGTGGGGCAGTTCTACCCCCTGCTCCCTGCTCTATAGGGTATGTGACTGTACTATTACTTTCTACTGGGATGTGGGGCAGTTCTACCCCCTGCTCTATAGGGTATGTGATTGTACTGTTACTTTCTACTGGGATGTGGGGCAGTTCTACCCCCTGCTCCCTGCTCTATAGGGTATGTGATTGTACTGTTACTTTCTACTGGGATGTGGGGCAGTTCTACCCCCTGCTCTATAGGGTATGTGATTGTACTGTTACTTTCTACTGGGATGTGGAGGCAGTTCTGCAGTTGATCCTTAAGATATAACTCTCATATAACTCTCTTGGGACTGCTGAGAGTTGTAGTTCAACACACCCATATGTATATAATGTCTGGGGTTAATGCAACATTCTGAATCCATTTCTGTAGTGACTTCCCAGCTGGACTGGGCACAGAGGGAATTATCAGCCATCCCAGTAACTGGGTAGTGATTATACACTTTAAAAAGGCAGGTTTTCCCATATATACTTTTATTTTTTTAGATTTTTTTCATTGCACATATTGGGCTACTTTCAAAGTGGCTTTTGGCTAGTTTTGGGCTGGTTTTAGAACTGATCGTTTGGAAAAATAAATCTGGCAGTTTTGAATCTGGCAACTTGTGTGGGCTGATGACGGAACTGGACAGGGCAGCACTGTACAGTTTAAGGGCCAAAAAAAAACCATATGTTTAAACAGGAACTGGGGCAGGTCAGGGGAGGAAAGGGAGGGACTTACAAATTTACTGGCAAATACATTGCCATTCAGTTTATAATACTGGCTCCTGCCTTGTCTGGTGGCTGGGTGGCAACTCTATGCACAATTGAGTATAATTCATAACTTCAAACTAAATGGGTGAACAACTTGCTAGGAGCATGTATGGGGACACTTACCTTTGTGTATAGCCACTTGTTAATGAACCCTATTGTCTCCTTATGGGTCACGTGATCCAGCAATAGGATTGTATTGATGTAGTTGAAAGGAAAGGCATTATGGCATTTTATTACCAATAGATTAGTCACAATAGTGCAAGAATGCTATATTCATTTGCAGAAAACTTTACCATACCTGAGTAATCAGCCCTAGAAACTCCTCTCTGTTTGTTTAAGATAGCAGCTGCCATTTTAGCTTGGTCTCAGTAGCTTCCGTGCTGCTGGTATCTCAGATTACCACACAGTTGGGAGGGGGAGAGAGAGGTGATGTGAGGGGGAGAGAGGAGCAAATTGAGCAGACTCATGCCGTGCCCTGAAGGATTTTTCAGAGAGAAGGAAGTCTGACACGTAAGAACATGTATATACAAAAGAAGAAAAGAAATCCTGTGTTTCTTTTGACAGAGGACTCAGAGCAGCATTTCTGTGAGTGCCTATGGCTGTATTTACATAGTCCTTTCTGATAAAGCTTACTTAGTTTTTACCTTTCCTTCTCTTTTCGGTTAGGTATGCCAAATCCAAAGAACTGGATTCGGTGCATCCCTAATACTAATAGCGATGTACATTATTAGTAAAGTACCATTCTCCCCACCTGAAGTGAAGCTTGTTACCTGTTACTAAAGTATGAAGTAACTCGATATCTCAATGAGGAGGCTTATAAGGGCAAACACCATTGGAACAGAGCTTTAGCTGCACTCCATCTTATCCTTGACTAATGTAAAAACAAAATCAATGGCTGATTTAGCATCAATATTTATTTATTTCTGTTTAGGGATTTACCAAATCCATCATTTTAAACATGTATCCCCACTGTATACGGAATCCACCCCAAAAAGACCTGGCCAATATATAGATGCATTTTTATTCCATGGCAAGTAGAATATTGCTCATATTGGTTCTCACCTTGTCAACTGGTCAATGCTACACACACACACTAACACAGCAAAAATATATTACTGGTATGTACATCCCACTCAAAAGCACCTTAAAATCAAATGCTTGAAATCCATTGTAGTGAAATGATAGGATTTATCAAATAAAATAGTGCATTCTGATTAAATAAAGCTCTACATTATGTTCATTCTTACCCTAACACATTCTGTACACATAAATGGCTCACCTTGCAAGGCAGCATTTTTTGAAAATCTGTTACTACTTGATACAGGTATGGGACCCCTTATCCGGAAACCCGTTATCCAGAAAGCTCCGAATTACGGAATGCGTGTCTCCCATAGACTCCATTTTAATCAAATAATTCAGAAATTTTAAACTTATTTCCTTTTTCTCTGTAGTAACAAAACAGTACCTTGTAATTGATCCCAACCAAGATAGAAATAATCCTTATTGGATGCAAAACAATCCTATTGGGTTTAAATAATGTTTTATTGATTTTTTAGTAGACTTAAGGTATGGAGATCCGAATTACAGAAAGACCCCTTATCCGGAATACCCTTGGTCCCAAGCATTCTGGATAACGGGTCCTATACCTGTATATATAAATGGCAGAACTTTAAAGCATTTTCCCTCAATATCTCACAGTATTCACTTAAGGATGAAGACACACAGAGCTACTAGTAGCAGCTACTTGTCGTGGCTACTAAAATAGACAATGCTGATCATTTACTGATAATTGTCTCTACGTGTGTTTTAGCAGAGGCAATTCTCAGTATTGTCTATGGCAGGGGATTTTCTGGAGTTTAGTAGCCGTGAAAAAGTAGCTGCTACTAAGTAGCTCCGTGTGTCTTCACCCTAAAGCAGATTAAAAGTACTATTATTACCTTACTAAGAGCACCAAAGTTGGAGCTATTTGGAGATCTGGGGGGAGATCAGAATATTCCTAAAAAAAACCTTTGTATAATAAATAGGACTTGGGCTGAAATTCCATTCTGCCTAAAATCCTCATGGTTATATTTTTATGCCATTAAAAAGCACTAATTTGAAAGTTGGGCAATTTCACTGACCTTATCCCCCCCTCTTCCTATATAAACAGGGCAATTTGTTCAGGGCTCCCTATCTACCTTGAACAAACAAACCCCAACCTTCTCTAATCAGCATCCTACAAGCAGTTGATTATCAGGGGCTTCGCAGTGGAATGGTAATTCGTTTTATCAGCTCTTTTGAAGTTCTTCGGGATTGGGAAATGATAGGAAGTGATAATATGAAACCATAGATATTTCTTAATGAAAACAATAGGCAAAAAGTATGTTCAGCACAAGCCTTATTCACTGAGCTAATGTGGAAAAGGGGTGTATACTGACCCCTTTAAAGAGAATATGAGGTGGTGATCACTGCCCCTTTTACTTCGGCATAATTTCATTTTACTTTTACCCTGAAAAATAGTCCCCTTACCTGATTTTCCCCTTAACAGATCCCAACTGTCTACCCATTCTTTTACCCCCACTGTCACCTAAGCTGCTACAATATAATGTCCATGACCGGATCATTGGAATCTCTTTCATGGAATAAAAAGTAAATTACTATCTTGCTCCCTTTACAGAATTATTAGCCCCAACGTACATCAGCCATGGAGCAAAGAGGAGCCAGTGAGAATAATATTTGAAATAAAGCTTAAAAAAAAAAAAATACATTCAAGACGTTAACATTCCATTTCCTACTATAGAGGAATATACGGTATGCATTTCCTTTGGTATGATTTTGCATAGCACTGATACATTCAAGTTTAATTTATAAACAGGAAACACATGGTAAAGATAATTGTTATTCATTATTACTAAAACGCAGGTCATCTTCATCCAAGTCCTCTTGTTTCTTCAAGGTTCAAATCTATCTCTAGACTCTTGTCCAGGAAATGACATCAGGATAAGGTTTTGGGTGCCCCAAACAATGGTGTAACCCTAAATATTGGGGGATAAGGCATTTTTTATTAACCTATTGAAATTGCTTTTGAGCCAGTGCCCCATTGGGAGCCCTATACCTCCTAGTTATACCCTTGGCCCCAAAGCTCATAGCTCCATGATTCACATATGAAAGGAGACTCCATGTTGGAGTCATTTCCAAGCACAAACACAACCTTACCCGGTAACTATCTCTCACATATCATTGAGCAAGTAAAGAAAAATCATTTGTATTGGATGCTTTGCTCTAAAGGGAACATCTGTTTGCCTGTAGATAGCAGATCAAGGTCCTCGTCTGTTGTGATAGGTTCTTCTTCAAAGAAGGCCTCCAGCCTTATTTATTTAACAGTGAGCCAAATGTAAAAAGACTTGGGGAGCAACACAAGCAAGAAAATGGTTCCTGGGGGTTCCAAACAAGCGCTGTTGTTGGCTATTTGATATTTGGCATATGGACTGGCAACGTACCGGAGGCTCTGTTTGCCAGTTCAGCTGGTTTTTATAAAACCAAAACTTGCCTCCAAGCCAGGAATTCAAAAATAAGCCCCTGCTTTTAGGCCACCGGGAGCAACATCCAAGGGGTTGGGGTGCATATGGTGCCCCTGGATAACTGGTTTAAGCTATAATATTCAACATAAGTTGAATGGGTTTTGATGGAGTCAATAACACGTTTTATTTGCCTGGAGCTGTTTATCTTACCCCCCTTACTTACCACTAGTGGAGAACTATAGGACGTTAATAGTAGGATTATATTTCCCCAACTTTGTTGTCGGAGTGGACAAACAACAAGAGGGGGCTGTGGGAGAAGGAAGTATAAAATGGAGGATGCTGACCAATAACCATAAACCTACGCATTTTCCTTTTCTTTTTATATAGTGTAACATGTATAGTATCACCTAAGTTTTTGTTGCAGGAACAAACATAGCTCCTTTCATCTTGTCGTAGTATCGATGCACTTAAACACAAAATCCATTTTGTCCGTTATCTTTGGATTCGTTGGAAGCATCTCACGGGCTCATAGTAGGAATGCTACACGAGCGTCTCATTATCAACCGGACTTCTATGTCTTTTAAATTGACCTCTTTGGCTTGAGGTCTTTTCTCGTCAGCCGCAGCCAAGTGAAGGTCAAATCTCAGGGACACCGATTTCTTCCTCAGTTT
The DNA here is from genome assembly GCF_000004195.4 of Xenopus tropicalis. Classification (NCBI taxonomy): domain Eukaryota; kingdom Metazoa; phylum Chordata; class Amphibia; order Anura; family Pipidae; genus Xenopus; species Xenopus tropicalis. The sequence continues at coordinate 8,326,188 of NC_030686.2, read as the reverse complement.
GGGGTTATCTTTGAAGAACGATCCCTCCCATTCCTTAATGACTTTGTCCACTTTCTCCGTTCTGCAAAAGTGAGTTAGCAATGTGAGCACATTCTTCCGAATGTATGACTGTCGTATGACTTTTATTTGATTTATTTATTCCACCCAAACACAGCTTAAGCTTTTTGAAAGAAAACATAATTTCATAACTTTGCAATATACATCAATTAAACAATATGCAGCCTTTTCATGATGTTTAATGTAATAATCTGGTTTGGAACAGTTCCCTAAGCCCCGCCCCCTGTTCCCCTGCTGGTCTGGCTGACTACTTTGTGACTCAAATAAACTGTAACAGTAGCGCCTGTCCCTCAGCCTGCCTTCAGCCTGCCTCCTCCCAATCCCACAATTCCCTGCTGCACACATGATGTCAATAAGGAAAGGAACATCCCAGTGCAATGCATTGTGGGTTATGTAGTTCCTGCATGCTGTCTGTAAGCTGGGGAGAAGTTGTTACAATGTGTAACATCAGTGTTTTAGTCCCTCCTCCCCTGCCAGGATTACAAATGATGCAGAAAGAGAAGAACAGTTTTGCAGCTGGATTTCAGCATATAAAAATGGTATTTATTCCTACTGTTTGAAGGAACAGATTACAGGGATAGGGATATTAGGGGTTTCTGTGCTGTGTGAGGCACTTTAGAAAATTTTGGTTTGGAAGCTGGAGTTCCCCTCTAATCTTTATCATCTTTTGAGGTATACAGATACTGGGGGTGCAGGGCCCAACAGGGTCTAACCCCCCCCCGCAGGGTCCCCCACCCGACGTCCCCCCCCGAGCGCGTGTAAATTTAACATGTCAGGGAAGGAACAGTCGGGCAGGGGGAACGCCATAGGGTTGGGTCTGGGCCGCCGGTCCGACCCTGGCCTGAAGGGTAATGTGCCCATACAGGGATGTGAGTGTGACTGGTATTCCTTACATATGTACTGAATGAATTTTGACCAGGGATTTGACTAAAGACAATAACACAACCTCAAAACCAAAACTGTCCCTGCTGCAGAAAAATCTTATAAACGGCATAACCAGCCCCTCCTCCCCCACCCCCCTTCTGGTCCCTCTCACACCGCACCTCCCAAACCTGTCCACGCCGCTATATTTAAAAGTTGGGGAGACCCTGCAGTCTGCCCCCCCCCCGTGTCTGCGGGGTCTGCTGTATACATAGTTATGCCACTGCTTAAGATATAGTAAATAATGTACCCCCTGTTGGAAAATATAAGAATATTATAGGCCACTGAGGAGTTCCATGACCATATAAAGGCAAAGTCCAAAGGTTAAGTACTTTTATACAGGTTATAGAACTTTGGGGTGGCTTCTAATACCCTTATATTTTACAACAGGGGGTACATGATTTATTATAATACACACGTTTCAGTGACAGAAATTACAACAGTGAGCACTGATTAGAACTGATGACATTGCTAAGAACAGATTATACCTATGCTCCTGTATATTAAATTATGAAAAACATTTAAATACAAACTTACTGAACCGTTCCGCTTGCTTCTAAACCTTCTTCCTCGATTTTCCCGTTAAATAGCGGCCACTTTGGTTTGGATTCATTGTCGCTCTCAGCAATCTTATCGACACTTGAGCCTGTAGGAAGACATGTATTTTTTACTGTGGGATTTCTCACTGAAAATGTTAAATTAAGCCATATTGGAAAGTTGCTAAAAATTACATTTCGTTCATTATGCCAAATAGTTTTGGGTGGTGTTCCCCTTTAAAGGGAAACTATATCCCCAGAATGAGTACTTAACTAACATGTAGTTTATGTCATATTAAGTGGCCTATTAATGAACCAAATTTGAAAATATATATATATCAGTAAATATTGCTTTTTTACATCTTTTCCCTTCAGACGCCATTTTGTGCTGGGCTGTGTGCTCCCTCAGAGATCAGCTGACAGGAAGTGATGCAGCTCTAACTGTAACAGGAAGTAGTGTGGGAGTAACAGGCAGAACTCTGTCCATTCATTGGCTGATGTGACCTAAAGGTGGCCATAAGGTTGCCAAACTAGTATCTTCTCCTGTCCATTCATTGGCTTATGGGGCCTAGCATGTATGTGTGCCTTGGCTTGTTTGTGTGCACTGTGAATCCTATGATCCCAGGGGGCGGCCCTTAGTACTTAAAATGGCAGTTTTCTCTTTAGGAATGGTAATGAAAACTTATATATATGAAAATGGTTTATTTAGATGAAGAAGGGATTTACATATGAGCTGTTTTATACAATATATTTCTAAAGAAACCTACATTATTCAAGGGTTCATTGTAAAGTGATGATTTTTGGGACCTAAAGTCCTTTTGCTTAGCCACCACTTAGTGGGTGGTGCACAGATTCTCTGGGAAGCGGAGAGAATATAAGTCCCAGAATTCATCTCTTTACAATGGACCAGATAAAGGCAAGGTTGCAGTAGAATGATGCAGGGTCGGACTGGGCCGGCGGGACAAACCCAGACCTGAACCCAGTTGGGAAGCATCATCGCTCCCCCGCTGACCCTTATCCAATTGTGCGTAGGTAAGTATAAGCTATGAATGCTGGGGCGGGGGGGGGGGGGAATGGCCATGGTTGGGTGGCAGGGGCACCTGGGGTGATGGGGGGCCCCCTGGGATGGCATAGATCTGGAAATACATAAATATAGATGGCATATGCTGCAGACTTATCACAACAGTTTTGAATGCGGGCCCAGTTTTAGGACCCTTTGGTCCAAACCCTGTTAGCTTTCCCCTGCTTCTACGAAACAACCCAGTTCTGGCAATTGTGTTCCTTAGGTTTGCCTTACTTTCATCATCCTCGCTGAACCAGCTCCCAGACTCCTCAATGCACGTTTCACTCTGATTCTGTGAAGCCTCCTGCTCAGCATCCGTCTCCGAATCCCAACTAGTACCTACATCAACCAACGAGGTTAGACACCCATACATGTTTAATACATCTTATTTACATGGTTATTTACATGTTTATTGCATCTTATTTATATGTTTATTTATATGTTTACTACATCTTTCAATAAGGTTTCACAGTGACAATTAGATAACACAACCCTCCAGCTAATACTCTTTTTTATGAAAGACAGCTCTTTATTGGCTTTATTAGCCACTGTGACATTGTCAGCCCCAAGTATGTTCTGTTCCAGGCAATTATATTGGCCTATCATGGCAAGGGAAGGGATGGGACATGTAGCATTGACTTCTACATGATCTTGGCAAGTTTTAGCTGGCGAATTTTCGAACTGGGATTTTTAGCCCAAATATTAAATATCGGAAAATTTGAGTTTTATTTTTTAGAGCTAAAAAATCTGAATCGGAAAAAAAAAATTGACAGTTAAGAGGGAGCATTTGCTAATGTTTGTATTCCTTTTTTTCCCTTTATTTATTTGTGGTTTAAGGGCAAAAACACAGGTGGCGAAGTCACTGCAACTAATGCACTCAGAAAAAACTGCGCACGACTAGTTGCAGCAACTTGTGTATTAACCTATGGTGGGAAAGTCGGCGCAAAAAGTTGCTGCGACCGACTTTTTTACAATGCACAATAGTGCAAGCTAGAACCCTTTAGGGCTCTGGCACACGGGGAGATTAGTCGCCCGTGGCAAAACTCCCTGTTCGCGGGCGACTAATCTCCCCGAGTTGCCTTCCCCTTGCCATCCCACCGGCAAACATGTAAGTCGCCGACGGGATGGCAGACGCGGCGGCGCGATTTCGCGCAAATCACCGAAAAAGACTCGCGATGGCAGGGGGAAGGCAACTCGGGGAGATTAGTCGCCCGCGAACAGGGAGTTTTGCCGCCGGTGACTAATCTCCCCGTTTGCCAGAGCCCTTATTCTGCAGAAAGCTTTACCATACCGGAGTAAACAGCCCTAGAAGCTCCCTGTGTTTGTATAAGATAGCAGCTGTCATTTGTTCTCCTTAGTTTCCATGCTGCAGCTCTGGCTGCTGATTGCTCAGATTACACAGAGTTGGGTGGGGGAGCAAATTCTGAAGGGGAGGGGGAGGAGGAAAAGGAGCAAACTGAGCAGACTTGTGCCCGTGCCCTGAAGGATGTTTCTAAGAGAGAAAGTCTGATATGGAAGAATATGTATACACAAAAGAAGACAAGAAATCCTGTGTTTCTTTTGATAGAGGACCTTTCTGATAAAGCTTACTTAGTTCTTACCTTTACTTCTCCTTTAATGGAGTAGAAATGACATAAATGATGACTGATAATTGTTGTCAGATATACATATATATACAGTATGTCCAAATACAAAATCAACCTCTGATGCCAGCACTTTGTATTACATATATATATGTGTGCGTATGTGTACCCCCTTCTGGTGCGGCAGTTTCAGAGAGTAGAACTTATCTGGAGAGACTCACCCGGAGGAAAGGCAAAGGCTATTCTGCTTGTGGATGGTTTTTGCTCTTGAAATTTCCCAGTATCGGTGCCAATCAACCTAAAATGTAAAGAAAATGTTTTAGTATTTATTAGACATTGAATATTCCGACATTGTGCAAACAACTGCCTGCAAGGTATCTCCGGGACTGGAGAATGTTCAGTCATAGGGAGAGGTTTTTTAATGGACCATCTTATCCAAAGTCATCAAAATATTTTAATAAAACTTTTTTGAACTGTTTCAAAAGAGAGAACCAAAATGTGTTAAAGAGCCCCACACAACACAGAAACCCCTAATATCCCTATCCCTGTAATCTGTTCCTTCAAACAGTAGGAATAAATACCATTTTTATATGCTGAAATCCAGCTGCAAAACTGTTCTTCTCTTTCTGCATCATTTGTAATCCTGGCAGGGGAGGAGGGACTAAAACAGCGATGTTACAAATTGTAACAACTTCTCCACAGATTACAGACAGCATGCAGGAACTACATAACCCACAATGCATTGCACTGGGATGTTCCTTTCCTATTGACATCACGTGTGCAGCAGGGAATTGTGGGATTGGGAGGAGGCAGGCTGAGGGACAGGCGACTACTGTTACATTTTATTTGAGTCACAAAGTAGTCAAAGTTATACCTAAGGCATAGATGCGGGGCAGGCAATATATGATTGACAGCTGTGATTTTTAAATGCCTTTATAATAGGTATGGATATGTTAATAAAAAAAGGAATTGGGTTTCATGTTTAATTTGAAAAGGGCTTTTATTATAATGATGTCTGGGTGACAGGTCCGCTTTAGGGGTATTACAAATTGCAACTACATTGCTGGTAAATTTGCAGTACTGGCCCTGGCCTTGAAAGGTGTTTTACCAGCTAGGCCTGTAAAAATACTGGACAGGTAGCAGGGTTGGACTGGGGGGGGGGGGGTGCAGGGCCCCCTGGGGCCGCCAGCTGTGTCCCCGCACCCCCTAGGGGCCCCTGCTGCACCTCCTAACCCCCTAAATGACCCATTCTAGCTGCCAATATCGGTCCCTTAGACCAATTCGACAGCTAATAGGCCCGTGTATGGGCACTACCGACGGGCCTGCCCAACTGATATCTGGCCTGAAATCAGCCAGATATCGATCGGGCAGGTTAGAAAATCTAGTTGGATCGGGGACCGCATCGGCTCGTTGATGCGGTCCCCAAACCGACTTTGCCTATACCCGTCGTTATAATTCCCCAGGGCCAAATGACCTAATTAGCCTGGATACTCCCGATATCGCCCACCCGTAGGTGGGGATATCGGGAGAAGATCCGCTCATTTGTTGACATCGCCAAGCGAGCGGATCTGAAGGTATATGGGCACCTTTAGTTTAACGTGCCTGGTGAGGAATACCGTAGGCCGGGGTCAGGTCTGGGCCGCTGGGGCCCACTAGGGACAGGGCCCACCGGGTTTAATCCCAGTGCAGCCTAGTCCGACCCTGCCAGGTGGTAACCCTAGTAAACAGGTCATAAAGTGCAGGGACCTTGATTGCCCAGGAATAAATCACAGCCAGTAATGTAGTACGCAGTATTCTTACTTAAAATAAATTCACCTCATTTCTTCTCTCTCCAGTAGGGTTCGATAGGCAGAGATCTCATGCTCCAGCTTCATGTTGGTATTGAGGAGCACCTTGTGCTTCTGGAGTTGGATGCGGATCCCTTGCCTCACCTCCTTCAGCTCTTGCTCCAAATCAGCAATCACGGCAGCCAGATCCTTCAGTTGCTTCTGGTGCTGCTGCTTGGTAGCGTGCAGGGTGTACTTCAGGCTCCTTTCCTTTAAAACAGCGTCAGTGAGATCGAGAATATTATCATTCCAAAATAATGGTGCCTTTTAAATAATTTTGTTATGGAAACTGGGAGTTTTTTTCTTATTGTTTTTCTCACTCAAAATGCATTAAAGGAACACTGTCATGGGAAAACATGTTTATTTCAAAACCCATTAGAGCTTCTCCAGCAGAATCCTGCATTGTAATCTGTTTTTCCCATGGGGCTAGCCATATTCTTCATTTCCCAGGGTGCCACAGCCATGTGACCTGTGCTCTGATAAACTTCACTCACACTTTACTGCTGCGCTGCAAGTTGGCGTGATATCCCCCCTCACCCCCAGCAGCCAATCAGCAGAACAATGGGAAGGGAGCAAGATAGCAGCTCCCAGTAGGTATCAGAATAGCACTCAATAGTAAGAAATCCAAGTCCGGCTTGGGACTCCTCCAGTTACATGGGAGTAGGAGAAACAATAGGTTAGCTGAAAGCAGTTCTAATGTGTAGTGCTGGCTGAAAGCTCAGACTCAGGCACACTTTACTGCTGCGCTGCAAGTTGGAGTGATACCCCCCCCCCTCACCCCCAGCAGCCGATCAGCAGAACAATGGGAAGGGAGCAAGATAGCAGCTCCCAGTAGGAATAGCACTCAATAGTAAGAAATCCAAGTCCGGCTTGGGACTCCTCCAGTTACATGGGAGTAGGAGAAACAATAGGTTAGCTGAAAGCAGTTCTAATGTGTAGCGCTGGCTGAAAGCTCAGACTCAGGCACAATGCACTGAGATGGCGCCTACACACCAATATTACAGAATAAAAGTTTAAATGACAGAGGGAATTATTTGCTGTGTAACAGTGTCATTTAGAAATAAAAAGTACCCCATAAATATCATGACAGAATCCCTTTAAAGTCTCTGAGTGAGTTTTTGCTCACTCCAAATGCATTAAAGTCTATGGGCAATTTGGGAGAGATGCCTAGTAGTAACACTATACCTGGTATAACTGCTGTGCCTGACTACTAAGTGCATCGCTACCTAATTCATAACTAGTGTTTCTGGTTTATGACTACTCACACACTTCAATGCTTTGTAATATATACCAAAGCTTGGAGAGTGTCAATCTCTGCTTGGAGGTTTTTCCACTGTCTCCTGGCTTCATTGAGGTTGGCTCTGGCTTCTCTCAGCTCCTCTTCTTCCTTCTCCATTCTCTTCTGTGCTTCTTCTTCTAGCTGTGAATGAAACGGATACTGCGGTGTCAGGTTCTCTCTTTACAATGCAGATTTGAAGTCTGCTTAGAATCTTGAACATAAGCCTCTATAAAAGTGATAATCATAGTATGAACTATAAATGAATGTAATATTTTTCAAACTCATACTTTAGTACTAAAGTAAAAATGATCATCAATGTACCTTGCTGTCCCCATAGGCCCACAGTATAATCAGTACATGGATAGCCAAATCAGGCAAAGATCCGCTTGTTTGGTCATATCACCAAACCAACAGCTCTTTACATGTATGGCCAGAGGAGAAGGAATGGTAAAATCACTGGGGGTGCCAAAATGTTAGGCAATGTTAGGCACCCCCCAGTGATTGTAATCACTTACCTTATACCCAGGGATGTTGCTCGTTAGTAGCAGCTACTTGTCATGGCTACTAAACTCCAGAAAACCCCCTGCCATAGACAATACTGAGAGTTGCCTCTGCTAAAACATACATAGAGACAATTATCAGTTAAGGATCAGCATTTTCTATTTTTGTAGGCGTGACAAGTAGCTGCTACTAGTAGCTCTGTGTGTCTTCACCCTTAACATTAGTAGAGTGGATGAACAATCTTTCCAACAACCAGGGTTGGACCTGCCGGCCCAGACCTGATCCCTACCGGGCGCTTCCCCGGGTCTCCCTCCCCTGACGTGCTGAAAGTAAGTTTAACTTACACATGCCCAGGGGAAGGCATTGGACGGGGGGTTAGGGGGCACAGCGGGGGCTCCTGTGGGGGGTTCAGGGGATGCGGTGGGGGCACCTTGTGTGGAGCAGGGGCCCCTAGGGTTGCAGCCATGGTGGGCCCTGCATCCCCCAGTCCGACCCTGCCAACAACCAATGGTCATGGAAAGAAATTGTAGTTGTAGCGTGTGTGGCCAGCTTCAGCCTGGTGAGTAAGACAAAGAGATATCTAAAATTGCATAGAAACCAGAGATGCAAAGCTAAGGGGGAATGCACATAGTAATTGCAGCAGTGTAACTGTATAACTGCTTAATTGGCAGCCTTGGGGCAAAGTACAAGTGTGCAGTTCCCTATGGTGCGAAGATACCTGCCAAGTATCAGTGGTTGGTCCTAAAGAGAAAGATCCGGGATGGGGGGTAGAACTTGGCATATTGTGAATATGCAGCAGCAGAAAGGGCCAACTTTACTTGTGCATGTACAACAAAACTGCAGCAAATCCTCAGCAACATAACATAGGAAACAGCTTGCTTTTCTGCTTGAATTTCATAGAAAGTTCTAGTGGGCCGGAACCATGAACAGATTTGCTTGCAAAGTCTCCTGCACAAGGTCACTGGGTCAGAACATACACAGAATGGATACAAGTTAGCTGAGCATTGCAGAGTCAGTTCCATGGCTCCCTCTCGTACAATACAATGTTATTCTATAGAGAAACTCCAATTGTAAATACAGGCTGAGGGCATAATGGCAGTGGGGCACAAGGAAGCATTTTACCAGGCGTCCATAAAAAAGGCCCACAAGACTAAATAACAACAGCTTTTCATTTTATAATGTACTGGTATTAGTGGCAGCTACTGGGTTAATTTACCTTCAGAAATACCATGGGCCAAACGGAAAAAAAAGCTGGTTTATTATAAGAGGGCCCCACCTTATAATAAAACCACTGAACATCCCACAGTGAATAAACTGGATCTAAAGTCCAATATCACTTCTTTATATACACGGTGCTACCAAACAGGTACAAATAATTGTGCCAAGCCACCAAAAGGAGCAATACCTAATAAGTCTTAGGGCACACACCGCACAAGCATCTTTAAAAAGTCATAAATGACCCACGTCCCCTCTCGAAGGATTATTCTATTTGGCTGTCAGAAGTATGGACTCTTTAAAAATAGGATGGACCTACCCTAAGCAGGGAAGTCTATGGCAGCTAGTCGGGAGACAAAGGAAACATTAACTGATTTATACAGGTATGGAATCCATTATCCTGAAACCCACTATTCAGAAAGCTCCAAATTACAGAAAGTCTGTCTCCAATACTAATAATTCAAAATAAATAATAATAAAACAGTACCTTGTACTTGATCCCAACTAAGATATAATTACCCCTTATTGGGGGCAGAACAGCCCTATTGGGTTTATTTCATGGTTAAATGATTCCCTTTTCTCTGTAATAATAAAACAGTACCTGTACTTGATCCCAACTAAGATATAATTACCCCTTATTGGGGGCAGAACAGCCCTATTGGGTTTATTTCATGTTTAAATGATTCCCTTTTCTCTGTAATAATAAAACAGTACCTGTACTTGATCCCAACTAAGATATAATTACCCCTTATTGGGGGCAGAACAGCCCTATTGGGTTTATTTCATGTTTAAATGATTCCCTTTTCTCTGTAATAATAAAACAGTACCTGTACTTGATCCCAACTAAGATATAATTACCCCTTATTGGGGGCAGAACAGTCCTATTGGGTTTATTTCATGGTTAAATGATTCCCTTTTCTCTGTAATAATAAAACAGTACCTGTACTTGATCCCAACTAAGATATAATTACCCCTTATTGGGGGCAGAACAGCCCTATTGGGTTTATTTCATGGTTAAATGATTCCCTTTTCTCTGTAATAATAAAACAGTACCTGTACTTGATCCCAACTAAGATATAATTACCCCTTATTGGGGCAGAACAGCCCTATTTGGGTTTATTTAATGGTTAAATGATTCCCTTTTCTCTGTAATAATAAAACAGTACCTGTACTTGATCCCAACTAAGATATAATTACCCCTTATTGGGGGCAGAACAGCCCTATTGGGTTTATTTAATGGTTAAATGATTCCCTTTTCTCTGTAATAATAAAACAGTACCTGTACTTGATCCCAACTAAGATATAATTACCCCTTATTGGGGGCAGAACAGCCCTATTGGGTTTATTTCATGGTTAAATGATTCCCTTCTCTCTAATAATAAAACAGTACCTGTACTTGATCCCAACTAAGATATAATTACCCCTTATTGGGGGCAGAACAGCCCTATTGGGTTTATTTAATGGTTAAATGATTCCCTTTTCTCTGTAATAATAAAACAGTACCTGTACTTGATCCCAACTAAGATATAATTACCCCTTATTGGGGCAGAACAGCCCTATTGGGTTTATTTCATGGTTAAATGATTCCCTTTTCTCTGTAATAATAAAACAGTACCTGTACTTGATCCCAACTAAGATATAATTACCCCTTATTGGGGGCAGAACAGCCCTATTGGGTTTATTTCATGGTTAAATGATTCCCTTCTCTCTAATAATAAAACAGTACCTGTACTTGATACCAACTAAGATATAATTACCCCTTATTGGATGCAGAACAGCCCTATTGGGTTTATTTAATGGTTAAATGATTCCCTTTTCTCTGTAATAATAAAACAGTACCTGTACTTGATCCCAACTAAGATATAATTACCCCTTATTGGGGGCAGAACAGCCCTATTGGGTTTATTTCATGGTTAAATGATTCCCTTTTCTCTGTAATAATAAAACAGTACCTGTACTTGATCCCAACTAAGATATAATTACCCCTTATTGGGGGCAGAACAGCCCTATTGGGTTTATTTAATGGTTAAATGATTCCCTTTTCTCTGTAATAATAAAACAGTATCTGTACTTGATCCCAACTAAGATATAATTACCCCTTACTGGGGGCAGAACAGCCCTATTGGGTTTATTTCATGGTTAAATGATTCCCTTTTCTCTGTAATAATAAAACAGTACCTGTACTTGATCCCAACTAAGATATAATTACCCCTTATTGGGGGCAGAAAAGTCCTATTGGGACATGAGGTATGAAGATCCAAATTACAGAAAGACCCCTTATCTAGAACCATCATGTACCGAGCATTCTGGATAATAGTTTCTATAGCTATATATAGAATGATACATTATGGAAGATGAAATAATAAAAAATATAAAGTAAGGCTTCATATCCAGCAGGGCAGATTTCGTATGATGCATAAAAAAGTGAACAAACTATTATCCTCTGCTGCAATGGGCCAGAATGTAGCACCGGGCCTACTGATATCCTTAAACCAAATAGGCATGGGTCCATCGGATCATGCCAGGGGGTGTATATAATCAGCATTCGGTGTTAGAGTTCCGTGCCCTCTGCAGTGGCGCTCCCACCCCATCACTGCTGGCACTAAGGCAGCAGAACGAGAGCAGAAGAAAAGCTGAGTCAGGGAGGGGGATGACTGTGCACGGATTCCCCCCCGGGGGTCTCAATCACGGCCGAGTAAAATTCTTACCTGGGTGCTGGTTGGAAGGTCGTTGGGTACGTGAGTGCTGCTGATGAGCGATTCATAGTGTGTCCTGATCTCATTGAGGAGCTGGGACAGTTCCATCCTGCTCCCATCCTCCACCACGGCAAACTGAATCTCATCGATAGGGTGAATTAACTGCTGCACAGCCTGGACTGCCTGCAGTCATTAGGAGAGACAGCGTGAAAACAAATACAGTTCATTCTTCCCGTTCTCTCCAGAAGTAAAATAGCCCCCCCCCCCTCCCATTTAGGCTTATTTACAGCCCTTAGTATTATAAAAGATTTTAATTTGCACATGGCTTCTACTCTGTAATGGCTAAAGGCAGAATAAAATAAGATGAAGTAAATTGTCTTCCCCCTGGATTAACTGAATCTATGTAAAACATGTACAGGTGTGGGATCCAGTATCCTGAAACCTGTTATCCAGAAAGTTCTGAATTACAGAAATCTCCAATAGACTCCAATTAAAAGTGAATAATTACATTTTTTTAATGATTCCCTTTTCTCTGTATTAATAAAACAGTACCTGTACTTGATCCCAACTAAGATATAATTACCCCTTATTGGGGGCAGAACAGCCCTATTGGGTTTATTTAATGGTTAAATGATTCCCTTTTCTCTGTAATAATAAAACAGTACCTGTACTTGATCCCAACTAAGATATAATTACCCCTTATTGGGGCAGAACAGCCCTATTGGGTTTATTTCATGGTTAAATGATTCCCTTTTCTCTGTAATAATAAAACAGTACCTGTACTTGATCCCAACTAAGATATAATTACCCCTTATTGGGGGCAGAACAGCCCTATTGGGTTTATTTCATGGTTAAATGATTCCCTTTTCTCTGTAATAATAAAACAGTACCTGTACTTGATCCCAACTAAGATATAATTACCCCTTATTGGGGCAGAACAGCTGTATTGGGTTTATTTAATGGTTAAATGATTCCCTTTTCTCTGTAATAATAAAACAGTACCTGTACTTGATCCCAACTAAGATATAATTACCCCTTATTGGGGCAGAACAGCCCTATTGGGTTTATTTCATGGTTAAATGATTCCCTTTTCTCTGTAATAATAAAACAGTACCTGTACTTGATCCCAACTAAGATATAATTACCCCTTATTGGGGCAGAACAGCCCTATTGGGTTTATTTAATGGTTAAATGATTCCCTTTTCTCTGTAATAATAAAACAGTACCTGTACTTGATCCCAACTAAGATATAATTACCCCTTATTGGGGGCAGAACAGCCCTATTGGGTTTATTTCATGGTTAAATGATTCCCTTTTCTCTGTAATAATAAAACAGTACCTGTACTTGATCCCAACTAAGATATAATTACCCCTTATTGGGGGCAGAACAGTCCTATTGGGTGTATTTAATGTTTATATGAGTTTTAGCAGACTTAAGGTGCAGTGATACAAATTATGGAAAGCCCCAGGTCTTGAGCATTCTGGATAACAGGTCCCATACCTATATCATGTTCCCAGTTACACTGACTAGTACTACCAGTTGCAGAGTAGCCCCCCACCATTGTGGGCACATTTTACACCACAACCCAGTTCTGGAACTTGAGTCCAAAGACATTTGCCAATGGTTTCCCATCCTCTCTCCTCTAATGAAAGGGGGGCAACTGTTCCAACTGAAGCTGTGGGGACCATAGAACTAAAACCAACCTGGTCCCCTAGCTCTAGGGTTTCCACACCGGAATGCATCGGTAGCCATACCAGATTTTCACCCAGTAAATCAGAGGCAAACAGCATTTAAAAAACACGCTCCGACCCCCCACTAGGCGCCCAATTTATGTTTTGACTTATTGGGGCGCAATTGCAGGGGACACAACTGGCTGCAACAGGGGCAGCAGATGATAGTTTTGGTTGGGGGGGGCTAGGGGAGGGAGGATTTTTGACCACGCCCACTTTATACGGCCAAAGAGAGCCCCTCCCAAGCAGCCCATCCTTCCGCCTCCATCTCTACAAGTCTGCGGCAGTTTAGCCGCGACTTCCAAAACCAACACCTGGTTCTGATGCCTATGGGCTGCAATCACTCTGGAATTATGTGCATTATGGGTAAAAAAAACAACATTTTGTACCATTTGTGCCCGAAATAGCATTTGGGTTTATAAATGACCCCTAAAACACAAACCTACATTCCCTATTCATTTTCTGTGTTGCGCTCCCTGCAGATACTATAGCAGCCGGTGCTCATTTATTCCAGCAAATGAAAAGCTTGGCTGCCAGCCGGCATTAAACATCTAAGGCAGGGTCATGGGCTCCTGGTCTATCGTATAAATATTTTATCAGCGGTTCTCCTTAATGGATTAAACACAGTTTTCTAGTAATATTATTAACTATGCACAATACTGGAAGGTTCTGCTTTGTCCTGGGGCAGTTATCTGACACAGCATAGGTTCTTGGAGCACATTATAGTAATGTTCAGTTACACAGAAGCCTATGGAACCCTTTAGCAGGCTGGGGGCTATTAACATTCCTGGGAAACCTATGGGAACCCATAATACTGTTCTTCCAGGTTTAATATTTTATAGTTCAATAACAAATCATTTACAGAGCTGTAAAAATATACAAATATACAAAAAACAGTGTTTTCGGGTCTTCAGTTATAATGTCCGGTTGGGTTTTTGTTCTTGTTTTTTTCAAGCATCGGGAGCCTCTTTCATTCAGACAGGGAAGCGGAGCTGCTGACAGTGTAGGAATTTTAGAAACACGGAATTTTTCAGTTCACTTCCCAATGTCAATGAATAGGGCTGTTGTTTGGTCTCTGTTTAAATAATAGGGCAAGCGTAGCAGTCAGGGCCAATACATGGGGTCTTGTTGGATAATGCCGAATGTCAGAGATCACCGGCTACTGATAATAACAATAACCAGGGTTGGACTGGGGGTGTGCAATCCCACAGGGGCTGCCACACCCCCCTGCACAGGGGCCCCCAACTCATGCACATGCCCCCCCCCATGCACAGGCCCCATCCGCCGCTAGTACATGCCCCCCACAGGGGCCCTGTCCATCCCCTGAGAGAGTATCCCACTGGGGGCCGGGGCCCAGTCTGACCCTGAAAATAACCAGTTGGCATGGGCAAACAAGTATAAGTAGGGCTCATACTCATGAGCAGCTCCAGATTTCTACTGGGGGCGCCCGAGGCTGCCCCCATTCTGCGCAAAAGAGAGGTCCCCATTACTCCGTATGGGAGCAGAATTTAAAAATTTTGCTGCGGCGGGGCAGCATGCCACCCCTAAGATTGTGCCGGCCTAGGCCCGGGCCTTTCTGGCCTTGTCACAAATCTGGGCCTGCTCATGAGCGTCTGTTTCTGTGTTCAGGGTCGGACTGGGGGGTTTAAGCCTGCAGGTGCCCCCGCAAGCCGTGTCCCCCCTAGGGCCCCCTCTGAACCCCCTAACCCCCCACAGGGTCCCCCGCTGAGCTTCCCTAACCTCCCGTAGGGGCCCCCAGCCAAAGACCTCCCTTGAGCGTGCCTAACCTTAACGCGTTAGGTCACATCAGCCAATGAATGGACAGAGTTCTGCCTTTTGCTCCCACACTACTTCCTGTTACAGTTAGAGCTGCATTACTTCCTGTCAGCTGATCTCTGAGGGAGCACACAGCCCAGCACAAAATGGCGGCTCAAGGGAAAAGATGTAAAAGGGCAATATTTACTGATATATATATTCCAGTTTGGTAAGATTCTTTAATAAGCCACTTAATATCATATAAACTATCTATTGATTAAGTGTTCATTCTGGGGGTATAGTTTTCCTTTAATGACAACTACAACAGCCTGGCAGGTTCCTCTGCGGTTACAGCAAGAAATGTATGTCTGAATGACCCTCTGGATATAAAGAAGACGAGCATTGGTTTATAGTGCTTTGGTACTGCAGCCAATTGCTTCCTGTGCATTTCAAATGGAAGAAAACAAAGAAATAACTGAACCTACTTCTTGGTGACTCAGCTGTAAGTCTCTCAGTTCAGCCATCTTGTCCTTTATTGCCAGTTCTACGTCTCCCACGGAAAGGTTGATTTCCACAAACACCGACTCCACAAGTTTCTTTTTGTATAAAATGTCTTTGTGCTCATATTGCTCATGATAGCGCCTGAAAAAGTGTATGTATTATAATTATTAGTTATATATCCGTATGTTTAGGCAGAAGATTCCAGTGGGAGGAGGCTGTATGTGCCAAAAAGCAGAATAAAAAGGTTGCAATTTTTTTTTTCCGGGAATGTATTTATTTATTTAAACCTGGGCAATCTAGTCATTATGGTTCACCCAATTTGAACTCATAGGTATAGAGTAGGGTTACCAGTATTTGACTTGCCCAGCTTGAAAATCACCAGCTATGGCCGGGGCTGGAATTACACATTTACCAACAATGTAACTGCCAATAAATTTGTAAAACTCTTCCTTCTCTGACTCTCTCCTTAGATGAATTACCCCTTATAAGGCCAGACCTGCCTATACAACATTCATTTGCCTGCCTCCCCCACACCCATTCCCTGCCCCCACACCCTTATCTCTCTATTTTCCTTGAAATAAAATATACATAAAGGTATGGGATTCCTTATCCGGAAACCTGTTATCCAGAAAGTTCCGAATTACGGAAAGGCCATCTCCCATAGACCCCATTATAAACAAATAATTCTAATTTTTGAAAATGATTTCCTTTTTCTCTGTAATAAGAAAACAGTACCTGTACTTGATCCCAACTAAGATATAATTACCCCTTATTGGGGGCAGAACAGCCCTATTGGGTTTATTTAATGGTTAAATGATTCCCTTTTCTCTGTAATAATAAAACAGTACCTGTACTTGATCCCAACTAAGATATAATTACCCCTTATTGGGGCAGAACAGCCCTATTGGGTTTATTTCATGGTTAAATGATTCCCTTTTCTCTGTAATAATAAAACAGTACCTGTACTTGATCCCAACTAAGATATAATTACCCCTTATTGGGGCAGAAGAGCCCTATTGGGTTTATTTAATGGTTAAATGATTCCCTTTTCTCTGTAATAATAAAACAGTACCTGTACTTGATCCCAACTAAGATATAATTACCCCTTATCGGGGCAGAACAGCCCTATTGGGTTTATTTCATGGTTAAATGATTCCCTTTTCTCTGTAATAATAAAACAGTACCTGTACTTGATCCCAACTAAGATATAATTACCCCTTATTGGGGCAGAAGAGCCCTATTGGGTTTATTTAATGGTTAAATGATTCCCTTTTCTCTGTAATAATAAAACAGTACCTGTACTTGATCCCAACTAAGATATAATTACCCCTTATTGGGGGCAGAACAGCCCTATTGGGTTTATTTCATGGTTAAATGATTCCCTTTTCTCTGTAATAATAAAACAGTACCTGTACTTGATCCCAACTAAGATATAATTACCCCTTATTGGGGGCAGAACAGCCCTATTGGGTTTATTTCATGGTTAAATGATTCCCTTTTCTCTGTAATAATAAAACAGTACCCGTACTTGATCCCAACTAAGATATAATTACCCCTTATTGGGGGCAGAACAGCCCTATTGGGTTTATTTCATGGTTAAATGATTCCCTTTTCTCTGTAATAATAAAACAGTACCTGTACTTGATCCCAACTAAGATATAATTACCCCTTATTGGGGGCAGAACAGCCCTATTGGTTTATTTCATGGTTAAATGATTCCCTTTTCTCTGTAATAATAAAACAGTACCCGTACTTGATCCCAACTAAGATATAATTACCCCTTATTGGGGGCAGAACAGCCCTATTGGGTTTATTTAATGGTTAAATGATTCCCTTTTCTCTGTAATAATAAAACAGTACCTGTACTTGATCCCAACTAAGATATAATTACCCCTTATTGGGGGCAGAACAGCCCTATTGGGTTTATTTCATGGTTAAATGATTCTCTTTTCTCTGTAATAATAAACAGTACCTGTACTTGATCCCAACTAAGATATAATTACCCCTTATTGGGGGCAGAACAGCCCTATTGGGTTTATTTCATGGTTAAATGATTCCCTTTTCTCTGTAATAATAAACAGTACCCGTACTTGATCCCAACTAAGATATAATTACCCCTTATTGGGGGCAGAACAGCCCTATTGGGTTTATTTCATGGTTAAATGATTCCCTTTTCTCTGTAATAATAAAACAGTACCTGTACTTGATCCCAACTAAGATATAATTACCCCTTATTGGGGGCAGAACAGCCCTATTGGGTTAATTTAATGGTTAAATGATTCCCTTTTCTCTGTAATAATAAAACAGTACCTGTACTTGATCCCAACTAAGATATAATTACCCCTTATTGGGGCAGAACTGCCCTATTGGGTTTATTTCATGGTTAAATGATTCCCTTTTCTCTGTAATAATAAAACAGTACCTGTACTTGATCCCAACTAAGATATAATTACCCCTTATTGGGGGCAGAACAGCCCTATTGGGTTTATTTCATGGTTAAATGATTCCCTTTTCTCTGTAATAATAAAACAGTACCTGTACTTGATCCCAACTAAGATATAATTACCCCTTATTGGGGCAGAACAGCCCTATTGGGTTTATTTCATGGTTAAATGATTCCCTTTTCTCTGTAATAATAAAACAGTACCTGTACTTGATCCCAATTAAGATATAATTACCCCTTATTGGGGCAGAACAGCCCTATTGGGTTTATTTCATGGTTAAATGATTCCCTTTTCTCTGTAATAATAAAACAGTACCTGTACTTGATCCCAACTAAGATATAATTACCCCTTATTGGGGGCAGAACAATCCTGTTGGGTTTATTCAATTGTTAAATGATTTTTAGCAGACTTCAGTTATGGAGAAATTACAGAAAAATCCCTTATCCGGAAAACCCCAGGTCCCGAGCATATTGGATAACAGGTCCCATAACTGTATTAAGTATACGTAGGCCTATAAAATGCTTGACACATTGGCAAAGCGAAAAAAAGACAAAAGCCGACCTTTCCTTAAGTAGCGTGAGGTCCATGAGGTTATTGTCGATGTCTAGAGAGATCGTAGCATTTTGCATAATGGTGTCTCTAATCTGCAGAGGAAAAACAATGGTGTCGTGATTGAAGGGAAAGCAAAGCCAAAAACGATGCAATATATCAGAGTCAGGCGCTAATAGCCGGCATTGATGTGCCAGGTATGATTCATGATCTTTATAGCTTTCTGGCACCCAAGGAAAGGATTACAAATAATTATCCGAGTACTAATAACAGACAGGGAGCTGTTTAACAACTTTATTAGGAAATCAATTTGTTAGTAGCGACGGATACAGTTCAAGGCCAACTTCTACCTCAGAGCCAATTGAGGACGAGCAGGTAGCAGACTGTGTTAAGATGGGGGTTGCTTCTTACTTATGGGGCTTTATCTAGGGGTTTGTTCTGTTGCTTGCTTGTGTTTAAATGATGCTCCAACTATTCCCAACAAACTCTGTATATAGCCTTAACGTCAGCAACATCAGCTTGCTTGCAGGGGTAATATGGGCCACTGCTTCACTGTTTTTATGGGGTAATTTTTATTTCTAAATTACACAGTTACACAGCAAATAATTCCCTCTGCCATTTAACATTTTAATCTTGAACCAACAAATGTATTTGTAGCTGTAATATTGGTGTGTAGGCGCCATCTCAGTGCCTTGTGCCTGAGTCTGAGCTTTCAGCCAGCGCTACACATTAGAACTGCTTTCAGCTAACCTATTGTTTCTCCTACTCCCATGTAACTGGAGGAGTCCCAAGCCGGACTTGGATTTCTTACTATTGAGTGCTATTCTGATACCTACTGGGAGCTGCTATCTTGCTCCCTTCCCATTGTTCTGCTGATTGGCTGCTGGGGGTGAGGGGGGGGATATCACTCCAACTTGCAGCGCAGCAGTAAAGTGTGCCTGAGTCTGAGCTTTCAGAAGGAGCCAGCGCTACCCATTAGAACTGCTTTCAGCTAACCTATTGTTTCTCCTACTCCCATGTAACTGGAGGAGTCCCAAGCCGGACTTGGATTTCTTACTATTGAGTGCTATTCTGATACCTACTGGGAGCTGCTATCTTGCTCCCTTCCCATTGTTCTGCTGATCGGCTGCTGGGGGTGAGGGGGGGGATATCACTCCAACTTGCAGCGCAGCAGTAAAGTGTGACTGAAGTTTATCAGAGCACAGGTCACATGGCTTTGGCACCCTGGGAAATAAAGAATATGGCTAGCCCCATGGGAAACTTCAAAATTAAATATAAAAAAATCTGTCACAATGTGACAAACACCTCTCAGAGAACTTATTCCATAGTGGCAAAATACTCCCAAAACAATGTTTGTTTTATTTGTATTGTATAATTCAGAAATACTGTATATGTGTTGTCTGGAATGTTCAGCTGAGCCCGTGTTCCCTGGAGGAAGAAATAGTTTATGCATACTGTTCCTCGCGAGCCAGAAAGTCCAGTTATAAGGCACCCGCTGCTTGTGGCGGCTGAGAAGGGAGTGGGTGTGCAGGAGGCTTTTGGTTTAAATTCATTTTATGAGCCTACATATTAGTACAGGTATCGGACCCCCTATCTGGAAACCCATTATCCAGAAAGTTCCAAATTACGGAAAGGTCATCTCCCATAGACTCCATTTTAATAAAATAATTCACATTTTTAAAAATGATTCCCTCTTCTCTGTAATAATAAAACAGTACCTGTACTTGATCCCAACTAAGATATAATTACCCCTTATTGGGGCAGAACAGCCCTATTGGGTTTATTTCATGGTTAAATGATTCCCTTTTCTCTGTAATAATAAAACAGTACCTGTACTTGATCCCAACTAAGATATAATTACCCCTTATTGGGGGCAGAACAGCCCTATTGGGTTTATTTCATGGTTAAATGATTCCCTTTTCTCTCTAATAATAAAACAGTACCTGTACTTGATCCCAACTAAGATATAATTACCCCTTATTGGGGCAGAACAGCCCTATTGGGTTTATTTAACGGTTAAATGATTCCCTTTTCTCTGTAATAATAAAACAGTACCTGTACTTGATCCCAACTAAGATATAATTACCCCTTATTGGGGGCAGAACAGCCCTATTGGGTTTATTTCATGGTTAAATGATCCCCTTTTGTCTGTAATAATAAAACAGTACCTGTACTTGATCCCAACTAAGATATAATTACCCCTTATTGGGGCAGAACAGCCCTATTGGGTTTATTTAATGGTTAAATGATTCCCTTTTCTCTGTAATAATAAAACAGTACCTGTACTTGATCCCAACTAAGATATAATTACCCCTTATTGGGGGCAGAACAATCCTATTGGGTTTAATTACTGTTTAAATAATTTTTTTAGCAGACTTAAGGTAAGAGATCCAAATTATGGAAAGACTCCTTATCTGGAAAACCCCAGGTCCCGAGCATTCTGGATAACGGGTCCCATACCTGTACTGCCCAGATACGTCCTGTTTGTGTGGAACACAGAATTATCCCTATTATGCTGCAATGATACAGAACTATGGGACTTACTGACTGTAGGAGGTCGTTGCTCTCTTTCTCCTTTTTCTGCCAGTCATACCCCACGGGGGCAAATTTTTTCACTCGTTCTTCAATCTTCCTTTGCAACATGCGATTTGACTCTTCTAGGTCGTAGCAGTGTTTCATAAAATCAGCCAGTCTCTCATTGAGGTCTCTCATGGTCCCCTTGGGATCGGAGATTGGGAAATCAGGATTCCAACCCAGAGAGTCCCCCATTGTGAAATCCATGTCGGCCTTGGGATCCGCTATCCACAAGACTGGGAACCTGAAAAGGAAAGATTCCCATTTTCACTAGAGATCATTTGTGCTCTATAATATACGCACATTGTTCTAATAGAGAGGGTACGGTACTTGCAGAAGGAACACCATGGTCATATGGAACTTCTTCATTGAGAAATGGAAATATAATGCAATATAAATCTCATAAAGGGGACCTTTCACCCAGACCATACTTTTCAAATTAAACATGATACCCATATTCCTTTTTTTTATTAACACATCCATACCCATTAGTAAGGCATTTGAAAATTCCAACTGTCAACCATATATTGCCTGCCCCGCCTCTATGGCTATAGGCGGGGCAGACCATAACTTTAACTTTCCATTCAGCACTTCCTAGATGTCACTGCAATACTTACTTCCCACCCTCCCTCCTCGCCATCTAGCCCAGGGGTGGGCAAACTACGGCCCGCTGGCCTTTTTAATCTGGCCCCCCAACACGGGCCCCTTAAAAGAAATATGGGCCCTGATTGGTTGCACCCCGTGCATGAGCTTGACGTCAGTGTGCATGGGGTGCAACCATATAAAAGGTTGCCGGGTGGACAGAAGTCAGAGGATGCCATAGGGAGCGAAGGAGCCGCAGGTCGCTGCAGATCCCTGGGGGGGTGATGGAGGATGCTGGGGGATAGCTGCAGGAAGCTGGGGCGGAGCTGGAGGATGTTGGGGAGAATGCTGCGGTGGGGAGCTGCAGGATGCTGGGGAGTGGAGCTGGAGGATGCTGGGGGGGAGCTGAAGGATGCTGGGGGGAGCTGAAGGATGCTGGGGGGAGCTGAAAGATGCTGGGAGGGAGCTGAAGGATGCTGGGGGGGAGCTGGAGGATGTTGGGGAGGATGCTGGGGTGGGGAGCTGCAGGATGTTGGGGAGTAAAGCTGGAGGATGCTGGGGGGGGAGGGGACTGAAAGGCCCACCCCTGATCTAGCCAGTACATAGGCACAGCATTTGGTCCTCCATTCTATCAAATAAACCAGATTCTGGGATGATACAAAGCTTGCCTTTATAACAGTGTCTACAAAATGGCAGCTCCCTGCTTGCTGTGATTGAGTAATTTCAAGATTGAAGAATCAGGATTTATATTATTTATATAGTGTAAGTGAAGTTTATTATGCTTGACAAGGACAATAGAAATGCATTTAGGATTATTTCTTAGGGCAACAAGTCCCCCTTTAACTAAACTAGCAGGGCAGAGGGGACCAAGGAGGAACTAATAAGTAAAGGAGAAAGAAGTCAAAGGGATTCTGGGAAGAAATTCCTTAAGGCTCTTAGAAAAATCCCATTTACATGGGTTTATCCTATAGGCTACAGCTCACCCACTGGGTTTTTAAAGCAGAAGGCAGGATAATAGCTGATCAGATTCCCAACTACAGACCGGTTTCGCCTTTCTTGGGGCTCATCAGTGTAGCACAGGGTTTTCTGATCAGCTTAGGGAGAGTCAGGAGTTGGGATACACACACACAAGCTAAAAGGGTTGAGGAGACCGCCTCATATGTATGCAAATAAGTCAAAGGGATTCTGGGAACAAATTCCTTAAGGCTCCCCATTTTCATGGGTTAATCCTATAGGCTAAAGCTCACCCACTGGGTTTTTAAAGCAGAAGGCAGGATAATAGCTGATCAGATTCCCAACTACAGACCAGTTTTGCCGTAGTGCAGGGATTTCTGATCAGCTTAGGGAGAGCCAGGAGTGAGGATACACAAACAAGCTAAAAGGGTTGAGGAGACCGCCTCATACGTATGCAAATAAGTCAAAGGGATTCTGGGAACAAATTCCATATGGCTCCCCATTTACATGGGTTTATCCTATAGGCTAAAGCTCACCCACTGGGTTTTTAAAGCAGAAGGCAGGATAATAGCTGATCAGATTCCCAACTACAGACCAGTTTCACCGTTGTGCAGGGTTTTCTAATCAGCTTAGGGAGAGCCAGGAGTGAGGATACACAAACAAGCTAAAAGGGTTGAGGAGACCGCCTCATACACATGCAAATATGTCAAAGGGATTCTGGGAACAAATTCCTTATGGCTCCCCATTTACGTGGGTTAATCCTATAGGCTAAAGCTCACCCACTGGGTTTTTAAAGCAGAAGGCAGGATAATAGCTGATCAGATTCCCAACTACAGACCAGTTTCACCGTTGTGCAGGGTTTTCTAATCAGCTTAGGGAGAGCCAGGAGTGAGGATACACAAACAAGCTAAAAGGGTTGAGGAGACCGCCTCATACACATGCAAATATGTCAAAGGGATTCTGGGAACAAATTCCTTATGTCTCCCCATTTACATGGGTTAATCCTATAGGCCAAGGCTCATCCACTGGGTTTTTAAAGCAGAAGGCAGGATAATCACTGATCAGATTCCCAACTACAGACCAGTTTCACCATTGTGCAGGGTTTTCTAATCAGCTTAGGGAGAGCCAGGAGTGAGGATACACAAACAAGCTAAAAGGGTTGAGGAGACCGCCTCATACACATGCAAATATGTCAAAGGGATTCTGGGAACAAATTCCTTATGGCTCCCCATTTACATGGGTTAATCCTATAGGCTAAAGCTCACCCACTGGGAGAAGTAGAGAGAGGGAGGGAGAAAGCATGGAACAGGGGAATAAAATATACAGAACTCGTACCTACTACTTCCTGGAGCCGACCGGGCCTCAGCAACCCAGACCCAATGCTATTGTTATTCCCAGGACGCCAGTTTAGCATGCCTGTGAGTTTGCGGCTAATGAGCGAGCTACTGATTAAACACAGCCAGGAGGCAACCGAGGGTGGGGCAGGGAGTTTCCATGTAACCCTTTTACCTTCTTGGCATGGAAGCTGAACTAACCCAAAGCGTCGCAGTGTAACGTAAGCCTCATGCCTTGGGACTATTGCAAAACTATTTAAGGGAAAAGCACTCAAACATAAAAAAAACGGTTTAAACGTTAACTCGTTTTGCCGGGTTTGTCATTAATGAGATTGTTTTAATTGTTGATAGTCATTGTCTGTCAAAGGGGGGGCGTTAAACCTTCCATAACAGCAATGTCTAGGAGCTGTAGTCCAGAAATGTAATAAATGGCTTCTTAAAGGGGACCCGTCACCCTAAAAGATAATTCCAAATCCTTTTCTATCATGTTAGTGGAGCAAAAGAAACTTTACTTGCACCGTATAAACGATTTCGTTTTTTTTCCCTTCAGTCTTGGAATTTACTGTTACAGTTAGCAGGCCGGCGCCATTTTGTGGGCACTGTTATTAAGGGAAGCTGTGTATCCCCCCGAAATCTTATGCATTTGCCATCTAGGTGATATCTAGGAAGTGCTGAATGGAAAGTGAAAGTAATTGTAGTTAAAAATCTGAGCTGTCAATCATATATTGCCTGCCCCGCCTCTATGCCTGCGGCATAGAGGCGGGGCAGGCAATATATGATTGACAGCTCAGATTTTTAAATACATTTATAACAGGTATGTTAGTCCAGGGCAGCACCTCTGGGCATCATGAATTTTAGGGTTATTCTATAACAACAATTTTTGGGGCAGTTGGGGCCCACCAATGACATTTAACCTAGGCCCTACAGGTACCTTTTAATTCTAGATGCTCAGGGTCGGACTGGGCCGTCGGGAAAATACCCGGTGGGCCCCAGCGGACCCGACCCGACCCTGTTGCTGCTTCCGCTGGCCTCAGATGTCCTCCCCTGACCTGATTCACATATGGGTTCAGGGGAGGATGTCGGACAGGGGCCCCTGCGGGGGGTGGGTTTAGGGGTGCGCGGCGGGGGACACGGCCGGAGGAGGCTCCTTGGACGCAACCCTGTAGATCAGCGGGCCCCAAACTACAGCCTGCGGGCTGGATCCGGCCCCCCAGAGGAATTTACCCGCCCCCCCGCAGCGTTCTCCCAACTGGCATTGAAAAGAGAGGACTCAGGGGGGTAATGTTTCAAGTTTATTGTCATATGTGAACAGTCTGGTTTGATGGAGAGGGTGGTGGTGGTGGGCGGGATATGAAAGAGGATGTGGGCTAATTCACCAGCACCACCCCCGGCGGCGGCGGGGGGGGGGTTCTGGGGGTCTGGCCCCCCAACAGTCTAAGGGGCCCTTGATCCGGCCCCTTGGGTCAGAAGTTTGAGGACCCCTGCTCCAATGAGAACCTGCTCTGTTTACAGTCACTTCCCTCCCTGTTTTGTTCCCATAAATATCCCAGGGAAATAAATCATTTTCATAGCACCGAACACCACAAACACCACTATATCTGCCCCCCTGATGTTTGATTAAATGCCCCGTCGGCTCAGCATCATTGCACTCTGTCGCCTCTATCTTAGATAACAAAATGCGCTGGTAAATAGGATTCAGGTTGGAGAAAATCTCAACTGGCCTGAGGCACGGAATCCCTCAGCAGCTATGGGCAATGGGATCCAATCAATAGAAAATATCAATATTGGTCAAATCCCCTTTCCAGGAAGTGCAATGACATTTTCCAAGAAGACTCTTTCATTAACCTATACAATTTATAACAAATCACTTTGGTCCATTGGATGTATTGTTGCAGTAATAAGTTACACTGGCTGTTCCAATCAGATTGCAATTGATTGTTCGGAAACAATGGTAAATCTGCCGCTGTGTTATAGAAAGACTCCTGTAGATTGTAAGCTCTTTTGGGCAGGGCTCTCTTCACCTCTTGTATCGGTTACTGATTGCTTTATATGTTACTCTGTATGTCCAATGTATGTAACCCACTTATTGTACAGCGCTGCGGGATATGTTAGCGCTTTATAAATAAATGTTAATAATAATATATGCGCTAGTGATGTATGGTACCCACTGCATGAACCTGTAACAAGTACCTTTCCGCTGTGCAGCCATGTAACAGGTCGGGACTGAGATTCAAACTAGGCCCTGGCAGTAAAAGAGGCCCAAACAGCCCCCCCAGCCCAATAAATAGTGACTGTCTGTGGCACCTTACAGCCCCCCTGGCATTCCCAGTACCCAGAGGCACAAACAGCCCCCCCCCAGCCCAATAAATAGTGACTGTCTGTGGCACCTTACAAGCCCCCCTGGCATTCCCAGTACCCAGAGGCACAAACAGCCCCCCCCCCAGCCCAATAAATAGTGACTGTCTGTGGCACCTTACAGCCCCCCTGGCATTCCCAGTACCCAGAGGCACAAACAGCCCCCCAGCCCAATAAATAGTGACTGTCTGTGGCACCTTACAGCCCCCCTGGCATTCCCAGTACCCAGAGGCACAAACAGCCCCCCCAGCCCAATAAATAGTGACTGCCTATGGCACCTTACAGCCCCCCTGGCATTCCCAGTACCCAGAGGCACAAACAGCCCCCCCCAGCCCAATAAATAGTGACTGTCGGTGGCACCTTACAGCCCCCCGGCATTCCCAGTACCCAGAGGCACAAACAGCCCCCCCAGCCCAATAAATAGTGACTGTCTGTGGCACCTTACAGCCCCCCTGGCATTCCCAGTACCCAGAGGCACAAACAGCCCCCCAGCCCAATAAATAGTGACTGTCTGTGGCACCTTACAGCCCCCTGGCATTCCCAGTACCCAGAGGCACAAACAGCTCCCCCCCAGCCCAATAAATAGTGACTGTCTGTGGCACCTTACAGCCCCCCTGGCATTCCCAGTACCCCAGAGGCACAAACAGCCCCCCCAGCCCAATAAATAGTGACTGTCTGTGGCACCTTACAGCCCCCCTGGCATTCCCAGTACCCAGAGGCACAAACAGCCCCCCCAGCCCAATAAATAGTGACTGTCTGTGGCACCTTACAGCAGCCCCTCTGGCATTCCCAGTACCCAGAGGCACAAACAGCCCCCCCCAGCCCAATAAATAGTGACTGTCTGTGGCACCTTACAGCCCCCCTGGCATTTGCCAGAACCCACAGATTGCCAGTCAGGTCCTGCCATGTAGCCACCATATTTAGCAAAAATATTTACGTCAGTGTAATTGGGGTTGCTTTCCTTTGCAAGAACTTTCACATTTTGCTTCAGATATTTGTAGGAAAAACCCCTGTAATTAATACCATCTAAAACCTTTCTAGAGCAATTGCGATCAGGCAACCATTTTTCATTGATTTTAGCGGGAATGATTTTAGCAAATGAATATTCTCTACATTCTCAGGGCTGTATTTATATATAGGCACTCGAGGACCTGTACCTAGGGATGCATCTTTGGGGGGGAGGGCGGCCCTTGGGTGCCTATATAATAATAAAATAAAAAACCTTCCCAAACTTCTTGAAATATGATGACTGAAGGGGTACAGGGCAACCTTAGGCAGAACTGGCAAACCCTCACTAGTTTTTTGGAGTTACCCGCGCTCCCCCCCCCCCCCCCATCTCCCATTGGCCAATAGCATTCTCCTGATATTTTGCAATCTCGCAAGTGGTGACGACATTAGAAGCATTTGCAGATAGCAATTTTTCATTGTCAATGGGGCATTTCCGCATGTGTGTGACATCACTTCCTCCTTTAGCCATGTGCAGAGGAAGTGACATCACACGCAGGTGTGGTCTGGTGACTAATTGCTATGCACAAAGTATAGAAATGGATACAACTGGGCATGGTTTTTTTTATCCCACAATTCCAATGCAATAGCAGGGGCGTAACTACAGAGGAAGCAGACCCTGCGGTTGCAGGTGGGCCCAGGAGCAAAAGGGGCACAGTAACGCCATAATTAATGAATTCATTTCAACATATAGGCCAACTTCCTAATGTTTTGGGGCCCTAAATTGAATTTGCTTGGGGCCCAGTGACAAGTAGTTACACCACGGTAGAATGGTGATATCACTCCAAGCTTTCAGCTAACCTATTGTTTCTCCTACTCCCATGTAACTGGAGGAGTCCCAAGCCGGACTTGGATTTCTTACTATTGAGTGCTATTCTGATACCTACTGGGAGCTGCTATCTTGCTCCCTTCCCATTGTTCTGCTGATCGGCTGCTGGGGGGGAGGGAGGGGGGGATATCACTCCAACTTGCAGCGCAGCAGTAAAGTGTGCCTGAGTCAGAGCTTTCAGAAGAAGCTAGCGCTACACATTAGAACTGCTTTCAGCTAACCTATTGTTTCTCCTACTCCCATGTAACTGGAGGAGTCCCAAGCCGGACTTGGGTTTCTTACTATTGAGTGCTATTCTGATACCTACTGGGAGCTGCTATCTTGCTCCCTTCCCATTGTTTTGCTGATCGGCTGCTGGGGGTGAGGGGGGGGGGATATCACTCCAACTTGCAGCGCAGCAGTAAAGTGTGAGTGAAGTTTATCAGAGCACAGGTCACATGGCTGTGGCACCCTGGGAAATGAAGAATATGGCTAGCCCCATGAGAAAAACAGATTACAATGCAGGATTCTGCTGGAGAAGCTCTATTAACTGATGGGGTTTGAAAAAAAACTTTGCAATTGGTTTTCCATGTTTATTTTTTTATAGTTTTTTTAATTATTTGTCTTTCTCTTCTACAACTTTCCAGCTGCACCCCCATTTGTGACATCAGAGATGGGGCAGTTCGGGGGCAGGTCTATAAATAGATATGCGCCCGCGGATCAGAACAGGGGTGGATTTAGAAGGGTTGGGTGCGGGCCGACTGGCACATCACTAGTCTCTGACCCAAAAAACTATTGCTTTGTTTGCTTACTTGCTTATTGTTATTTTGTATTCTTTATCTTTCTATTCAGTCTACTCATATTCCTGTGTTTTGTTCCAACCACTGTCAAGTTGCTAAGGTAAAAAAGAGCCTAGCAACCAGGTACCTGCTAAAATTCCAACTGGAAAGCTGAACAAAAAGCTAAATAACTAAACAAAAAAAACCAACACAAAGTAGAAAATGAAAACCGTCTTAGAATATCAATGTCTATGTCATGCTAAAAGTTAATTAAAGGTGAAGAACCCCTTTAAAGAATGATTCCGCCACAGAAAATCCAGCTTTTTATTTACGACACTCACTGGGGCTCATTTATAAACACTGGGCAAATTTGCACTCATGGCAACCAATCAAATGTTTGCTTTCATTGCCAACCCGGAGCTGGTTGACAAAAGCCAATTGCTGTTAGGTTGCTATGGGTTACTGCCCCTCTGCAAATTTGCCCATTATTTCAAAATAATAATAATCTCGCTAGTATATAAACATGTCTGCACATACTCTTTTGCATCATTTTTTTGTTTTTGAAGCATCAGAATGTTTGTCACACAACACGGAATGACAAAAATGCAGAGCATTGTGACCTAACAACACAAATATGAAATTGTTACGGGACTAGTTACTCAATCAGGATTCAGCCTGTGTGTCGGCACAGGGTCGGGGAATGCTTACAGCATAATCACACACCTATGTAATTAATTTATTAGCTACACAAACAGAGCAAGTGATGCATCCATCTGCAAAATAGTTCCTATGGAAAAAGTCTTGCTCTGCTTTGCTGCAAGCAGTGGTTTTCTGCTTACCTTGGCAATCACACAATGAAAAATATGGTGATGTGTTATGGAGTGTAGTACGAGGAAGCCCCTAGTCTGCTAAAACCACCCTTTTAGGTGCAGTAGGAGGGCCCTGGCAACCCCCAGTTCTCATCGATGCCCTTTTGGGGCCCCGGACTTTCTGCTGTGTAGTAGATAGGGATCCTACACACAGCCAAGGCTGATACAGAGAATGTGGTTCAAAGGGATCAGGCAGAAGCAACGTCAGAGTCAGGGAAGAGCCGAGGGCAGGCAGCGAAGATTTATAGTCGAAAAACCAGACAAGGAGTCAAAACCAATAGAAACAACAATGGCAAAGGGTCTGGAAACACAGAGCCAGCTTGGGCAATGAAAACAAACAAGGCAGCGCTATTTATCCTTGAATTTGGGGGGTGATGTGTTATGGAGTGTAGTATGAGGAAGCCCCTAGTCTGCTAAAACCACCCTTTTAGGTATAGTAGGAGGGCCCTGGCAACCCCCAGTTCTCATCAACGCCCTTTTGGGGCCCCGGAGAAGATAGGGATCCTACACACAGCCAAGGCTGATACGGAGAATGGGGTACAAAGGGGTCAGGCAGAAGCAATATCAGAGTCAGGGAAGAGCCGAGGGCAGGCAGCAAAGATTCGTAGTCAGAAAACAAGACAAGGAGTCAAAACCAATAGAACCAACAACGGCAAAGAGTCTGGAAACACAGAACCAGCTTGGTAAATAAAAACAAACAAGGCAGCACTATTTATCCTTGAATTTGGTGCCAAAGTAATGTTTTTTGGGGGGGTGATGTGTTACGGACTGTAGTATGAGGAAGCCCCTAGTCTGCTAAAACCACCCTTTTAGGTATAGTAGGAGGGCCCTGGCAACCCCGGTTCTCATCAACGCCCTTTTGGGGCCCCGGACTTTCTGCTGCGGAGAAGATAGGGATCCTACACACAGCCAAGGCTGATACGGAGAATGGGGTACAAAGGGGTCAGGCAGAAGCAATATCAGAGTCAGGGAAGAGCCGAGGGCAGGCAGCGAAGATTCGTAGTCAGAAAACAAGACAAGGAGTCAAAACCAATAGAACCAACAACGGCAAAGGGTCTGGAAACACAGAGCCAGCTTGGGCAATGAAAACAAACAAGGCAGCGCTATTTGTCCTTGAATTTGGTGGGTT
The DNA here is from genome assembly GCF_000004195.4 of Xenopus tropicalis. Taxonomy (NCBI): domain Eukaryota; kingdom Metazoa; phylum Chordata; class Amphibia; order Anura; family Pipidae; genus Xenopus; species Xenopus tropicalis. Next base: position 8,295,142 of record NC_030686.2, on the reverse strand, counting down.
TTTTGGGGGGGGTGATGTGTTACGGACTGTAGTATGAGGAAGCCCCTAGTCTGCTAAAGCCACCCTTTTAGGTGCAGTAGGAGGGCCCTGGCAACATTGGTCCTCAACTAAACTAAAGAAGGTAAGCCCAGAAACACCTGTCCAAAGGTTTTATTGTTTCCTCCCGGTACCCTCAGGTTCTTCTGTCAAAACAGGCCAGTTGTAGCCCCAACTTCTTTAATAGGTTGATACCTTTGAGGTCCACCATTTGACCAGGACCTCTAGTAACCAATAAAAAAGTTACTTATCTATGAAAACAATGATAGTCACCCTCCTATAGTTCCAGGAGTATTCAAACCAGCAAATCAGCATGCAGCACACCTCTTACCCTGAGGCTGGACACCCTTCTCTAAGGTTTTGGACCCACCTGAGGGGACATCTTCACATATATATACCACCTCAAACCAAATTTGTATTCATGATTCCTCAATATGAAAAAGAATGGGGGAAATGAGATTCATATAAAAAGGAAATCCCTGCTATCCAAGAGTAACATTAATGTGTATTGCACATATGTAAAAGAAAAACGTCCAGATGATCCCCAAGCCTTTTGGGATAATGTTAAATGGTCAGACCTGTTATCCAGAATGCTCAGGACCTGGGGTTTTCCAGATAAGAGGTCTTCAATCACCATATCTCCAGTACGGATTAATTATATCCTTTTCGGGATCAAGTACACAGTACTGCTTTATTGATGCAGAGAATGATTTTAAAAAATTAGAATTATTTGCTTAAAATGGAGTCTATGGGAGATGGCCTTCCATCTTCGATCAGATAATTCAGAGCTTTCTGGATAATGGGTTTCTGGATAATGGATCACATAACTGTACTATACCACAGTCAAATGTAGTAGTAGTAGTTTGATGGTGCTGGGATGCTTTGCTGCCTCAGGACCAGGACAACTTGCCATGAATGGAGGAACCATAAATTCTGTACCATACCAAGAAATCCATAAAGATAATAACCTCTATATAGTAATATCTGCCTGTGAGCTGAAGCATTAGTGTATTATACAAAAGGCAATGATGACTTTTAAATGGCTGAGGAGCAATAAAAGTAGAGGTTTGGATTAGCCCTGGTCAGAGTCCTGACTTGAACCATCATAGTGGTTGAGGCAAGGACTGAAATGATCCATTCATGCATGAAAACCTATCAATGTGCCTGAATTACAGTAATTCCACAAAGAAGAATAGGTTCAAATTCCAAGGTTGTGAAAGACTGGTATCGAGTTATAGGAAGAGCTTATGATTAAGGGGGTTACTTATCACATGGCCGATGTGGAAAAGCTCAGAAACCATACACTGTGACAAAGGGTGACGGTAATGCCATATTGGGGGGAATCAGGAAGAGGGCAAATGCTTAGTGGGGTGCAGTTATAGTCAACTATACTATAATTACTATGAGCTTCGCCTAATAAAGATTTATTTTCTATCTTAGATTCCAGAGCCAACCCACTAACCTTCTAGCTCTTGTACTAGTTGTATTGCAATTCCCACAATCTCTCCCACACCATCTCTCCCACAGAACCTTTCAAAGGATTTTGGAGATATTGTTCAGCAAAAGCTACAAGTCAACCTATAGGAGCCTTCTTTTTGCTACTGTATGTGTAAAGGTGGCCATACACGGTATCTGGCTAAAAATTGGGCAGGTGTCAATCAGGCAGGTTTGATTGTCCCATTGGATTGGGTGCCACATCAGCTCATTGATGCAGTCCTTGGTCCAACAGCACCTATGCCCACTGTTGTTATTTGATCAGGAGAAGATCTCGCCAAACGAGCAGATTTCAACGTGTATGGCCACCTTAATGCAACAGCTAGAGAACGCCTGAATGTGTATCATCCCTAAAAATAAAACCTATGCTTTAGCCTTTGTTAAGGTGGCCATACATGGACAGATTTAAGCTGCCAATTTGGGTCCTTTAGACCAATTTGGCAGCTTATTAGCCGGTGTATCGGTACCCCTGACGGGTCTACCCAACCGATATCTGCCTAAAATTGTCCAGATCTCGATTGGGCAGGTTTGATTTTCCATCGGATCGGGGACCACATCGGCTCGTTGATGCGTCCCCTGATCCAACGGTGCCTATGCCCGACATTGTAATTCGATTGAATTAGCCCGATATTACCCACCTTTAGGTGGCCATATTGGGAGAGGATCCGCTCGCTTGGTATCCTCGCCAAACGAGCGAATCTTCCAGTGTATGGCCACCTTTAGGGCTGTGACACACTGGGAGATTAGTCGCACATGACAAATCTTCCTTGTCGCGGGCGACTAATCTTCCCGCAATGCCATCCTATCGGCTAGAAAGTAAATGGCCTTGAGAGGAAACTTCAGCGACTTCGGCAAATTGTTGTGCCACATATGCCATCCCATGGGCGATATACATTCTAGCCGATGGGATGGCATTTCGGGGAGATTAGTTGCCCGCGACAAGAAAGATCTGTTGCGTTGTGACTAATCTCCCCATGTGTCACAGCCCTTACTCCCTAGATTATTTTCAGTTCTGCAGTGTCGGGTAAAAGATCTCCTGTTTATATAAGCGTAGGGGCCTGTTTATCTTCTGGGCTACGAAAGACAAATGGAAAGTATACAGAGACCTTAACATGGCTCTAGCCATGCTGCTTCGCTTGAGTAAGATCATATAATGGTGCTACTAGCCGCTAAGCAGATAATATAATACAAAGTAAATAGTGACTCATTTGTACACCAAACACGTTTCTTTATGAGAGTAGAAGAATCTTGGAAAAAATGGTCAGTATTTCTAAGCAAAGAGCTGCAGGTTTTAGTCATACTAACTGTGCAACTGCTCCCTGCAATAGGATTACCGGGTCCAGGTCGGACTGAGGGGGTGAAGGGCCCACCGGGGCCCGCGCCCATAGCCCGCCCAAATGGACCACGCCCATAGCCTCCCCCCCCACAGGGGACCCCCTAACCCCCCCTCGCAGGGCCCCCCACTCCACGTCCTTCACCCAGCGGGTACATTTAACGCGTCATGGCAGGAGCGGTTCGGGCAAGGGGAGCGCAGCAAGGGTCGGGTCTGGGCCGCCGGGGCCCACTGGGATTTTTCCCGGTGTCCCGGAGGCCCAGTCCTACCCTGCATGATAGAATTAAGCCATACAATGCCTATAATGATCCCTGTGAGGCCCACTGCCCACTGATGCCCACTGGCAGAGCAAGGTGGCTGACTGGGTTGCCCAGGGCACCCAGTTGGCTCAGCCCAAAACTGAACAGACCCAGTGGGCGCAGGGGGGCCTGGGTCTGCTTCCACTGTAGGGTGACCTGAGATTTCAGCTGGAGGGGTCCCAGAAAAAATGTTTTGCAAAGGGGGGCCTGGGCCCCAAAAGTCACGTCACTGCCTTGCATCCTATTCTGTAAAGTAAGTTCAACCGGCACAAAAGAGTACAAGTAGGTGCAAGCACTTTTGTGAATGATGTTTGAACTAGTGCACCTTGCACTACACCTTGTGGTTGTAAAATGAGCCCTACTATAAGCTGTACTGGATCTCTTTCCACACCGCAACTGCGTATTGTCTGTACTTGATATGTTTTAGAGAATGTATACAAGTAGGGCTGTACAATTTCAACCTGAATGTTATTATTAGATTGTTGCATTAAAACGTACAATCGATACGCAAAGTTACTCTTATGACAACTAAAATACAGATTAATAATAACGACAATCGAACAAAAGTTATGTCAGGATATTGTCAGATACACATTCACAGATTTTATCCTTATCCTAACCTGTCTGATCGACATAACATCAATCACCATGGTGCGAAAACTGTTGGGACAATGATATATATGACATATATGCACCAAAGCCATAATTTGGATTTGGCAAACACTAAATCCTCCACATTTGGACACATACCAGACTGAATCTGTACACAAATCTGTATATTCAAATTGTAAAAAATGTTTAAAAATTGCATGAATTGTAAACAAAAAAATGGTCTCGTTCAACTGTGCGGAGCTTTATGGTGAAGACACACGGAGCTACTAGTAGCAGCTACTTGTCACGGCTACTAAAATACACAATGCTGATCATTTACTGATAATTGTCTCTACATGTGTTTTAGCAGAGGCAATTCTCAGTATTGTCTATGGCAGGTTATTTTCTGGAGTTCAGTAGCCTTAAAAAAGTAGCTGCTACTAAGTAGCTCAGTGTGTCTTCACCCTTAAAGTTGTATGATTGCAAGGGTTCCAATTCCGTTCAATACGAGGTCCTTGAAAAATGTTAGGATTGGCTAAATCCCAAACCAAATGCTACATACATGCACATATTAAGGGTGAAGAAACACAGAGCTACTTAGTAGCAGCTACTTTTTCATGGCTGCTAAACTCCAGAAAATCCCCTGCCATAGACAATACTGAGAATTGCCTCTGCTAAACACACGTAGAGACAGTTATCAGTAAATGATCAGCATTGTCTATTTCTGTAGCCGCGACAAGTAGCTGCTACTAGTAGCTCTGTGTGTCTTCACCATTACTGTACGCTCCGAGCAATTCATTGTGATGTTAGTCCGCTGTATAACCACAACAGCAATGAATGACAAAAGGCAATGCTACTGTATGTTTGTGTTTGTGCTGGAATACATAAAGCCCAACCCTTGTCTGCTATTGTTACCCTGAACCTTGATAGAGACAGATAAGGCAGTGACTGCACTACTTACAGATATCCAGGATCCAATGTAAAAGCTGCTTATTATAAAAGGATCCAGGGACGGGATCACTTCCTCTCAGTCGCTGCGGGAGGCAAAGGCATTTGTTGTAAGAGCTGCCACGCTGGACATTATGGAAAGTTTAACCTTCCTGAGAATGCGGCTTATAAATGTGTACACGTAAATAAGAATGCGGCTCATCTGGTTTTCAGCCGGTTCTAAATCCTATTGCTCTTCTTATTTCCTGGGGTATATCAAATTGGAGTATTTCTTGGCCCATCAGCAATAACTGAGTGGAATATTTCCAGTGATTGGTACAGAAATACAGTGAATAATAAACTGTAGCAACGAGAATATTCTGCAGCTTTTTAACTGTAAATATTGTAAATACTGTAAATACTGTAGTGAGCGAGTGAACCTGAGCTTTAATCCTATTAGAAAATCCTAATATATTAGATCTTGTTCATTCTAGCAATTTGGCAGTAACTTACAGTGCACAGTATGGTATGCAGTAATGCCATTACCCATACGGTCATATTAGTAAAAGAAATGTATTTTTTTGACTGATTTCTTTTTTTTTCTGCAATAATTTGATGTACAATTTAGTTGATGATAAAATGAATGTATGAATCCATGTTGGTGGCAAAACAGTCATATATTGTTGAATAATGCATTAAACAGAAGGCAAATTAAATATGGATATACATGTATGGCCTGGGACAGGGTACATGTCTAAACCTGGTCATACCTGCCGCTCAGACAGTCAGAGAAAAGGAAGTGAATAGGAGATGCAGGAAATGAATAGGAGATGCAGGAAGGGAATAGGAGATGCAGGAAGTGGAAAGGAGATGCAGGAAAAAAATATGAGATGCAGGAAGTGAATAGGAGATTCAGGAAGGAAAGAGGAGACGCAGGAAGGAAAGAGGAGATGCAGGAAGTGAATAGGAGATGCAGGAAGGAAAGAGGAGATGCAGGAAGTGAATAGGAGATGCAGGAAGGAAAGAGGAGATGCAGGAAGTGAATAGGAGATGCAGGAAGTGAATAGGATATGCAGGAAGGGAAGAGAAGTTACAGGAAGTGAATAGGAGATGCTGGAAGGAAAAAGGTGATGCAGGAAGGGAGGAGGAGATGCAGGAAGGAAAGAGGAGATGCAGGAAGTTAATAGGAGATGCAGGAAGGAAAGAGGAGATGCAGGAAGTGAATAGGAGATGCAGGAAGGAAAGAGGAGATGCAGGAAGTGAATAGGAGATGCAGGAAGTGGAAAGGAGATGCAGGAAGGAAAGAGGAGATGCAGGAAGTGAATAGGAGATGCAGGAAGTGAATAGAAGATTTAGGAAGGAAAGAGGAGATGCAGGAAGTGAATAGGAGATGCAGGAAGTGGAAAGGAGATGCAGGAAGTGAATAGGAGATGCAGGAAGTGGAAAGGAGATGCAGGAAAAAAATATGAGATGCAGGAAGTGAATAGGAGATTCAGGAAGGAAAGAGGAGACACAGGAAGGAAAGAGGAGATGCAGGAAGTGAATAGAAGATGCAGGAAGGAGAGAGAAGATGCAGGAAGGGAGGAGGAGATGCAGGAAGGAAAGAGGAGATGCAGGAAGTGAATAGGAGATGCAGGAAGTGAATAGAAGATGCAGGAAGGAAAGAGGAGATGCAAGAAGTGAATAGGAGATGCAGGAAGTGGAAGGGAGATGCAGGAAATGAATAGGAGATGCAGGAAGTGGAAAGGAGATGCGGAAAGTGAATAGGAGATGCAGGAAGTGAATAGGAGATGCAGAAAGTGAATAGGAGATGCGGGAAGTGAATAGGAGATGCGGGAAGAGAAGAGGAGATGCAGGAAGGAAAAAGAAGATGCAGGAAATGAATAGGAGATGCAGGAAGTGAATAGGAGATGCAGGAAGTGGAAAGGAGATGCAGGAAGAGAAGAGGAGATGCAAGAAGGAAAGAGTGACCTTAGTTTCTCTTTATTTCTTGGCTTTTGCAGCTCAACAAGATTAACTTGAACAACAACTCAGTTCACTGAATCCTATTTACTAAGAAACAGATGTCAGAATGAAGCGTGTTACTCAAAGGAACAGTTCAGTGCAAAAATGAATGCAACTGGCCAATCAGGAGGAGAGGAGAGGCTATTTGTAACCCTTCTGCTCATTGGCAAGTTGCCAGTGCAATTTGTTACTTGTAGTTACAAGTTGCTACATATTGTTGAATCCTGTTAGAAACTAACTGTTACCAGTTACCTCTGATTCCTTCCCTCTGTTCGGCTCCCCGCTCGGTTATTTCAAGCACCTTACTTGGGCATTTCACGCGGCCGCTCAGCTATTAAACGCGGCGGTGCTTGGCTATTAAACGCGGCGGTGCTCGGCTATTAAACGCGGCGGTGCTCGGCTATTAAACGCGGCGGTGCTCGGCTATTAAACGCAGCGGTGCTCGGCTATTAAACGCGGCGGTGCTCGGCTATTAAACGCAGCGGTGCTCGGCTATTAAACGCGGCGGTGCTCGGCTATTAAACGCAGCGGTGCTCGGCTATTAAACGCGGCAGTGCTCGGCTATTTCACACGGTGATTCCGCTCACCCTCACGTTGCCGCACTAATTAGGCGGGCCACTCAGCCCTCCATACTCCAGTGCTCATTCCCTAACAGTCCCATACACCCCCCCAACTGCCCCCCCACTCGACTGCTAACAGCTTATAGAGCTGTAAAGCAGGAAGTAGTGCTCTGGCTATTATGTTAGACATAGTTACATAGTTACATAGGGTTGAAAAAAGACCATTGTCCATCAAGTTCAACCCATCCGAGTAAACCCAGCACACAACCTATACTTACCAATCTGCCCACTCCAGCCTTTATAGATTACATTTTTGCCTAACTAACTATTTTGAAAATGTGTTTTTATTTTGCACAGTCTGTCTATTTTACCCAGTTTCATTTTCACACTGAACTGTTCCTTTAAACATCAACGTTTGACTTTGTAGGTCACCTGTTCATCCGTTAATCCTTTCTCACTACAAACAACTAATTCACCTAAAGGCAATGTACTACAATGACCAGTTAATTACATTTAATTAGTACTTCATTGGCTTAGATTAGTGGTTTTCAACCCTTTTTTCACCCATGTCACACCTTTCACATTCCAATCCTTAACACCAATATCTGAAACATCAAAGCCAAAATGACAGTTGAAGGCTACAGGTGTCTTTAAATACAACTGATACATATATTGTCACTACAACAAAAAGATGTAACCAGTTAATTAGAATACACTGTTATTTGCTATAAATACAAAACAAAGTCCATTCTTGTATTAAATGTTGAATCAGAAACCATTTGAGGGAGTAGAAATGTGTAGGTTCAACTATTTTTCAAGTTCTATTGGGAGCAAAGACTTGGGCTTGAACTCAGTTCTACATGAAACTCATATAATGGGAAAATGTTGTTTAGTAACGACGTGCCAGGCAGCAGCTGCAAGGGCAAACAGGGGTTTGAGCTGTATTAAAAGGGGTATAGATTCACGGGAGGAGGGGGTTATTCTTCCCCTTTACAGAGCGCTGGTAAGGCCCCATCTAGAATATGCTGTTCAGTTTTGGTCTCCAGTGCTCAAACGGGACATTACTGAGTTAGAGAGGGTCCAGAGAAGGGCAACTAAGCTGGTAAAGGGTATGGGAAGTCTCAGTTATGGGGAAAGGCTGGCCCAGTTGGGTCTGTTTATACTGGGGAAGGGGCGCTTAAGGGGGGGTATAATAACCTCTCTAATGCTTTATTTACCAGTAGGTCCTTTTTAAGCAATGCAGGTGTCAGGGAGCTGTTTTCTTGCTTCTTTCCTATTGTTCTGCTGATCGGCTGCTGGGAGGGGGGGGGAGGGAAAGGGAGGGGGGGTGACATCACTCCAACTTGCAGCGCAGCAGTAAAGAGAGAGTGAAGTTTATGAGAGCACAAGTAACATGGCTGAGGGCGCTTGGGAAGTAAAAACCTGTCTAGCCCCACATTAAATTTTAAAATAAAATATAAAATATGAATCCTATGATCCCAGTATTTAAAATGGCAGCTTTCTATTTAGGATTACCCAATGGCACATATTACTAAAAAAGTATATTATAATGAAACCGGTTTATTTAGATGAAGCAGGTTGTTACATGAGTTTGTTTATACAATATATACCCCCTACATTGTTAGGGGCTATAGTTTCATTTAATTATATTTATAATGACCCAGCAAATGATTGGTTTTATAATGTTTCCTTCACTAATAAGGATAATTGCAGACCTATAGCAACAGACGTTACACAGTTGGCTCCTTTCCCTCGTGGGATCATCTCCAATGACTAAATAATTAATATGACTTCTGTCATTACGAGAGGGAAGCGCAGCAGGATTCCAGACAGAGCTTTGTATGTCTGATCCCGAGCTCTTGGTGAAGGATAAGTAATTATATTGCTGCTGTAGGTTTATGTTGATGTTCTATATCTTAATCACTTTGGGAGAAGTCAAAAGCCTGGCAGAGGCATAGTAAGCGTTGAATGGGGTGGGATGTTCAACCCCAAACCCTTTCCTTTTAGAACTACAATTCCCAGAATCCAATCCGAGGCTGAAGGCTTGTAAGTTGGACAACCTCCCCGTTCTAGCCAAGGAATCCCTCTGTTGTTGGGGGCTTTGGGAAAACAACTTGTTTATATCTCCATACCTTAAGTCTACTAAAAAATCAATAAAACATCAATCAAAGCCAACAGGATTGTTTTGCATCCAATAAGGGGTAATTATATCTTAGTTGGGATCAAGTACAGGTACTGTTTTATTATTACAGAGAAAAGGGAATCATTTAACCATAAAATAAACCCAATAGGGCTGTTCTGCCCCCAATAAGGGCTCTGGTACACGGGGAGATTAGTCGCCCGCGGCAAAACTCCCTGCTCGCGGGCGACTAATCTCCCCGAGTTGCCTTCCCTCTGCCATCCCACCGGCGAACATGTAAGTCGCCGGTGGGATGGCAGACGCGGCGGGGCGATTTCGGGAAATCGCCGAAAAAGCCTCGCGAGTCTTTTTCGGCGATTTGCGCGAAATCGCGCCGCCGCGTCTGCCATCCCGCCGGCGACTTACATGTTCGCCGGTGGGATGGCAGAGGGAAGGCAACTCGGGGAGATTAGTCGCCCGCGAGCAGGGAGTTTTGCCGCGGGCGACTAATCTCCCCGTGTACCAGAGCCCTAAGGGGTAAGTATATCTTAGTTGGGATCAAGTACAGGTACTGTTTTATTATTACAGAGAAAAGGGAATCATTTAACCATGAAATAAACCCAATAGGACTGTTCTGCCCCCAATAAGGGGTAATTATATGTTAGTTGGGATCAAGTACAGGTACTGTTTTATTATTACAGAGAAAAGGGAATCATTTAACCATGAAATAAACCCAATAGGACTGTTCTGCCCCCAATAAGGGGTAATTATATGTTAGTTGGGATCAAGTACAGGTACTGTTTTATTATTACAGAGAAAAGGGAATCATTTAACCATGAAATAAACCCAATAGGACTGTTCTGCCCCCAATAAGGGGTAATTATATCTTAGTTGGGATCAAGTACAGGTACTGTTTTATTATTACAGAGAAAAGGGAATCATTTAACCATTAAATAAACCCAATAGGGCTGCTCTGCCCCCAATAAGGGGTAATTATATCTTAGTTGGGATCAAGTACAGGTACTGTTTTATTATTACAGAGAAAAGGGAATCATTTAACCATGAAATAAACCCAATAGGGCTGCTCTGCCCCCAATAAGGGGTAATTATATCTTAGTTGGGATCAAGTACAGGTACTGTTTTATTATTACAGAGAAAAGGGAATCATTTAACCATGAAATAAACCCAATAGGGCTGTTCTGCCCCCCAATAAGGGGTAATTATATCTTAGTTGGGATCAAGTACAGGTACTGTTTTATTATTACAGAGAAAAGGGAATCATTTAACCATTAAATAAACCCAATAGGGCTGTTCTACCCCCCAATAAGGGGTAATTATATCTTAGTTGGGATCAAGTACAGGTACTGTTTTATTATTACAGAGAAAAGGGAATCATTTAACCATGAAATAAACCCAATAGGGCTGTTCTGCCCCCAATAAGGGGTAATTATATCTTAGTTGGGATCAAGTACAGGTACTGTTTTATTATTACAGAGAAAAAGGAAATCAGTTTTAAAATTCTAAATTATTTGATTAAAATGGAGTCTATGGGAGACAGGCTTTCTTTAATTCTGAGCTTTCTGGATAATGTGTTTCCAGATAAGGGAACCCATACCTATAATACCACTACAGAGGGAATGTAGACCTGTAGACTCTACTCCCCAAACTGATGCAGCAAATTAGTATTTTATAAATTCTTAGATTTGATGTTATTGTACCCTTGCTCCTTGCCCGGCCATTATGGCAAACTAAAGGCTCTTCTGGAAATGAAGCCCTTAACACTCATTGCTGGAAACAAGTCCCTTTGGGAAAGTTGGTCATTGTACCATAGGTCCGAAAACATCAGCTCTGAATAGACTTCTCAGTCTGGGGGTCTGTTCTCTGTATTGTTCAGCTGGGGCTACAACTTGATTGGCCCGCTCTGGAAGCAGCCTTTGTGGTTTGAAATCCTGGCAGGGGAGGAGGGACTAGAACACTGATGTCACAGATTGTATTTTCTCCACAGCTTACAGACAGCATGCAGGAACTACATAACCCACAATGCATTGCACTGGGATGTTCCTTTCCTTATTGACATCACGTGTGCAGCAGGGAATTGTGGGATTGGGAGGAGGCAGGCTGAGGGACAGGCGCTACTGTTACAGTTTATTTGCGTCACAAAGTAGTCAGCCAGATCAGTAGGGGAACAGGGGGCGGGGCTTAGGGAACAGGGGGCGGGGCTTAGGGAACAGTTCCAAGCCAGATTATTACATTAAACATCATGAAAAGGCTGCATATTGTTTAATTGATGTATATTGCAAAGTTGCTTGAAATTGAAGTTGTGTTTGGGTGGAGTTCCCCTTGAAGTGACAGGCCTGTAGCACATTTTCACGCATATATCGTCACCCAAGGGGTTAAACACGTAGAAAAACACTTAACACATTTGCTAATAAGCAAGTCATAACTAAAGTGTCGAATGAATTATATCCTTACTCACCCAGAGATAAAGTCATTAAGAGAAGTCTCTTGTGTTGGGGCGTTGCCTCCTTGTTAAATGGCCGCTCCACATTATATGAACATTAACTACACACATTAGCCCTCAAATGCACTGTTAGAAAGGCTTTTATGGGAAGCAGGAATTTCCTCAGCCGCCCGAAACCTCGCACTCATAATAGGCGGGAATTATATATATATTTATGTCATCATATCTCATTGCTTCTGAGATGGGAAACGTATTACACATCACTTAATGCGCCGCTAAAAAAAGATTTTCATTTTAGAATATTGGATTGTGCAGAATGAGTTTGTGACTCACAAGATAAGGCAATATTTATATAAAAAAAATACAGGTATGGGACCCATTATCCAGAATCAAGTACAGGTACTGTTTTATTATTACAGAGAAAAGGGAATCATTTAACCATGAAATAAACCCAATAGGGCTGTTCTGCCCCCAATAAGGGGTAATTATATCTTAGTTGGGATCAAGTACAGGTACTGTTTTATTATTACAGAGAAAAGGGAATCATTTAACCATTAAATAAACCCAATAGGGCTGTTCTGCCCCAATAAGGGGTAATTATATCTTAGTTGGATCAAGTACAGGTACTGTTTTATTATTACAGAGAAAAGGGAATCATTTAACCATGAAATAAACCCAATAGGGCTGTTCTGCCCCCAATAAGGGGTAATTATATCTTAGTTGGGATCAAGTACAGTACTGTTTTATTATTACAGAGAAAAGGAATCATTTAACCATGAAATAAACCCAATAGGGCTGTTCTGCCCCAATAAGGGGTAATTATATCTTAGTTGGGATCAAGTACAGGTACTGTTTTATTATTACAGAGAAAAGGGAATCATTTAACCATGAAATAAACCCAATAGGGCTGTTCTGCCCCCCAATAAGGGTAATTATATCTTAGTTGGGATCAAGTACAGGTACTGTTTTATTATTACAGAGAAAAGGGAATCATTTAACCATTAAATAAAACCCAATAGGGCTGTTCTGCCCCAATAAGGGGTAATTATATCTTAGTTGGGATCAAGTACAGGTACTGTTTTATTATTACAGAGAAAAGGGAATCATTTAACCATGAAATAAACCCAATAGGGCTGTTCTGCCCCCAATAAGGGGTAATTATATCTTAGTTGGGATCAAGTACAGGTACTGTTTTATTATTACAGAGAAAAGGGAATCATTTAACCATGAAATAAACCCAATAGGGCTGTTCTGCCCCCAATAAGGGGTAATTATATCTTAGTTGGGATCAAGTACAGGTACTGTTTTATTATTACAGAGAAAAGGGAATCATTTAACCATGAAATAAACCCAATAGGGCTGTTCTGCCCCCAATAAGGGGTAATTATATCTTAGTTGGGATCAAGTACAGGTACTGTTTTATTATTACAGAGAAAAGGGAATCATTTTTAAAAATGTTAATTATTTGATTAAAATGGAGTCTATGGGAGATGGCCTTTCCGTAATTCGGAACTTTCTGGATAATGGGTTTCCGGATAAGAGGTCCGATACCTGTATTGAACATGGGATTTAAGGCGGCTGGTAACATGGGCACGTGTTTATAGGATGTCAGTAGAGTGTCCACAGTCAAATTTAAAAGAGATACTATACCCCCAAGCAATGTAGGTCTCTATAAAAATATATTGCATAAACAGCTCATATGTAAATCCCTGCTTCATCTAAATAAACCATTTTCATATAAATATACTTTTTTAGTAGTATGTGCCATTGGGTAATCCTAAATAGGAAATTACCATTTTAAGTACTAAGGGCCGCCCCCTTAGGGTCCACAGACAAACCAAGGCACACATACATGCTAGGTCACATCAGCCAATGAATGGACAGAGTTCTGCCTGTTATTCCCACACTACTTCCTGTTACAGTTAGAGCTGCATCACTTCCTGTCAGCTGATCTCTGAGGGAGCACACAGCCCAGTACAAAATGGCGGCTCAAGGGAAAGGATATAAAAGGGCAATATTTACTGATATATATATCTCAGTTTGGTAAGACTCTTTAATAGGTCACTTTACATGATATAAACTATCTGCTGCTACCTGAGTAACCTTCATTCACTATTAAATAAATGCTTTCCCATACCATCATTCTTAGTTCAGCAACAAAAGGAACTTCTCCATGTAACCAACATCCAATATCATCGGAGTCAAAACAGTGTTATTTTATACTGACTCACTTTTCATCTGCCTTTTAGAACGGTCTTGAAGGCACATAGTGCAAACTGTAGCCAATCTTGGTGACTTCTCAAAAAGACTTCTCTTTAGGGGTCATTTACTACAGACTGGGGGGAGAAGTACAAAGCACTAAGGCAGGGATCCCCAACCAGTGGCTCAGGGGCAACATGTTCCTCACCAAACCCCTTGGATGTTGCTCCCAGGGGCCTCAGAGTAGGTGCCATTTTTACATTTCTGGCTTGGGGGCAAGTTTTGGAAGCCCAGAGACACAGATTTACCCCAAGCAGAGTCTCTAGCAGGCCAGCAGCCCACATGGGGCTACCAAATAGCCAATCACAGCCCTTATTTGGCCCCCAAAGAACTTTTTTCATGCTTGTGTGGCTCCCCAACACCTTTTGGTTTGAGTGTGGCTCACAAGTAAAAAAGGTTGGGGATCTCTGCACTAAGGGGTGCAAGGGAGTACCCATTAGTGCTCCTTTAGAACTTCTATCCCCAGTCTGGCTGAAGACTAGTGTGAGGTGCAGTTAGTAAGGACAGGGCCCCCTGGCAGTCTGTGCCCTTTGTCGCTCCATAACTTGTGTTTCTGAATGATGTATTGCTCCTACTTTTTACACTTTCCCCACTGCCTTGTGCCTTCTAAATGTAACCTATGTTAGATCACACGCTTGGTGGTGCTTTTTGCATTCTATGTACAATGATTGTCAAGCTGTGACCCCCTAAAACAGTGATTCCCAACCAGTGGCCCAGGTGCACCATGTTTCTCCCCAACCCCTTGGATGTTGCACCCAGTGGCCTCAAAGCAGGTGTTTATTTTTGAATTCCTTGCTTGGAGGCAAGTTTTGGTTGAATAAAAACCACGAGTACTGCCAAACAGAGCTCCTGTAGGCTGCCAGTCCCCATAGGGGCTACCAAATAGCCAAATTTGCCCCCCTAGGAACTTCTTTTATGCTTGTGTTGCTCCCCATCTCTTCTTACTTTTGAATATGGCTCACATTAAAAAAAGGTCGGGGATCCCTGCCCTAGAACTACCGTCACCCCTCGTATAATCCATAAGAATGTTGACTACCTGGCAACGTTCTATAAGTACAATAGTTGGAACTTTGACCAATAGAATTCACGGAAACAGTAACTTTGCTTCAAAGGGAAAGTTTATTCTAAAGACAAACACCAGAGATTGACGGTTCTTGCAAGAGTAAATGCTGTAGATAATGTAACGCGAAAGGTAAGTGATCTCAGGAGGCTACTAGGCTTCAGAAGGTCAAGGCCAGATTTTGTAGGTCAGATCCATGTTGCACATGTTGGCGATTTACTCCTTTCTTTCTGTGACTTGATGAGATACAATCTTTCCATCAATAATGTCTTCAACGATGGTTTTAATTACTCTTGTTTTACATGGTTCTGTAAATTCAATAGAAAACACCATTAATTCATGGAGAGTATCTAGGTTCTACATAGGACATTGGGGCTACAGAGTTGAAACACGGTACTCAAAGACTTACGTTTCAACCATAATATATAAGTGTAATATATAAATCTAATTACCTTTTGGAGTGGGAACTGGGTAGGATTTAATGCTGAAAAAAAACAAAGAACTTTTTAAAACTCTTGTAAAATTGCAATAAGTATAAAGCTTTGAAGATCATCACTGTAATTAAGTTTTGCAACTGGCTTTAATGGCATTCATTTCCACATAGTGAAATACACAGTTGTTAGTCTGGTATTGTATGTATTCATGTCTTTGCTCATAGGCGGCCCTTATGGTTTTTTTATTTTCACTCGGGATTTGCCTAATGGAAATATTAAGGGGCAGATCTATCAAAATGTGAGTTTAGAGCTTAATACGTAAAAACTCAACCACGTTCTATTCATTCCAGTGGCATTGTTAGCAGTATATTTATCAAATGGTGAACTCTAATTTCTAAAAATCCCATAGGAATGAATAGAACGTGGGTAAGTTTCTATGTATTAAGCTCTAGACTCAAATTTAGACAGCTTTAGCCTTGTTTAATCAGCCATTGTGTTCTAGATACAATGTTCTAGATGCAATCTAGATACATGATTTTGTATGTTCTCCTGTAGTTTGCCCTCCTGTAGTTTGGTGTTATAATATCCAGAAGGGAGCATGACCTGTCCATGGTAAAATATGATGTATTTATCTCTTCCTATTATATGTACTGATATATACTCTTACACCATAATAACGGTTGGATGATAGAACAAGAGTGGATGATGTCTGGTCATTGTATGTGTATTATTGTAGATCTTCTCAAAGAACATTCCATATGATGTCCACTTACCAGGACTCTCCATCGAGCAAGAACATTCCTTATGATGTCCACTTACCAGAACTCTCCATCGAGCAAGAACATTCCTTATGATGTCCACTTACCAGGACTCTCCATCGTGCAAGAACATTCCTTATGATGTCCACTTACCAGGACTCTCCATCGTGCAAGAACATTCCTTATGATGTCCACTTACCAGGACTCTCCATCGAGCAAGAACATTCCTTATGATGTCCACTTACCAGGACTCTCCATCGAGCAAGAACATTCCTTATGATGTCCACTTACCAGGACTCTCCATCGAGCAAGAAAATTCCTTATGATGTCCACTTACCATGACTCTCCATCGAGCAATCGGCGGTAGGTCTCTATTTCCATTTCCAACCGGGTCTTGATGTCTAGGAGCTGCTCATACTCGATGCTTTGTCTTTCCATGTCAGTCCTGACTTCACAGAGCTGTTGTTCAAGTGCGCTGATCTTGGCCTGGATCTTTGAAAGCTGAACACAGTAGTTCCCTTCGGTTTCGGCCAAAGAGCACTCCAGTGTTTTTTTCTGAAACATAAAGAAGAGAAAATTTTTGCTTGGCTTATTGAGGAAGCTTGGGGGCTTTACAAACCAACCAGATTGCTTCTACAATTGTAAGAAATATGTTTACAATTACTGAATTGCACTCTTAATCTGGGCCTCTATATACAGGTATAGGACCCATTATCCAAGGGTATTCCCGATAAGGGGTCTTTCCGTAATTTGGATCTCCATACCTTAGGTGTACTAAAAAATTTATAAAACATTAATTAAACCCAATAGGATTGTTTTGCATTCAATAAGGATTATTTATATCTTAGTTGGGATCAAGTACAGGTACTGTTTTATTATTACAGAGAAAAGGGAATCATTTAACCATGAAATAAACCCAATAGGGCTGTTCTGCCCCCAATAAGGGGTAATTATATCTTAGTTGGGATCAAGTACAGGTACTGTTTTATTATTACAGAGAAAAGGGAATCATTTAACCATTAAATAAACCCAATAGGGCTGTTCTGCCCCAATAAGGGGTAATTATATCTTAGTTGGGATCAAGTACAGGTACTGTTTTATTATTACAGAGAAAAGGGAATCATTTAACCATGAAATAAACCCAATAGGGCTGTTCTGCCCCAATAAGGGGTAATTATATCTTAGTTGGGATCAAGTACAGGTACGGTTTTATTATTACAGAGAAAAGGGAATCATTTAACCATTAAATAAACCCAATAGGGCTGTTCTGCCCCAATAAGGGGTAATTATATCTTAGTTGGGATCAAGTACAGGTACTGTTTTATTATTACAGAGAAAAAGAAATCAGTTTTAAAATTCTGAATTATTTGATTAAAATGGAGTCTATGGGAGACAGGCTTTCCGTAATTTGGAGCTTTCTGGATAATGGGTTTCCGGATAAGGGATCCCATACCTGTACTGTTGTTTTCTAGTTAGGAAACCACCATTTCCTCTGCTCCCTCAGTACTTACACCAGGGGTCCCCATCTATATAATATATTTACATTTTGGAAATGACTTTGACTTCTTCAATGGGGCAGCCTTACCATAGCCAGGGCAGCTTGCAAGTCTATCTCTAGCGCTTGGAGGTTCCGCTTCAGATCTGTTATCTCATTTTTGCTGCACTGAATCTGTTCGGCGCCACATGATATTTCTTGCTTGAGTGCTCTACTCTGAAACACGCACATGGAAAACAAATAAATCCTTCAGTATCGAACCAGGAACTGTAAATGTTTTTAATGTTCAACTATGAGTTTTACCGCTTCGTTGAATCGAGCCTCTGCCTCTTTGCGGTTCTTCTCGGCCAGCTCTTCATACTCTGCTCTCATATCATTTAGATGTTTGGTCAGGTCATTTCCTGGGGCGGCCTTCATTTCCACACTAAGGTGTCCTGTGGCACCCTGGTAACCCTTCATCTCCTAAAATACATGGGAGAAATTAGCTATTAGGGATGAACAAAAACTTGACTCAAGCTGCAAGTTGCAGTTGGTCTTAATTTTTTATTATTTGTGTCTTCATTTATTTCACTTTTTCTTTAGCGCCTCTCCAGTTTAAAATTTCAGCAGCTATCTGGTTGCTAGGGTTCAAATTACCTTAGCAACCAGGGAGTGGTTTGAACGAGAGACTGGTATATGAATAGGAGAGGACCTCAATAGAGAAATAAGTAATCAAAATAACAATAACAATAAAATCGTAGCCTCACAGAGCAATAGTTTTTGGTTGCCGGGGTCAGTGACCCCCATTTGAAAGTTGGAAAGAGTCAGAAGAAGGCAAATAATTGAAAAACTATAAAAAATAAATAATGAAGACAAATTGAAAAGTTGCTTTGAATTAGCAGTTCTATATCATAATAGAAGTTAACTTAGGCGAACCACCCCTTTACGGCCTGTGAGTGCAGTATTATTGGACTGTACAGTGTTAATTAAGAAGGGTATTTAATATGTGTTACCTCTTCATGGTTTTTCTTGAGACAAGCAATTTCATCTGTTAGGCTTTCAATCTGGGACTCCAAGTCACACTTGGCCAGGTTCAACTCATCTAACACTTTGCGGAGGCCATTGATGTCGGCTTCTACACCGTGGCGGAGGCAGAGCTCGTTCTCGTACCTTTCACAGAAGCCAAATGTTATTGCGGGTTCTCGTGTTTGATCGCTACATGCAAGCAGGCAACGTAGGAACAGAACATCAACTTACTTCAGCTTGAAGTCGTCGGCAGCCAGGCGGGCATTGTCAATCTGCAGAATGACCCGGGCGTTTTCTACACTGGCACACTGAATCTACATGCGAGGGGAAGATCATGTCAAGATGGCAGAAGAAGACAAGCATTCTCATATCCACAATGTTCCCCTTAACATTAGGATCATAAATGATCATAAATGGTTGATGCATACGCCCATACCTGTCAGGGCTACCCAAATGTGTGTGTGAAACGCAACCTAGATCAGGGTAACTGTTTACATGTGTTTTGGGACTGTCCCAAAATTCAACAGTGTGGACCACGATACTCACCTATGCTCAACACTGGGACTTCCAAACATCCGGACACCTACTTCAGTCTATTGGGCCACACTGAAGGCCTTACCTTGTCCTCCAGTGACAGACTATGTCTGCAACAACTCCTACATTACGCTAGGAAAGCCATATTACTGACATGGAAAGCCACAGAGCCACCTACCTTGGGATTCTGGATTAAGCTAATGGATGCCACGACAAAAGCTCACTTACCCGGCCTGAGGACGTCCAGCCAAATTTGAGAAAATCTGGAGCTGCTGGCTAGCAGACCCAAGACCGAGCAATATGGCAGATCAAGATACCCAGCCAAGTGTTTAAGGCACCTTAGCCATGTAATAATAACCTAGGCTGTACCTGAGACATCTGAGATGCCCACCACCACCCCTTTTCTATCTTTCCTTCTACCCCTTCCTATCCCAAATGTTTCTTTTTGTTTGTATAAAATCAATAAAGAAAATCTAACAAAAAGAAATGTCCATACCTGCTTTTTTAGGTCCTCGATGATGTGGTAGTATTTGCTGTAATCCCTGTCGGGCATACAGGCATTGCGGTGCTTCTCATACCATTCTCGAATCTTGCACTCAAGGTCGGAGTTGGCCTCCTCCAGAGCCCGCACTTTGTTGAGGTATGCAGCCAGACGATCGTTTAGATTCTGCATGGTTTCCTTCTCCCCACCGGCCAGGAGGCCCTCCGGCCCAACACCGAAGCCATAAGCAGCGCCAGTGCCCCAACCGGCGGCATAGTTGCCAAATTCGCCCCCCAAGCCACCAGCAGCACCTCCACTCACGCTGCCACAGTAAGCCGGGGTACCACAAACGCCTCCGGAGTTGCCAAGGAAGGAACACACCGAGGTCCCATATCCGCCGCACCCAACAGATATTCTAGAAGATCCACAGCTCTTTTTGCAAGACATGTTGCTGATGATACGTAATGGGCTATACGCAACCGCCTGGTGTAGAAGAAGTGAGGATGTTGTACCTCTCCGGCACCGGTGGCTTTTATACACGGTGCAATAAGGGTGTTCCTATGTAACGCGTCCTCCCAAACACATTTTTAAAGTGCCGTAATTCCTATTAAAGTGTTAATTAAAATGTCATTTGATTGTGTCCACTTTGCTTAATCTCTCACATCCCTCAGGGCTGTGGTTATGATTGAATGATAACTGGGTGTAGCAGGAATAAGTATTATTTTATGTCCTTTTAATCATGGAAATGCAGACAGATAAGCCACGTACTGTTGCATCCACTTGCTCCTCCCTGCTTCTATTTTCAGCTTCCAGATGATTTTCACGGTAAAGCAGTTTATGGACTTGATTTGGACTTTGAATAGAGCTGTATAGAATGTTTATTGTGCATTTATGTATAAAAAGTCCCTCATTTGATGTATTTTTTGTCCTAATATTCCCCCAAAAATGTCCATTTGTCTTCTATTGGGGTTCTGTAGTAAAAGGTACTAAGTTTGCCCAGGTGCAGTAACCCATAGCAACCAATCAACAGGTAGCAGTTACTAGTTACCTGTTTAAAAACATCTTATTGGTTGCTGTGGGTTACTGCTCCTGGGGAAACAGTGCACATATGGGGCATGAAATGAACCCAATTGTTCTGCCCCCAATAAGGGGTAATTATATCTTAGTTGGGATCAAGTACAGGTACTGTTTTATTATTACAGAGAAAAGGGAATCATTTAACCATGAAATAAACCCAATAGGGCTGTTCTGCCCCAATAAGGGGTAATTATATCTTAGTTGTGATCAAGTACAGGTACTGTTTTATTATTACAGAGAAAAGGGAATCATTTAACCATGAAATAAACCCAATAGGGCTGTTCTGCCCCCAATAAGGGGTAATTATATCTTAGTTGGGATCAAGTACAGGTACTGTTTTATTATTACAGAGAAAAGGGAATCATTTAACCATGAAATAAACCCAATAGGGCTGTTCTGCCCCCAATAAGGGGTAATTATATCTTAGTTGGGATCAAGTACAGGTACTGTTTTATTATTACAGAGAAAAGGGAATCATTTAACCATGAAATAAACCCAATAGGGCTGTTCTGCCCCAATAAGGGGTAATTATATCTTAGTTGGGATCAAGTACAGGTACTGTTTTATTATTACAGAGAAAAGGGAATCATTTAACCATGAAATAAACCCAATAGGGCTGTTCTGCCCCCAATAAGGGGTAATTATATCTTAGTTGGGATCAAGTACAGGTACTGTTTTATTATTACAGAGAAAAGGGAATCATTTAACCATGAAATAAACCCAATAGGACTGTTCTGCCCCAATAAGGGGTAATTATATCTTAGTTGGGATCAAGTACAGGTACTGTTTTATTATTACAGAGAAAAGGGAATCATTTAACCATTAAATAAACCCAATAGGGCTGTTCTGCCCCCAATAAGGGGTAATTATATCTTAGTTGGGATCAAGTACAGGTACTGTTTTATTATTACAGAGAAAAGGGAATCATTTAACCATTAAATAAACCCAATATGGTTTGCCTCCAATAAGGGGTTATAATCCAACCATCTTCCTTTCTTCCTACACAGCAAATATCAGGTTTGCCTAGTGTCTCATAGACAATGATACAAAAAGGGTTAGATCTCCTTTAAGTTAACTTTTCATATTTTGTTGACATTGATATTCTAAGATAATTAGCAATTGGTCTTTTGTTCAGCAGCTCTCCATGTGGTATTTTAGCAGCTCTCTGGTTGCTACAGTGTTTTTTACCCTAACCAGGCAGTGGTTTAAATGAGAGATAGGAATATGAATAGTAGAGGGCCTGCATAGAAAGATAAGTAGTAAAAATGAACAATAAAAATAATAATATTAAAAATTAAGCCTCACAGAGCAATAGTTTTTGGCTGCCGGGGTCAGTGACCCCCATTTGAAAGCTGGAAAATGGCAGAAGAGAAAGGCAAATAATTCAAAAACTATAATAAATAAATAACGAAAACCAATGCAAAGTTGCTAGGAATAGGGCATTCTATATCATACTAACACAATAGGAGTTGCTGGTGGAAAGCCCTTCGCATTGCTTCGTTTCCCAAAGTTGCTGCTGGAGGAAACGACTTGTGACTTCGGAATACTGAAGCGATGTGAAGGGCTTTCCTCCAGCGACCCTTATTGTAATTACACTGGAATTGTGAGGGAAAATGCTGCATTGTGGGTAAAAAACACAGTGACAGCTCAAAATTGCACTTTGCACTTTCTCTTAAAAATGATCCCTACGTAGTAATTTAGTAGCTGGATTTGAAAAAGACATGTCTATCAAGTCCTATCTTCCCGCCTAACTGCCAGCTGAGTATTAAGGATAGAAAAAGTCACAGACGAGTTAAAAAGGGATTGATGGGGGACTTTTTATTTCTAAATGACACTGTTACACAGCAAATAATTCCCTCTGCCATTTAACCTTTTATTCCTGAACCAACAAATGTATTTGTAGCTGTAATATTGGTGTGTAGGCGCCATCTCAGTGCATTGTGCCTGAGTCTGAGCTTTCAGCCAGCGCTACACATTAGAACTGCTTTCAGCTAACCTATTGTTTCTCCTACTCCCATGTAACTGGAGGAGTCCCAAGCCGGACTTGGATTTCTTACTATTGAGTGCTATTCTGATACCTACTGGGAGCTGCTATCTTGCTCCCTTCCCATTGTTCTGCTGATTGGCTGCTGGGGGTGAGGGGGGGGGGGATATCACTCCAACTTGCAGCGCAGCAGTAAAGTGTGCCTGAGTCTGAGCTTTCAGAAGGAGCCAGCGCTACACATTAGAACTGCTTTCAGCTAACCTATTGTTTCCCCTACTCCCATGTAACTGGAGGAATCCCAAGCCGGACTTGGATTTCTTACTATTGAGTGCTATTCTGATACCTACTGGGAGCTGCTATCTTGCTCCCTTCCCATTGTTCTGCTGATCGGCTGCTGGGGGTGAGGGGGGGGATATCACTCCAACTTGCAGCGCAGCAGTAAAGTGTGCCTGAGTCTGAGCTTTCAGAAGGAGCCGGCGCTACACATTAGAACTGCTTTCAGCTAACCTATTGTTTCCCCTACTCCCATGTAACTGGAGGAGTCCCAAGCCGGACTTGGATTTCTTACTATTGAGTGCTATTCTGATACCTACTGGGAGCTGCTATCTTGCTCCCTTCCCATTGTTCTGCTGATCGGCTGTTCTTAACATGATGTTAGGGGTCCTCAGCCTGGATAATGAGTAAAGAGGCATCAGTATAATATAGACTTATCCATTTCATATCCATATTCCTACAATAGGCAAGGTTTAAATATAGTCGATATTATTATATTACACATATTATTGATCAGCTGGTCTGTCAGTGACTGAGCTCAATGGTTTTGTATGAAGTGGAGAGAGAAATATCAGTAAAATAGATTTATATATATATATATATGTAAGTACATTACTTGCTAATTTGGGATGAGCAAAATAATTCGCCCTTCCGATAATATGTAGTAAGATTTATGTTGTATATTTTACACATGAACTGGTGTTAACACAATGCATTTTAATTCTGTGACTTGTTTCATCCACTGGTTTGTTTTACTGGTGCCTATTTCACTTTATGAGCTTTATCTTGGGTGTTTATTTGTTTTAAAGGGGCAGTTCACCTTTAAATTAACTTTTAGTATCATGTAGACCTTGCTGTTTTAAAGACAATTTGGTCTTCAGTTTAAATTTTGTTACGGTTTTCCAGTTATTTAGCTTTTTGTTCGGCAGCTCTCCAGTTTGGTATTTCAGCAGCTATCTGGTTGCTAGGGTCTTGTTTACCTTGGGAACCCGGCAGTGGTTGAAAGGAGAGACTGGAATATGAATAGGAGCGGATCGACATAGAAAGATAAATAATGAAGAGTAACAGTAACAATAAAACTGGAGCCCCACAGAGCAATAGGTTTTGACCCCCTTTTGAAAACTGGAACAAGACAGAAATGGAAGACAAATAATTCAAAAACTATAAAAATAAAAAATAAAGACCAACTGAAAAGTTGCTTGGATTAGGCCATTTTATTAAACATACTAACATTAACTTAAATGTGAACCACCCTATTACCGTCTAACATTATAGCCAGAACACTACTTTCTGCTTTCAGCATATGGGACATAACTGCTCAGTTAGTTTGCGTTTGAATCAGACCTGGGTGCTCACAAACTAACTGACAGTAATGTCCCATGTGCCCCCCCCCTAAAGTCACTGACTAACTAAGAGGTTAGAGCAGGGCCGCCATCAGGGGGGCACAGGGGGGATTGTTGTGCCGGGCCCGGACGATATCTTCTCTTTAAAGGGGGCCCGGCCGTGATACAGTTTTTTCTTAGCTCAGGCCCCCTTTAAAGAACTATGGGCCCTGTCATTGGTGGCCAGCGGGAAATTTGATTGGTTGCGCCCCGTGCGTCCATACGCACGGGGCGCAGCCATATAAAAGGTGCAGATCTGCGGGGAGCCCGGCACAGAACTAGAAGACGCTTCCAGAAGAAGTTGCTGGGGGGGGAGGGGACTGGAGGAAGTCGCTGGGGGGGGTGGAGCTGGAGGAAGCTACAACAGGGGAGCCGGAGGGAGTCGCTGGGTGGGTGGGGGGGCTGGGAGGAAGCTGGAGGAAACCGCTGGGGGGGAAGAGCTGGAGGAAGCCGCTTGGGGGGAAAATTTTGTTGTGAGGGGCTCCGTGATTTCTGATGGTGGCCCTGGGTTAGAGAGCTGAAAGCAGGAAGTAGTGTTCTGGCTATTATGTTAGACATCTGCCCACTCCAGCCCTTGGTTAGAGCAGGGCCGCCATCAGGGGGGCACAGGGGGGATTGTTGTGCCGGGCCCGGACAATATCTTCTCTTTAAAGGGGGCCCGGCCGTGATACAGTTTTTTTTTAGCTCGGGCCCCCTTTAAAGAACTATGGGCCCTGTCATTGGTGGCCAGCGGGAAATTTGATTGGTTGCGCCCCGTGCGTCCATACGCACGGGGTGCAGCCATATAAAAGGTGCAGATCTGCGGGGAGCCCGGCACAGAACTAGAAGACGCTTCCAGAAGAAGTTGCTGGGGGGGGAGGGGACTGGAGGAAGTCGCTGGGGGGGGGGTGGAGCTGGAGGAAGCTACAACAGGGGAGCCGGAGGGAGTCGCTGGGTGGGTGGGGGGGCTGGGAGGAAGCTGGAGGAAACCACTGGGGAGGAAGAGCTGGAGGAAGCTGCTTGGGGGGAAAATTTTGTTGTGAGGGGCTCCGTGATTTCTGATGGTGGCCCTGGGTTAGAGAGCTGAAAGCAGGAAGTAGTGTTCTGGCTATTATGTTAGACATCTGCCCACTCCAGCCCTTATAGATTACATTTTTGCCTAACTAACTATATTAGAAACATTTTTTATTTTACGCAGTCTGTCTATTTTACCCAGAGATCTCTCCTAAATGCCTTTACACTGACAACAAAGGGAATTGCCAGTGAAAACGCCTATGTATTGATTCGGTTTTGGTTGAGTGAAGTTGCGTGCGGAGGAAACTTTGTGAGAAGTGTAGGTCTTTCCACCGGTGATCCCCTTTGTTGCAAATGGAAAGGCGTTTAAGAGAGATTAGTTGCTCGAGGCCGCAGAGATCTATCTGGAACAACTAATTACTGAATGGGACTTAAGGTGGCCATACACGGGCCGATTGTAGCTGCTGATATTGGTCCCTTGGACAGATTCGGCAGCTTATCGGCCCATGTAGGGGCAGGAACGAGGGGCCTGCTGACCAACATCTGGCCTGAAATTGGCCAGATATCGATTGGGTAGTATAAAAGTTTTAGTCGGATCGGGGACCGCATTGGCTCGTTGATGCGGCCCCCGATTGAATCAGCCTACATTTTCCCAATATCGCCCACCCGTAGGTGGGGATATCGGGAGAAGATCCGCTCGCTTGCCGACCTCAACCTCTTATTGGGTATGGGCACCTTTACTCTGTATTGTGCAAAGGTGGGCACGTGATAGTAGGCCGGCTATGGCACGGCTCAAGGGACCTGGTTGCCCAGGAGCTGCCCAATTCCTTTACAATTGAGGTCCTGTCCCCTTCTGCAACACAATTTTGCCGCAAAGAATTAGTGATTACAATCACTTCTGTCCTTCTCCTTTAAGACGAGATTCCTTCTGTCTGACAGTTAATACTCCCTGGAGATGTCTCGTTTCTGTTGGCACAGCTTCATAAAGCCTGACGTTTGCGGCACACACTGGGTACCCGCCGTGCTTCCTAATTAGAGCGTTAGTAGGTGCTGATTATAAAATCTCCCTCATAATTATTTTTCAGTAAGGAAGTCATTGTTTGACATGTATCCGCCCTGTTGTTACCTGAGCGTGGCTGGCGTTTCCAATTGCCAGAAACTGGGTGCCTGTTGCACAAGCAGGAGCGGAGTCTTGTCTAATGGCTTCTAGCAGCCTGGCGCCTACACTCAGGGTACCACACAATCATGTATTATGCGTTATTTGTCTCTCCATAGAATAAGATTTTTGGATATCATTATGCCTGCCCCCCTTTAGATGCCCCCGTTAGACCAGTGATCTGCACTAGCGGCGAGCCGGCCCACAACCTGTGGGACCCGTGGTTTGGGCGGGTCTGGGCCACCAACACAACATCAAAAGCAGGTCGTGGGCTGGTTGAGCCCTTTTCTCTCCCTCCCCACCCACAACCTAACTGAGCCCCTCCTCTGGGTCTGGCGGAATCTATTTATAGGTGCGTGCCTTGCCCTGCCCCCTCCGTGACATCATAGGCGGGGCGGTTTCGGGTCTATAAATAGACGTGAAGCTGTGGGCTGGTTTGGGTGCAGGTAGAGAAGGGGCAGGTTAGGGTCGGTGTAAATAGTCAACCCGCACATCACAAACCTGTATGGAATTCAATGCTAGTGATGAGCGAACCTGTCCCATTTTGCTTCGCCATAAAATTCACGAAAGGCACGAAAATTAGCGAATCAGCGGAAAAAACGTGAAACGCATTTATTGCGTGATTTTTTTTTTCTCGCCTGCTTCTATTTTTTGTCGCCCGCATCTTTTTTTTGTCGCCCGCGTGCTTTTTTACGTGAGCACGCCCTTTTTTGATGTGACTGTGCCCAATTTGCCGCAACCGCGCCCAATTTAACATGTGACAAAAAAATTTCTGCACAACAAATTTTTCCGCGGCGAATTGTCATGGAAGTTTCGCAAAACAATTCGCCAATGGCGAAATGCGGAAATGGAGGTTGAGGGTGTATGTACTGCCCGTTAGTGATCAGCGAATCTGTCCCATTTCGCTTCGCCATAAAATTAGCGAAACAGCAAGAAAATTCGAGATTTTTTTTGGCTCCCGCGTCTATTTCTTGTTGCCCGCGTATATCTTTTGTTGCCCGTGCTTTTTGAAATGACCGCGCCCTTTTTTTATGCGACTGCGCCCAATTTGACGTGCGGCAAAAAAAAATTCTGTGCGGCGAATTTTCCCAGAAGTTTTGCGAAACAATTTGCCAATGGTGAAATATGGAAATTCGCTGCTTTATGGTTACCAGTGATTTTGAGTTCTTTAGCGGCAACTTGCAGACAGGCCCTGTTTATATAAATGGCACGGTCGGACTGGGGAATCCGGGGCGCACTGGGAGGGTGATTATAAAGGACATGTCAACCCCAAAAGCAGCATTTGCTGAACTCCTGGATGTTACTTTTTAAACAATGTTGCAAAGGTCGGTCTCCCCCAGCGAGTCAGGTCTGTCAGGCTGCTGCCTTGTGTTACAGTGTTTCAGGGATCAGTCTCCTCCAGCGAGTCAGGTCTGTCAGGCTGCTGCCTTGTGTTACAGTGTTTCAGGGATCAGTCTCCTCCAGCGAGTCAGGTCTGTCAGGCTGCTGCCTTGTGTTACAGTGTTTCAGGGGTCAGTCTCCTCCAGCGAGTCAGGTCTGTCAGGCTGCTGCCTTGTGTTACAGTGTTTCAGGGGTCAGTCTCCTCCAGCGAGTCAGGTCTGTCAGGCTGCTGCCTTGTGTTACATTGTTTCAGGGGTCAGTCCCTCCAGCGAGGCAGGTCTGTCAGGCTGCTGCCTTGTGTTACAGTGTTTCAGGGGTCAGTCTCCCCCAGCGAGTCAGGTCTGTCAGGCTGCTGCCTTGTGTTACAGTGTTTTAGGGGTCAGTCTCCTCCAGCGAGTCAGGTCTGTCAGGCTGCTGCCTTGTGTTACATTGTTTCAGGGGTCAGTCCCTCCAGCGAGGCAGGTCTGTCAGGCTGCTGCCTTGTGTTACATTGTTTCAGGGGTCAGTCTCCTCCAGCGAGTCAGGTCTGTCAGGCTGCTGCCTTGTGTTTCAGTGTTTCAGGGGTCAGTCTCCTCCAGCGAGTCAGGTCTGTCAGGCTGCTGCCTTGTGTTTCAGTGTTTCAGGGGTCAGTCTCCTCCAGCGAGTCAGGTCTGTCAGGCTGCTGCCTTGTGTTACATTGTTTCAGGGGTCAGTCTCCTCCAGCGAGTCAGGTCTGTCAGGCTGCTGCCTTGTGTTTCAGTGTTTCAGGGGTCAGTCTCCTCCAGCGAGTCAGGTCTGTCAGGCTGCTGCCTTGTGTTACAGTGTTTCAGGGGTCAGTCTCCTCCAGTGAGTCAGGTCTGTCAGGCTGCTGCCTTGTGTTACATTGTTTCAGGGGTCAGTCTCCTCCAGCGAGTCAGGTCTGTCAGGCTGCTGCCTTGTGTTACAGTGTTTCAGGGGTCGGTCTCCCCCAGCGAGTCAGGTCTGTCAGGCTGCTGCCTTGTGTTTCAGTGTTTCAGGGGTCAGTCTCCTCCAGCGAGTCAGGTCTGTCAGGCTGCTGCCTTGTGTTACAGTGTTTCAGGGGTCAGTCTCCTCCAGCGAGTCAGGTCTGTCAGGCTGCTGCCTTGTGTTACAGTGTTTCAGGGGTCAGTCTCCTCCAGCGAGTCAGGTCTGTCTGGCTGCTGCCTTGTGTTACATTGTTTCAGGGGTCAGTCTCCTCCAGCGAGTCAGGTCTGTCAGGCTGCTGCCTTGTGTTACATTGTTTCAGGGGTCAGTCTCCTCCAGCGAGTCAGGTCTGTCAGGCTGCTGCCTTGTGTTACATTGTTTCAGGGGTCAGTCTCCTCCAGCGAATCAGGTCTGTCAGGCTGCTGCCTTGTGTTACACTGTTTCAGGGGTCAGTCTCCCCCAGTGAGTCAGGTCTGTCAGGCTGCTGCCTTGTGTTACATTGTTTCAGGGGTCAGTCTCCTCCAGCGAGTCAGGTCTGTCAGGCTGCTGCCTTGTGTTACATTGTTTCAGGGGTCAGTCTCCTCCAGCGAGTCAGGTCTGTCAGGCTGCTGCCTTGTGTTTCAGTGTTTCAGGGGTCAGTCTCCTCCAGCGAGTCAGGTCTGTCAGGCTGCTGCCTTGTGTTACAGTGTTTCAGGGGTCAGTCTCCTCCAGCGAGTCAGGTCTGTCAGGCTGCTGCCTTGTGTTACATTGTTTCAGGGGTCAGTCTCCTCCAGCGAGTCAGGTCTGTCAGGCTGCTGCCTTGTGTTACAGTGTTTCAGGGGTCGGTCTCCCCCAGCGAGTCAGGTCTGTCAGGCTGCTGCCTTGTGTTTCAGTGTTTCAGGGGTCAGTCTCCTCCAGCGAGTCAGGTCTGTCAGGCTGCTGCCTTGTGTTACAGTGTTTCAGGGGTCAGTCTCCTCCAGCGAGTCAGGTCTGTCAGGCTGCTGCCTTGTGTTACAGTGTTTCAGGGGTCAGTCTCCTCCAGCGAGTCAGGTCTGTCAGGCTGCTGCCTTGTGTTACAGTGTTTCAGGGGTCAGTCTCCTCCAGCGAGTCAGGTCTGTCAGGCTGCTGCCTTGTGTTACAGTGTTTCAGGGGTCAGTCTCCTCCAGCGAGTCAGGTCTGTCAGGCTGCTGCCTTGTGTTACAGTGTTTCAGGGGTCAGTCTCCTCCAGCGAGTCAGGTCTGTCAGGCTGCTGCCTTGTGTTACATTGTTTCAGGGGTCAGTCTCCTCCAGCGAGTCAGGTCTGTCAGGCTGCTGCCTTGTGTTACATTGTTTCAGGGGTCAGTCTCCTCCAGCGAGTCAGGTCTGTCAGGCTGCTGCCTTGTGTTACATTGTTTCAGGGGTCAGTCTCCTCCAGCGAGTCAGGTCTGTCAGGCTGCTGCCTTGTGTTACATTGTTTCAGGGGTCAGTCTCCTCCAGCGAGTCAGGTCTGTCAGGCTGCTGCCTTGTGTTACATTGTTTCAGGGGTCAGTCTCCTCCAGCGAGTCAGGTCTGTCAGGCTGCTGCCTTGTGTTACATTGTTTCAGGGGTCAGTCTCCTCCAGCGAGTCAGGTCTGTCAGGCTGCTGCCTTGTGTTACATTGTTTCAGGGGTCAGTCTCCTCCAGCGAGTCAGGTCTGTCAGGCTGCTGCCTTGTGTTACATTGTTTCAGGGGTCAGTCTCCTCCAGCGAATCAGGTCTGTCAGGCTGCTGCCTTGTGTTACACTGTTTCAGGGGTCAGTCTCCTCCAGCGAGTCAGGTCTGTCAGGCTGCTGCCTTGTGTTACATTGTTTCAGGGGTCAGTCTCCTCCAGCGAGTCAGGTCTGTCAGGCTGCTGCCTTGTGTTTCAGTGTTTCAGGGGTCAGTCTCCTCCAGCGAGTCAGGTCTGTCAGGCTGCTGCCTTGTGTTACAGTGTTTCAGGGGTCAGTCTCCTCCAGCGAGTCAGGTCTGTCAGGCTGCTGCCTTGTGTTACATTGTTTCAGGGGTCAGTCTCCTCCAGCGAGTCAGGTCTGTCAGGCTGCTGCCTTGTGTTACAGTGTTTCAGGGGTCGGTCTCCCCCAGCGAGTCAGGTCTGTCAGGCTGCTGCCTTGTGTTTCAGTGTTTCAGGGGTCAGTCTCCTCCAGCGAGTCAGGTCTGTCAGGCTGCTGCCTTGTGTTACAGTGTTTCAGGGGTCAGTCTCCTCCAGCGAGTCAGGTCTGTCAGGCTGCTGCCTTGTGTTACAGTGTTTCAGGGGTCAGTCTCCTCCAGCGAGTCAGGTCTGTCAGGCTGCTGCCTTGTGTTACAGTGTTTCAGGGGTCAGTCTCCTCCAGCGAGTCAGGTCTGTCAGGCTGCTGCCTTGTGTTACAGTGTTTCAGGGGTCAGTCTCCTCCAGCGAGTCAGGTCTGTCAGGCTGCTGCCTTGTGTTACAGTGTTTCAGGGGTCAGTCTCCTCCAGCGAGTCAGGTCTGTCAGGCTGCTGCCTTGTGTTACATTGTTTCAGGGGTCAGTCTCCTCCAGCGAGTCAGGTCTGTCAGGCTGCTGCCTTGTGTTACATTGTTTCAGGGGTCAGTCTCCTCCAGCGAATCAGGTCTGTCAGGCTGCTGCCTTGTGTTACACTGTTTCAGGGGTCAGTCTCCCCCAGTGAGTCAGGTCTGTCAGGCTGCTGCCTTGTGTTACATTGTTTCAGGGGTCAGTCTCCTCCAGCGAATCAGGTCTGTCAGGCTGCTGCCTTGTGTTACACTGTTTCAGGGGTCAGTCTCCCCCAGTGAGTCAGGTCTGTCAGGCTGCTGCCTTGTGTTACATTGTTTCAGGGGTCAGTCTCCTCCAGCGAGTCAGGTCTGTCAGGCTGCTGCCTTGTGTTACATTGTTTCATATGAACAAACACTGCTTTTAAAGGAGAAGGAAAGGCTAATAAAGAGTTAATCTCAAGCTGCAGGCATACCTTCAGTTCTCTCAATAGTGCCCTTAAGTCTCCCCTTATTGGGAAACTCCCATACTACTTCCTGTTACAGTTAGAGCTGCATCACTTCCTGTCAGCTGATCTCTGAGGGAACACACAGCCCAGCACAAAATGGCGGCTCAAGGGAAAGGATATAAAAGGGCAATATTTACTGATATATATATTCCAGTTGGATAAGATTCTTTAATAAACCACTTAATATGATATAAACTATCTGTTGGTTACGTATGGGTGTTTTTTGCTGTAACTTTTTTGTCTCAGCAACTTTTTTTTGGCGACTTTTTTGTCTCATGTACTTTCTATTCACGGGGAATCCATGCCTGGCGAAAAAATTCGCTCATCACTAGTTACTATAGCTGTTCAACATGTACATGTGGTGTAAATGTAACATTACATACACCCTTTGCAGCCGCTTGAGTCAACATGGCAGCTCCACCCGGTGTATAAACAGTTATTTACCCATACAGACTAGTAGGACTAGTTCTATATATACGTCTACTAACATAACTGCATATTATCTTGTATTGTTAAGTTCTACAGTGGCCTCTTGTGGTGAATTCTAGTTTCCAAAGTCATTGTTGGCCGCAAATGGGCTTGGCTGATAGATCCCTTTCTAATTGCTCGCTTTCTAGGACAAGAACGTAAGGCACTAACCAATCAAAAAGTGAAATAAAATGAAAAGAAAATTATTATGTCAAGGCCTGAGATGTAATTTGACATATTCCCCCCCCCCCCCTGCAGCATTTTGCTACAATTCCATATGGGAGCAGGGTAATGCAGAGGGTCAGGGTTATAGGTTAGCCCATATTAAAAGAATGCTCGGGACCTGGGGTTTTCCGGATAAGGGGTCTTTCTGTAATTTGGATCTCCTACGTTAAATCTGTTAAAAATCATTTAACCATGAAATAAACCCAATAGGGCTGTTCTGCCCCAATAAGGGGTAATTATATCTTAGTTGGGATCAAGTACAGGTACTGTTTTATTATTACAGAGAAAAGGGAGTCATTTAACCATGAAATAAACCCAATAGGGCTGTTCTGCCCCAATAAGGGGTAATTATATCTTAGTTGGGATCAAGTACAGGTACTGTTTTATTATTACAGAGAAAAGGGAATCATTTAACCATGAAATAAACCCAATAGGACTGTTCTGCCCCAATAAGGGGTAATTATATCTTAGTTGGGATCAAGTACAGGTACTGTTTTATTATTACAGAGAAAAGGGAGTCATTTAACCATGAAATAAACCCAATAGGGCTGTTCTGCCCCAATAAGGGGTAATTATATCTTAGTTGGGATCAAGTACAGGTACTGTTTTATTATTACAGAGAAAAGGGAATCATTTAACCATTAAATAACCCCAATAGGGCTGTTCTGCCCCCAATAAGGGGTAATTATATCTTAGTTGGGATCAAGTACAGGTACTGTTTTATTATTACAGAGAAAAGGGAATCATTTAACCATTAAATAAACCCAATAGGGCTGTTCTGCCCCCAATAAGGGGTAATTATATCTTAGTTGGGATCAAGTACAGGTACTGTTTTATTATTACAGAGAAAAAGGAATAATTTAACCATGAAATAAACCCAATAGGGCTGTTCTGCCCCAATAAGGGGTAATTATATCTTAGTTGGGATCAAGTACAGGTACTGTTTTATTATTACAGAGAAAAGGGAATCATTTAACCATTAAATAACCCCAATAGGGCTGTTCTGCCCCCAATAAGGGGTAATTATATCTTAGTTGGGATCAAGTACAGGTACTGTTTTATTATTACAGAGAAAAGGGAATCATTTAACCATGAAATAAACCCAATAGGGCTGTTCTGCCCCCAATAAGGGGTAATTATATCTTAGTTGGGATCAAGTACAGGTACTGTTTTATTATTACAGAGAAAAGGGAATCATTTAACCATGAAATAAACCCAATAGGGCTGTTCTGCCCCAATAAGGGGTAATTATGTCTTAGTTGGGCCTATTTTGTATCCCAGTTCAGTTCAGACCTGCTAAAGACTCTGAGGAGCATTGGTACCTAACAGTATAGTTGTATTGACCATTATACTAGATTCCTCATTACCCATATTGAATCTAATATAACCATAGCAAAGTCATGGAAGTCTCTTCTACTCCCTATACAACAAACTTAACTGGATACTGGGTAATGAAAAATGAAGCCAGTATCATCCTTGAGGTTACATCATTGGACCCGTGAATTCAATATATTGCTCCACAGAACCAAGGCCGTGCCCTTCTTTCCAGATAGCAGTTTACTCACTGGTTACACCAGAACAAACCACAAGGGAGGCTGCCCCCCCCCAGCAAAGTTTAACTGGGGCAATATGTACAAATTTCAGCAGATATGTCAGTAGTAACCACAGTTGTGGCCTTAATGTTGACCTGACCTAGAGGAAAACTGGTTTCCAACATCTGAAGTCAATGAATCTGTATCTTCGTTTCCTGTTTAGTCTTTAATTCCTTTGTTTGAAGTTAATGTTCTGCCTTATACAAACCCATATACAGTACAGCGTGAGAGAAATGACTTTGATATACCTGATATGCCAGATTTTTTCTTTTTTGATATACATTTTTTTTTTTTTCTATTTCTCACATATGAGTAATATGCCCTTTAGGTACGAAACACGTTATGCTATGTATGTCCTAATAAAATATCTTTATGTTAAAACTATCTCACTACTGCCTGGATTTTAATTATTCTCACGCTTTAGCTATTTTGTTAGAAAAAAAAGTACCCCGGTCAGCCTTCTCTATGTACCCTACATACCCTACATACCCTATGTACCCTACGTACCCTACATACCCTATGTGCCCTACGTACCCTACATACCCTACATACCCTATGTGCCCTACGTACCCTACATACCCTATGTACCCTACATACCCTACATACCCTACATACCCTATGTACCCTACGTACCCTACATACCCTACATACCCTATGTACCCTACGTACCCTACATACCCTACATATCCTATGTGCCCTACGTACCCTACATACCCTACATACCCTATGAGCCCTACGTACCCTACATACCCTACATACCCTATGTGCCCTACGTACCCTACATACCCTACATACCCTATGAGCCCTATGTACCCTACATACCCTATGTACCCTATGTACCCTACATACCCTATGAGCCCTACGTACCCTACATACCCTATGTACCCTACGTACCCTACATACCCTACGTACCCTACATACTCTACGTACCCTACGCAGACCATAGCTACATGTCTAATATAACACAGGTAGGGTATTCATTATCCAGAAAGTTCCAGATTACAGGAAGGCCATCTCCCATAAACTCAAATCAAAATATAATCAAATAATTATAACCTTTAAAAATGATTCCCTTTTCTCTGTAATAATAAAAATGTACCTGTACTTCATCCCAACTAAGATATAATTACCCCTTATTGGGGGCAGAACAGCCCTATTGGGTTTATTTCATGGTTAAATGATTCCCCTTTTCTCTGTAATAATAAAACAGTACCTGTACTTGATCCCAACTAAGATATAATTGCCCCTTATTGGGGGCAGAACAGCCCTATTGGGTTTATTTCATGGTTAAATGATTCCCTTTTCTCTGTAATAATAAAACAGTACCTGTACTTGATCCCAACTAAGATATAATTGCCCCTTATTGGGGGCAGAACAGCCCTATTGGGTTTATTTCATGGTTAAATGATTCCCTTTTCTCTGTAATAATAAAACAGTACCTGTACTTGATCCCAACTAAGATATAATTACCCCTTATTGGGGGCAGAACAGCCCTATTGGGTTTATTTCATGGTTAAATGATTCCCTTTTCTCTGTAATAATAAAACAGTACCTGTACTTGATCCCAACTAAGATATAATTACCCCTTATTGGGGCAGAACAGCCCTATTGGGTTTATTTCATGGTTAAATGATTCCCTTTTCTCTGTAATAATAAAACAGTACCTGTACTTGATCCCAACTAAGATATAATTACCCCTTATTGGGGGCAGAACAGCCCTATTGGGTTTATTTCATGTTTAAATGATTCCCTTTTCTCTGTAATAATAAAACAGTACCTGTACTTGATCCCAACTAAGATATAATTACCCCTTATTGGGGCAGAACAGCCCTATTGGGTTTATTTAATGGTTAAATGATTCCCTTTTCTCTGTAATAATAAAACAGTACCTTGTACTTGATCCCAACTAAGATATAATTACCCCTTATTGGGGGCAGAACAGCCCTATTGGGTTTATTTCATGGTTAAATGATTCCCTTTTCTCTGTAATAATAAAACAGTACCTGTACTTGATCCCAACTAAGATATAATTACCCCTTATTGGGGGCAGAACAGCCCTATTGGGTTTATTTCATGTTTAAATGATTTTTTTAACAGACTAAAGTCAGGAGATCCAAATTACAGAAAGACCCCTTATCTGAAAAACCCCAAGTCCCGAGCTTTCTGGATAATGGGTCCCATACCTACACCTACTACTAATAATGTAAATATTATAATGATTTTGTGGATGTGGTACCCCCTCCACTTCCAACGTCAGAGTAATAGTGGGACAAAGGGGGGGATTACACTCTCTTTGATGGAAATATGTTCAGTTTAATGACCCATGTTTATTTCAAGCTGTTGGTACATTAGCCCCACAATGTTGATACTGTATCCCAGTTCAGTTCAGACCTGCTAAAGACTCTAAGGAGCATTGCTACCCAACAGTATAGTTAGTATTGACCATTATACTAGAGTCTTCATTACCCTTATTGAATCTAATATAACCATAGCCATGGAAGCCTCATCTACTCCCTATACAACAAGTACAAGCTTAACTGGATACTTGGTAATGATCTACAGATCATTTGGACACAGGTTTAGACACAGGTGGGGAGTTCTAGTGGGTTTATACCAGAGCAGGGATCCCCAAACCTTTTCTACTCATCGGCCACACTCAGATGTGAAAAGTCCTGGGGAGCCACAAAAGCATGAAAAAAGTTATTTGGGGGCAAAATAAGGGCCTTGATTGGCTATTTGGGAGCCCCATGTGGCCTGCAGGAGGTTCTGCTTGGAGTAAAACTGTCTCTCTGGGCTTCCAAAACTTGCCTCCAAGCCAGAAATGTAAAAATGGCTCCTACTTTGAGGCCACTGGGAGCAACATCCAAGGTATTGGTGAGCAACATGTTGCCCCTGAGCTACTGGTTGGGGATCACTGCACTAGAGAGAGACCAGATGTAGGCTGGTGTAAAAATGGCACCTACTCTGAGACCACTGGGAGCAGCATCCAAGGGGTTGGGGAGCAACATGTTGCCCCTGAGTCACTGGTCGGGGATCCCTACATTAGAGAAAGACCAGATTTAGGCTGGTGTAGAAATGGCAGCTTTGATTTCTGCTAAATGCATTACACAACTCTCAGAACATACGGAAACTCCAAGGCTGGATATAACTTGCTTCAGAAAAGAGTTTATTGAGAAAAGTATGCAAAGAGAAAGAAAATAACAAGAAACAGCAAGTGCTGCGCTTAGTCCCCAGTCTAAAGCAGTCCCACAAAAAAGAGAAATATTAACCATGCCGTGTTCTGTGTTCGGAAACATTATGTTATTTTTGGGCTAAAACTGCATTTATCTTGGGGTTTTCTTCTCTTCTGCTTCCACCACAACCACCACGGATGTTGTAACTTTTCAGCCCAAGGCTTGTACAGATTTGCTTCTCAGTTCCAAGAACCTTATAGAGAAAGAACATTGGTGTCAGTAGGGCTTTTCCCAAGCTTCAGCATAAGTCAAAAATTCATTAGGTCCCAAGAGCAATAGGCAGAAAAGTTAAGATAGGAGAGACAATGATCAATGCATAGATAGCAGATTATAATCTTCTTTCCAAGATCTGTTGCAGGGCTCCATCCTTATTTCTTCCAAAATCTATATCCTCATTGACCACCAATTCTTTAATACCACTCCCATATCCACCAAACCTCTCATCCCCACCATGAAGGGCTACGTAGTATCTCACCTCTGTTTTGTCCCTGTCCTTGTCCTTGTCCTTGTACTTGTCCTTGTCCTATTACTTGCCCCTGGCCGTGTCCTTGAGTGACTTGTATGGACCTGTGGTTCAGAAAAGACATTAGCAACAGTATATGATGTGCAACTGTAGACAACTTGTATATGGTTTGGGACATCCTTACCCTAGTTTATCCAGAAGGGATCGATATGTTGCAATCTCACCCTCCAGCTTGGTCTTCATTTCCAAGAGCTGTTGGTATTCGGTTCTCTGGCACTCGGACTCGGCTCTGAGCTGCTCCAAACGCTGCTCTACACAGGCAATGGTCTCCTGTAGATGTGACAGTTTCATGCAGAATCTTGCCTCGGTCTCTGCTAATAGTATTTCCAGGGAGTTTTTCTGCCAAGAGGAAAAGGAAACGTTAGATTGAATTCTAGGTGCTTGTACTTTTGTCTACAAGCAAATGGCATTTCCATAGGACTTGTCTCTTTGAATGTTCTAGAACCCAATTCCTTTTACCTATGGTCTATTTCTCTAAACTTTAGGGCTGTAATTGGTATTTCTATTTTTTACTTATGCTCAAAGGATATTATTGTAAACAATATAGGACTGAATTGCTTATAAGTTCTAGAGAACATCAAACGTTAGTTCGCTTATTGGGTTCATTGGATGGACATAAAACACAAACAGCTTCTTCCAAAACTATAAAAAAAAAACCCAAAACATCTCTAACACATAGAATGTAGCTTTTGGAACTGTTTAAGGCTGAGACTTTTCATGTACCACTCTCAGCTGAAGGCCTCACCCTATGAAGGCCAGCTAAGAGGAGGTGACTACAGCCAACTGTGCAGCCCTAACTTGGGTTATCTCTCCACCTTTTCTATTAGCATTCAAGTATGACCATAATTAGTGGTCAATTGTTTAGTATTAAGCAAAAGGAGTGCATTTTTTAAATTTTCTTGAACCCTGATGTACCTTGAGAAGGCTTCTGCAGAACTGGAGACACGCAACTTTGCTACCGTGGCTTATATACCACTTGTCTTTCATACTGTACCTGGGCAAGCTGTGACTGAAGCTCAATTTGCAGGGATTGGAGTGTTTTTTTAAGGTTGGTAACTTCAGTCCTGCTTTCATCCATTGTAATCTGTACGTGATGCATTTGGTTTTTCAGGTCCGCACTCTAGAAGAAATAAAAAGGAGCAAGGGATATGAGAGAAGGATGTATTTGTGTGTGTGTGGGGGGGAAGCTATCCAAGGAGAATAAATCAATATGTTAAAAGATATGTTATCACATGTTCTCACAATTCTATTGAAATTGTTTTCGGCTTCTTGGCGGTTATTCCTAGC
This sequence comes from Xenopus tropicalis, assembly GCF_000004195.4. Taxonomy (NCBI): domain Eukaryota; kingdom Metazoa; phylum Chordata; class Amphibia; order Anura; family Pipidae; genus Xenopus; species Xenopus tropicalis. Next base: position 8,255,832 of record NC_030686.2, on the reverse strand, counting down.
CAGGTCTTCATACTGAGCTCTCATGTCGTTCAGCCTTTTGGTCAGGTCGTTACTGGGGGCAGCATTCATCTCAACACTAACTTTGCCAGCTTCGGTTACTTTGATGGATCTAACTTCCTGCAGGAGGAAATACCAGAAAAAAAGATCAGAAGGCAAGGCACAAGTGCTGTATTTGCAATAGATGACATTACTGAGAGCTAAGTCTTACGTCATCGTGATTCTTCTTGAGATAGGCCAGTTCCTCAGTGAGACTCTCGAGCTGACCCTCCAGCTCAGCCCTGGACAGGGTAAGATCATCCATGACCCTACGCAGACCATTGATATCGGCCTCCACTGAATAGCGAATGGCCTGCTCATTCTCAAATCTGCCAAGAAGAATATCAATTTTTGAATTTCAAGAGATTATTTCCTCCACAGTCATGATGCTTACTCAAGCAGATGTGAAACTTTGAAATACATCCATATGGTTTTGTGTGAAAATGACCTATAATAGGACTATTTTATCTTGTTCTTCTACTGTTGTTGATATGCGTAACTTCAGAAATGTTGATACCAAGTGCTCCTAAGGTTGACCAGGTATACCGACCTAGGACAGTACTGAAGAACTTGTGTAAGTGTTGTAGGGGTTTGTTGCTTGCTCTCTAGACATGGTAAGGATCAAGGTACATAGGAAACAGTCTGTTCTAGGCAATATAATAATGAAGAAGACATTCTTCAACATTATACCCTTAGAAGAAACTCAACTTCTCTTTGATCTCTCACCTATGAAATATTATGGTTCTGCTAAAGGTACAATGAGAAACTTATGGACCTTCCAGTGTAGCACTATGGACCACCTGGTTGGACTCACAATGGGCGGACCCCAGAATGGTTACACTGCCCACCCATAGTTACACCAATGGATGCTACATTATTTTCTTTGTTGGAACCTGATTTTAAGATCTCTTAGTCCTGCCCATGTTCCCCAGATATACAGGGGACAATATGGACAACTAAGGCAAGGGGTTACTATAACAATCCATATAAAATGCATGGTAGTATTTGTGTGTACTCACTTCTGTTTGAAGTCATCGGCAGCAAGGCGAGCATTGTCGCACTGCAACAAAATCACTGCGTTTTGTTTTGATGCCGCAATGATCTGCAAATGGGAAATTTAAAAACATTAAAATAGGGGGTTATAAGTTGATAGATAACAACAGCACAACGCAGAACCGTATAATGCAAGATGTAATTATAATATACATAAGGTCAATCCGTAATAATACAGTAAACACATGGAATGTCGGTGGAAATAGGAGAACATGCAATGTATCGGAACATTCAGCCTTCACCGAACCTTGAAAGGAAAGTATTATCTACCAGAAAATGTTTTACTATACCTGTGCTTTTAGGGCCTCAATCTCTTTAAAATATTTGCTGTAGTCCCTTGGTGCCTCAGGAGGTGCTGGCCCATGTTTTTCATACCAATCTTTAATTTTCCGTTCCAGCTCGGCATTTTTTCCCTCCAGTTCATGGACCTTGTCCAGGTATGAAGCCAAGCGATCATTAAGATTCTGCATGGTTTGCTTCTCATTAATCGAAAAGACGCCCACCTGTCCACCTCCACTGCCGCCGAAGGCACCACCACCATAGGCACCACCATAGGCACCACCAAAGGCACCACCATAGCCACCGCCTACACCGAAACCATCGGCACCAAATCCACCGGCATAACCTCCAGCACCACCAACATAACCAAAGTCACCACCATAGCCAGCTCCAGCCCCTACACCACAAGAATAGCCGCCTCCAACTTGACTGCCTCCATATCCTCCTGAGCTATGCTGGACTGACTTAGTGGACTGTTTGAATGATCTGTAAGACATATTGCAGAAAAAAAAGACACCCTTCTAGTGACGGAAGAAAGCTGATATGGTGAGTGCAACAACTGAACAATTCTTAGTCCTTATATATGATACCCAAAGGGTGTGTCATATCTGATTTTTTTGGAGCGGCAGTCTACATGCCAAATTATTGTAACACCTTTGTTCAGATCAATTATAATTATTAACTTGCATCACTTTGCATTATCCCCATAAAGCTGTTTGTTATACTATTTTATTGATGGGTGGAGTACAATTGTGCCTCTGTAGCAAAAAGAGAAAATCAATAAAGTATCGAATTGTCATCCTGTCGGGACAGGCAATTCCTGTTCTCTATGTTTTTTATCAAAACAACAGAAAGGAAAAAAGAAAAGTAAGTACATACTGTAGGACAGATATACAGAATTATTCTAGGATTTTTGAGTTGATCTAATGATTATTTAATGAAGTTTGATAAGGAAACTTTTAATGAATTGGGTGATTATCTTTGGCACAGCCATTGGATATTTCTAAATAGTTACACCCAGATATGAAAACCTGCTCTCAAGGATTTAGCATTATCTAAGTTTAAGCTATATCAATTATCTTATTCTTTGGAGCCAGCGGGGAACTTATCCCCTTAAGGAATACAAAATCACCTGGGATTTTTGGGAAAGAAGAGCATATACTGTATATAGAGCAGCAAGGTGTGCTGGCACTCAGGTTTAGAAGGATAGAAAAGGTCTATATCAGAAGGATAGAGAAGGTCTATATCAGAAGGATACAGAAGGTCTATATCAGAAGGATACAGAAGGTCTATATCAGAAGGATACAGAAGGTCTATATCAGAAGGATACAGAAGGTCTATATCAGAAGGATACAGAGGGTCTATTTGAGAAGGATACAGAAGGTCTATATCAGAAGGATACAGATGGTCTATATTAGAAGGATACAGAAGGTCTATATCAGAAGGATACAGAAGGTCTATATCAGAAGGATACAGAAGGTCTATATCAGAAGGATACAGAAGGTCTGTATCAGAAGGATAGAGAAGGTCTATATCAGAAGGATACAGAAGGTCTATATCATAAGGATAGAGAAGCTCTATATCAGAAGGATAGAGAAGGTCTATATCAGAAGGATACAGAAGGTCTATATCAGAAGGATACAGAAGGTCTGTATCAGAAGGATAGAGAAGGTCTATATCAGAAGGATACAGAAGGTCTATATCATAAGGATAGAGAAGCTCTATATCAGAAGGATAGAGAAGGTCTATATCAGAAGGATACAGAAGGTCTATATCAGAAGGATAGAGAAGGTCTATATCAGAAGGATACAGAAGGTCTATATCAGAAGGATACAGAAGGTCTATATTAGAAGGATACAGAAGGTCTATATCAGAAGGATACAGAAGGTCTATATCAGAAGGATACAGAAGGTCTATATCAGAAGGATACAGAAGGTCTATATCAGAAGGATAGAGAAGGTCTATATCAGAAGGATACAGAAGGTCTATATTAGAAGGATACAGAAGGTCTATATTAGAAGGACACAGAAGGTCTATATTAGAAGGACATAGAAGGTCTATATTAGAAGGATACAGAAGGTCTATATTAGAAGGATACAGAAGGTCTATATTAGGATACAGAAGGTCTATATTAGAAGGGCACAGATGGTCTATATTAGAAGGATACAGAAGGTCTATATCAGGATACAGAAGGTCTATATCAGAAGGATACAGAAGGTCTATATCAGAAGGATACAGAAGGTCTATATCAGAAGGATACAGAAGGTCTATATCAGAAGGATACAGAAGGTCTATATTAGAAGGATACTGAAGATCTATATCAGGATACAGAAGGTCTATATTAAAGGGATACAGAAGGTCTATATTAGAAGGATAGAGAGGTCTATATCAGAAGGATAGAGAAGGTCTACATTATAAGGATACAGATGGTCTATATTAGAAGGATACAGAAGGTCTATATTAGAAGGACACAGATGGTCTATATTAGAAGAATACAGAAGGTCTATATCAGAAGGATACAGAAGGTCTATATTAGAAGGATACAGAAGGTCTATATTAGAAGGATACAGAAGGTCTATATTAGAAGGATACAGAAGGTCCTCCATAACTCACGGCTCTTCCACTGGGCCCCTTCCATCACTTCGGCCCCAGGCCTAACCCCTGTTACACTCTACACCTCATACCTCTTTCACCATCTCCCTCCCAGGGGAGCCCCTCGTGCTGCTACTCCATACTAGTTCCACCTCCTACTCCGCTACCCCTTTGCTCTAAAGAGGTTGAACAGGAGCTGTTCAAGGTAAAATAGAACACCCCTTCACTTCCTTCTAATTCCTAACCCCTTCCTCCGGTTCCCTCCCTCCTAGCCCTGTCATAGCCCTATCATTCCCCAGTTCCTGGCTTGCTCCCCTAGAACATTCTGGTCCAAGGTATGTTGTATTGGGATAGTGCTTATGTCCTTCTCAGAGGATTTAGGACTACTAATTCCCCCCCACCGACAAGCTTCGGAGGTTGTTCCGGACCTAGGACTTCAGCAAGCCTGTCCCTATTGGACGTAAAATCTGGAGCAGTGACAACATGTTTGGGTTGCCGCAATATGGCCTAGTTACTTTCTTTCAGATTTAGGTTTTAATGCTACATGGGTGTTATTTTTATTTATTTTTAATTTTTTCAGTTTATTGATGGCTGTATGACACTCTGTGAGGTATAGACTGGTGGGTGGTGATGTCATGATGATGTTTTTTGGCGCCAAAAGTTGTTCTCATATAGACAGAAACAAAAGGTCTTCTGCACTCACCCATTAGCAATATATACAGGGCATTAACCCATTCTGTGCATTAAGTACATTAAGATATGCCCTCCCCTTTAAACAAAACAAGGGACTGTTTGTCCTTATATTGCAATATATTCAAGCTGGGCAACTACCTAACACTCACCCTAAACTCACTCACCCTCGGTCTGGCCAGTCCTACACTCACTCACCCCCAGTCTGGCCAGTCCTACACTCACTCACCCCCAGTCTGGCCTGTCCTACACTCACTCACCCCCAGTCTGGCCTGTCCTACACTCACTCACCCCCAGTCTGGCCTGTCCTACACTCACTCACCCCCGGTCTGGCCAGCCCTACACTCACTCACCCCCGGTCTGGTCAGTCCTACACTCACTCACCCCCGGTCTGTCCTACACTCACTCAACCCCGGTCTGGCCTGTCCTACACTCACCCCCGGTCTGGCCTGTCCTACACTCACTCACCCCCGGTCTGGCCTGTCCTACACTGACTCACCCCCAGTCTGGCCAGTCCTACACTCACTCACCCCCGGTCTGGCCAGTCCTACACTCACTCACCCCCAGTCTGGCCTGTCCTACACTCACTCACCCCCAGTCTGGCCAGTCCTACACTCACTCACCCCCAGTCTGGCCAGTCCTACACTCACTCACCCCCAGTCTGGCCTGTCCTACACTCACTCACCCCCAGTCTGGCCAGTCCTACACTCACTCACCCCCAGTCTGGCCAGTCCTACACTCACTCACCCCCGGTCTGGCCAGCCCTACACTCACTCACCCCCGGTCTGGTCAGTCCTACACTCACTCACCCCCGGTCTGTCCTACACTCACTCAACCCCGGTCTGGCCTGTCCTACACTCACCCCCGGTCTGGCCTGTCCTACACTCACTCACCCCCGGTCTGGCCTGTCCTACACTGACTCACCCCCAGTCTGGCCAGTCCTACACTCACTCACCCCGGTCTGGCCAGTCCTACACTCACTCACCCCCAGTCTGGCCTGTCCTACACTCACTCACCCCAGGTCTGGCCAGTCCTACACTCACTCACCCCCGGTCTGGCCTGTCCTACACTCACTCACCCCCGGTCTGGCCTGTCCTACACTCACTCACCCCCGGTCTGGCCTGTCCTACACTCACTCACCCCCAGTCTGGGCCAGTCCTACACTCACTCACCCCCGGTCTGGCCTGTCCTACACTCACTCACCCCCGGTCTGGCCTGTCCTACACTCACTCACCCCCGGTCTGGCCAGCCCTACACTCACTCACCCCCGGTCTGGTCAGTCCTACACTCACTCACCCCCGGTCTGTCCTACACTCACTCAACCCCGGTCTGGCCTGTCCTACACTCACCCCCGGTCTGGCCTGTCCTACACTCACTCACCCCCGGTCTGGCCTGTCCTACACTGACTCACCCCCAGTCTGGCCAGTCCTACACTCACTCACCCCCAGTCTGGCCTGTCCTACACTCACTCACCCCCAGTCTGGCCAGTCCTACACTCACTCACCCCCGGTCTGGCCAGTCCTACACTCACTCACCCCCAGTCTGGCCTGTCCTACACTCACTCACCCCCAGTCTGGCCAGTCCTACACTCACTCACCCCCAGTCTGGCCAGTCCTACACTCACTCACCCCCAGTCTGGCCTGTCCTACACTCACTCACCCCCAGTCTGGCCAGTCCTACACTCACTCACCCCCAGTCTGGCCAGTCCTACACTCACTCACCCCCGGTCTGGCCAGCCCTACACTCACTCACCCCCGGTCTGGTCAGTCCTACACTCACTCACCCCCGGTCTGTCCTACATTCACTCAACCCCGGTCTGGCCTGTCCTACACTCACCCCCGGTCTGGCCTGTCCTACACTCACTCACCCCGGTCTGGCCTGTCCTACACTCACTCACCCCCGGTCTGGCCTGTCCTACACTCACTCACCCCCGGTCTGGCCTGTCCTACACTCACTCACCGCCGGTCTGGCCAGTCCTACACTCACTCACCCCCAGTCTGGCCTGTCCTACACTCACTCACCCCAGGTCTGGCCAGTCCTACACTCACTCACCCCCGGTCTGGCCTGTCCTACACTCACTCACCCCCGGTCTGGCCTGTCCTACACTCACTCACCCCCGGTCTGGCCTGTCCTACACTCACTCACCCCCAGTCTGGCCAGTCCTACACTCACTCACCCCCGGTCTGGCCTGTCCTACACTCACTCACCCCCGGTCTGGCCTGTCCTACACTCACTCACCCCCGGTCTGGCCTGTCCTACACTCACTCACCCTCGGTCTGGTCAGTCCTACACTCACTCACCCCCGGTCTGGCCTGTCCTACACTCACTCACCCCCGGTCTGGCCAGTCCTACGCTCACTCACCCCTGGGGGGCCACCACCGGGGTCAACTGATTGCAGCTGGGTGATCCCAGTGGTGGCCAATAGAAAAGGGCAACCATTTCTATATGTGTATCTGCACTAACCCACGTTTTATGATGCAGAGTGCACAATCAAAATTTGATCAGCGCTGCTCCCAAAGGCACCGGAATGCTGGAACATAGATAGTAGCACACCAATAACAGATATGTGTTTTTATTGAGATGTATGGCTCGTAAAGATGAGAGACATTAGCAGAAAATAGTCACCTCCCAAGCAGCAAGTGTTCTTAGCATCTTTATTTATAGTTAACAGATACCAAAGCAGAGGACATATAATTTGGGATGTGTGCGATTATCCCGCCCTTGTTCCAGTGCTAAACAGGCATTAGCCACTATTTGTATGTACCACGTTACACTGCCGCCTAGTGTTAGAATCATAGGAAGCAGCCACTCCAACGTATCAAGGGTCCAGAGGATGAGCCCTATATGTCCAACAAGCCATATGGTGTCTATCCTCTCCCACATTGCCGGAAGTCAGGTGTTTCTGCGCTGCAAGTTGGAGTGATATCCCCCCCCCCCTCACCCCCAGCAGCCGATCAGCAGAACAATGGGAAGGGAGCAAGATAGCAGCTCCCAGTAGGTATCAGAATAGCACTCAATAGTAAGAAATCCAAGTCCGGCTTGGGACTCCTCCAGTTACATGGGAGTAGGAGAAACAATAGGTTAGCTGAAAGCAGTTCTAATGTGTAGCGCTGGCTGAAAGCTCAGACTCAGGCACACTTTACTGCTGCGCTGCAAGTTGGAGTGATATCCCCCCCCCCCTCACCCCCAGCAGCCGATCAGCAGAACAATGGGAAGGGAGCAAGATAGCAGCTCCCAGTAGGTATCAGAATAGCACTCAATAGTAAGAAATCCAAGTCCGGCTTGGGACTCCTCCAGTTACATGGGAGTAGGAGAAACAATAGGTTTGCTGAAAGCAGTTCTAATGTGTAGCGCTGGCTCCTTCTGAAAGCTCAGACTCAGGCACACTTTACTGCTGCGCTGCAAGTTGGAGTGATATCCCCCCCCCTCACCCCCAGCAGCCGATCAGCAGAACAATGGGAAGGGAGCAAGATAGCAGCTCCCAGTAGGTATCAGAATAGCACTCAATAGTAAGAAATCCAAGTCCGGCTTGGGACTCCTCCAGTTACATGGGAGTAGGAGAAACAATAGGTTAGCTGAAGGCAGTTCTAATGTGTAGCGCTGGCTGAAAGCTCAGACTCAGGCACAAGGCACTGAGATGGCGCCTACACACCAATATTACAGCTACAAATACATTTGTTGGTTCAAGAATAAAAGTTTACATGGTAGAGTTTAAATGGCAGGCTTTACATGCAGTCATAGCTATAGTGCACACTGGATTGTAGGAAGGACTTGGATCACCGATGAGACACAGAGAGACCAGCCAAGCTGTACTGCAAAATTGGGTCAAGCTGTACAAGTCTCAATATTTGGTACAAATCTGATTGGATGCTCATTGAACATTACTGTCAAAACAGGTGGCCAAACCACAAGGCTGGATATAACTTGCATCAGGAAAGAGTTTATTGCACAAATTATGCAAAGGAAAGGAAACAACAAGAAACAGCACGACAGGCTGAGTCAGTACATACACTCACAGGTGGATCCATGTGTTCGGTTCCCGGATCTAAAGTCTCCCACAAAACGAGAAAGAAAAATACGTCCACCAATTCCCCCGAGGGGACTTCCAACTTCTTCTGTTTTCTCTTCTTCCTCGTGGGTGACACAACTTTCCAGACCAACACTTTTATTTTCTGTGGTGCTCAGGGCTGTCGCACCGAGTCTATGGGGAAAACTGCAACTGAATTTGGAGAAAAAATTTCCTCGAATTGAATCTCGTCCACAAGTTTTCACATGAGATAACTTTTTCTCACTAAATTGAATCTGGCCCAAAGTGTCTCTTCTCTTCCATTTTGCAGTAAGCCGGGTTTGTTCATGTATAATTAGTGATCAGTGAATCCATACCTTAAGTCTACTAAAAAATCAATAAACCATTTATCAAACCCAATAGGGCTGTTCTGTCCCCAATAAGGGGTAATTATATCTTAGTTGGGATCAAGTACAGGTACTGTTTTATTATTACAGAGAAAAGGGAATCATTTAACCATGAAATAAACCCAATAGGGCTGTTCTGCCCCAATAAGGGGTAATTATATCTTAGTTGGGATCAAGTACAGGTACTGTTTTATTATTACAGAGAAAAGGGAATCATTTAACCATGAAATAAACCCAATAGGGCTGTTCTGCCCCAATAAGGGGTAATTATATCTTAGTTGGGATCAAGTACAGGTACTGTTTTATTATTACAGAGAAAAGGGAATCATTTAACCATGAAATAAACCCAATAGGGCTGTTCTGCCCCAATAAGGGGTAATTATATCTTAGTTGGGATCAAGTACAGGTACTGTTTTATTATTACAGAGAAAAGGGAATCATTTAACCATTAAATAGAATTTTTAAAATTCTGAATTATTTGATTAAAATGGAGTCTATGGGAGACAGGCTTTCTGTAATTCGGAGCTTTCTGGATAACAGGTGTCCGGATAAGAGATCCCATACATGTAACAAAAAGAACATAACTTTGAGAAAACAGCTGGAAGGTTGGAACAGTTGTTCCAACCTTCCAGCTGTTTTCTCAAAGTTATGTTCTTTTTTTAGTTGTGTCAGGCTCAATACTGAAGCCCTGTGGAGCAAACACACTCCTAGTTTGGGGGTGAGGCACAATGAATGAATTCAACAGCACTTTAGTGCTCAACCCTCTCCTTGTTGCCTCTATGCAGAGCTGGATTTTGTATGTGTATTGAATGCTTCCCAGAAGTCCTGGATTCCTTGGTGGAAATGGGAGTCCATGTTGTAATTGGGGCGGTTTAGGTTGTGATGGATGAATAGGGGACACTGAAACCCCAGCCCAATGTGGCTAAAATTGTGTTAGTTTTTCAATTTATATATATTTATTTGATTTGTTCTCACAGTTTTGTTAAAATGGTCTTTTACGTCTTGGTGGATCCTCATAGGTAGTTTTTTTTGAGCTCTCATGTCCTTCAGCCCTTTGGTCAGGCCAGCACCCGGTGCAGAGTTCATTCCCATACTAACTGTACCAGTTTCCGGTGCTTTGATGGCTTTAATCTCCTGAAAGATGAGATGCCAAAATATATTATGTAAGTCTAATTATTTACAAAGGCACACCTAATTAGGTGTAAGTACCTAAATTGCAATCAATCAAATTACTTATAGCCAAACCCTACATCATCATGGTTCTTCTTGAGATAAGCCAGTTACTCAGTTATACTCTCAAGCTGGGGTTATAGCTCAGACTTGGCCAGGGGAAGATCATCCATGATCATTTCTATGGAGAACCCACTCACTCTCATACCTGTAGTAATTTTGTTTCCCCACAAGCATGATCCCACCATAGTATCCAAGGCTATTGTGATACTAATATCTACAGTTAGTATTAGTAGTTGTATATATAGTTTATGTATGTGAGTGTATAGATTGGTTAGTATAGGGTGTGTGTGCTGGGTTTACTTGGATGGGTTGAACTTGATGGACTTTGGTCTTTTTTCAACCCTATGTAACTAACTACTATGTAACTATGTTCTGTGCTTGGGTGCTATGTGTTGGGGCTTGACCAACACTTTCCATGATAGATTCAACTGTAGCACTAGTGGTTCTAGTGGTTTAAGTGTAGAAAGTTGAACTGACTAGTGATGAGCGAATCTGTCCCGTTTCACCATAAAATTTGCGGAACGGCAAGAAGATTCACAAAACCGCGAAAAATTTGCAAAACACATTTGTCACCTGATTTGTTTTTGCCTCCCACATCTTTTTTTGTCAACCGCGTCTTTTTTGGTCACCCCTGGGTTTTTTGTCACCCATGCTTTTTTTCTTACATGACCACGCCCCTTTCCCACACTACTGCACCCAATTTGATGCAACCACACCCTTTTTGTATGTGACCGCACCCTCCGTGCGCCCGGATTTTTCCACTGTGAATTTTCACGGAAGTTTCGCAAAACAAATTCGCCAGTGGCGAAATGCGCAAATTCACTGCGAATCCATTCCTGGCAACAAAAAATCATCACTAAAACTGATCTCTTAGAATTTCTCTTAGAAGACTTAAGGGATAAGTATGATGTACTTTTTTGACGTGTGCGACTTTTTTGACATGACTTATTCAATGCGACTGGGACTTTTTTTGATACAACCACAACTTTTTTGACACTGTTGCAACTTTTTCCTCACTCACTGTGAATTTTTTGCAGCAGCTTCAACAAAAAAATTTGTCATTGGTGAAATGTGCCATTTTGCAGCGAATCCATGCCTTCGCTCATTACTACGAGTGAGAGAATTATTATTTTTATATGAATGAAAGTAGACTGATTGTTAAATCCCCCTACCCCTTAGCACACCAGTACGGAGGTTAGTAAAGAGGTATTGGCGACCTTGCCTGTTTATATCCCACATTGTATTGCCATCTTGTGTTAGAACTATGGGATAGCACCCAATGTTAAAGGCATGAATCCATTCAGGTTCAGTATTCAAAGCTGAAATATTCTACAGTGAAATATTCGATGGAAAACAATGGTTTCTGTTAGCAGCCAAATAATATTATTGCTTCACTTCATTTCTTTAGTCTATTTATAATTAATTTTGTATGGTAACAGTTCATAAAGTATGTTAGAAATCACCTGTTCCTTCCCAGTAATAAATGCTTCTAAAGTGATTTCCTTTTTCTCTGTAATAATAAAACAGTACCTGTACTTGATCCCAACTAAGATATAATTACCCCTTATTGGGGCAGAACAGCCCTATTGGGTTTATTTCATGGTTAAATGATTCCCTTTTCTCTGTAATAATAAAACAGTACCTGTACTTGATCCCAACTAAGATATAATTACCCCTTATTGGGGGCAGAACAGCCCTATTGGGTTTATTTCATGGTTAAATGATTCCCTTTTCTCTGTAATAATAAAACAGTACCTGTACTTGATCCCAACTAAGATATAATTACCCCTTATTGGGGGCAGAACAGCCCTATTGGGTTTATTTCATGGTTAAATGATTCCCTTTTCTCTGTAATAATAAAACAGTACCTGTACTTGATCCCAACTAAGATATAATTACCCCTTATTGGGGCAGAACAGCCCTATTGGGTTTATTTCATGGTTACATGATTCCCTTTTCTCTGTAATAATAAAACAGTACCTGTACTTGATCCCAACTAAGATATAATTACCCCTTATTGGGGCAGAACAGCCCTATTGGGTTTATTTCATGGTTAAATGATTCCCTTTCTCTGTAATAATAAAACAGTACCTGTACTTGATCCCAACTAAGATATAATTACCCCTTATTGGGGGCAGAACAGCCCTATTGGGTTTATTTCATGGTTAAATGATTCCCTTTTCTCTGTAATAATAAAACAGTACCTGTACTTGATCCCAACTAAGATATAATTACCCCTTATTGGGGCAGAACAGCCCTATTGGGTTTATTTCATGGTTAAATGATTCCCTTTTCTCTGTAATAATAAAACAGTACCTGTACTTGATCCCAACTAAGATATAATTACCCCTTATTGGGGGCAGAACAGCCCTATTGGGTTTATTTCATGGTTAAATGATTCCCTTTTCTCTGTAATAATAAAACAGTACCTGTACTTGATCCCAACTAAGATATAATTACCCCTTATTGGGGGCAGAACAGCCCTATTGGGTTTATTTCATGTCTGACCCTGATACCTCATACCAATACATCATAATAACATAGAGCTAAAAAGGATTTATGGAGATGGCTACACTGTCTGACGCACGTTTCACTGTTATCAAGTAGGCACATTTGATCTGACAACCTTTAGAAACTCCTCAGAGTAGACACACATCTACATTAGACTTCCCACCAGGACCACTTTAAGGTACCAGTGGGCCCAGGGCAGAGATCTCATTGGTGGGCCCCCAGAGCTACCCCAAGGTATTTATAAAAGGACAACCTTTAAGCAGGAGAAGTTGGATCTATTAAGGTAGGAAATAAAGAAACAGCCTATAGATAGAAAAGGAGACATAAGATCCAGGTGTGGCCTAGACCAGCGTTTTTCAACCACTGTTCCGCGGCACACTAGTGTGCCGCGAGATGTTGCCTGGTGTGCCGTAGGCAGGGCACCAATGTACTAGGGGGGCACTGCTGCTGGGCACCAATGTACTAGGGGGGCACTGCTGCTGGGCACCAATGTACTAGGGGGGCACTGCTCTTGGCACCAATGTACTAGGGGGGCACTGCTCTTGGCACCAATGTACTAGGGGGGCACTGCTGCTGGGCACCAATGTACTAGGGGGGCACTGCTCTTGGCACCAATGTACTAGGGGGGCACTGCTGCTGGGCACCAATGTACTAGGGGGGCACTGCTGCTGGGCACCAGTGTACTAGGGGGGCACTGCTCTTGGCACCAATGTACTAGGGGGGCACTGCTGCTGGGCACCAATGTACTAGGGGGGCACTGCTGCTGGGCACCAATGTACTAGGGGGGCACTGCTGCTGGGCACAGAGTTAAATTTTTTAACATTTTCTAATGGTGGTGTGCCTCGTGATTTTTTTAATGAAACAAGTGTGCCTTGGCCCAAAAAAGGTTGAAAAACACTGGCCTAGACCAACAGTATTGCAAGCACATAACCCATAATCACAAATATCGGCATTTTATTTAACAAAAAACCCATAAGGAACATTCGCTCTAATAGAAGATTAATAGTTATGTTGAGCTCTTCCAGCTGCCATTTCTAGGGGATGCTTAAGTCAAAAGAGTACAGAATTGGTCACTCTGAATCCATTTGTAACCCATACACCCCCTATACAGATGCCCATTACTGTCTCATGTCTTAACTTGAACATCTCCAGAAAATTCTGAAACCACAGACCTTATTTGGCTTTGGAAATATATATCCCATAATACCCAAGCAGATGGTCAGTTTCTTACGGTTCCTGGCTAAACGGGTTGTGCTCGTATAGCTACGAACCAGACTGGAGTACTGGGCAGAATAAAGTTATATGAGGCAAGATCTCAAAAGCCTCAATTATTACAGGTACGTGATATATAAGATACAGTATTTCCATGCATTTCATATGAAGAAATACTCAGTTTAAAGATCCAAATGTGTCAATTTTTACCATTTGTCGATCTAAATTATCCCTGCTGATCCCATGATTGTTTTTCTTCAAACCCCAAAATTGCTGTTTAGACAACCCCTTCTGTTTTTGTATTCTTTTATAATATGTTTCTTCCAATTATCTTATTGCACGGACTAGGGTATCCAAGGCCCACCACCCACCCACCAAAGAGCCCACCATCCACCCACCCAACAAAGAGCCCACCACCCAACCTCCAAAGAGCCCACCACCCACTCACCAAAGAAACCACGACCCACCCACCAAAGAGCCCACCACCCAGCCACCAAAGAGCTCACCACCAATCCACCAAAGAGCCCACCACCCAGCCACCAAAGAGCCCGCCACCCACCCACCAAAGAGTCCGCCACCCACCCACCAAAGAGCCCGCCACCCAGCCACCAAAGAGCCCGCCACCCAGCCTCCAAAGAGCCCACCACCCAGTCACCAAAGAGCTCACCACCCACCCACCAAAGAGCTCAGCCTCCAAAGAGCTCACCACCTAGCCACCAAAGAGCTCAGCACCCACCCACCAAACAGCCCACCACCCAGCCTCGAAAGAGGCCACCACCCAGCCACCAATGTGCCCACTACCCAGCCACCACCACTCCCTGCTCCACCCCCAGCCACTGCCTTTCTACTCTGCTGCTGGGTTAGGTGGCAGGACCCAACAGGGATAGGGCCCATTGAGATTTTTCCCTTTATCCTGGTTATACTCACCAGTTTGCTCTAGAAGTCTTGGTTGCATCATTGAAATGATATAATATTTAAGTTTTAGACGATTCTATGATGATTCAATAATATTCTTCTTTTAGATATTGGGAAAGGTTCATCCTTCTTCTGTCTCTTCATCATTAGTTAAGCAGTCCTTTCCGATAGGCTGATTCAATCTGTTTGCCAGAGTATCCCCTTTCTTTAAATTTAATTTCAAGGTCCGGCTCAGTCTTTAATAGGAACAAATTTCTTCCTAATCTAAGAAGCTCTTCTGTGGGTAATGCCCTCCCTTGGCTGAGTGGGAGTGGAGAATTGAACTCGGAACCCCTGGAACAGATTGACATAATATGGATCCTTGTTGTTCTTTGGGTCTGTAAGTAGATTTTTTGGTTAAATGTGAGGCAATTAAAATGAAAGGTGGACTTTAATAACCTGATCCAAAATTCTCTTTGTTCAGTCAAACCTATTTCCTCTTTATTAAAAAAAAAATCAAAAATATTTATACTGAGATCTAATTGAGGAGTAATTCTTCCTCTAATGTCGCTTGGAACATGGCGTTCGTTATACTGACCTCCTGGGTTTTGAAAAGTGCAGGAATCCAATTCTTCTGCAATCAGTTTCATCTGGATGAAATTGATATTGACTTGCTTTTTCCATAAGGCTATAATTACCAGAGATTATTGACCTCCATGGAGGGTTTTCAATGTTCTTGTGTATTTTTGGAATAAGTAAAAGTCAAAAGCATCTTATCTCTTACACGCTCAAGATAGTCAAGAAAATAAATCAATATTTCGCCCACTGGCCTAACATATGTTTATGATTATCAAAGTAAATAAATGGGGCAATTTACAAAGAGCCCAAACCAAAGTGCAAGATCACTAAGGGGCGCAAAAGGGCACCACTTAATGCTATTGGTCAAAGCACCTCTGTCTGGGCTCTGATTGCGCTCTGCAGCTCACACCATAGGGCAGGGGGTAAGTACGGGGCCTCACTGTGGCCAGAATCTGCCAATGATACCAGGGCAGTCCAGATATTGACTTGCTTTTTCCATAAGGTTAGAAGAAGACTATAGGCAGAAGAGGCACGTGCCCAGGGTGGAACAGTTGAGGGGCTCTGGGTATTGACCTCTTCTGTTGTCTACCCCTAGTCCGGTCCCTGTCCCCCTTCACACCACTTTTACCTTTCCCAGCACGTTCCTTGCCCCTGTGGTCAAGAACGGGCTTGTTCATGTATGTTCACGGGGGGCTTTTGGGGAAAAGAGGCTGACTGGGTTGCCTAGGGCATCTGGACTATCTATGGGAAACTCTAGGTAAATCCTGCCAGCTCTTGGAATATAAAATCATGAACTTATGTTACTAAATGTCAACATGTTGTGCTGATGGCTGAATAAAGTTACTAGAAACTGATATCCCTGGCTTCTAGGTTGAGTTGAGTCAGTATTTGACACATAGGTCTTCTGAGTGATTTGCAAAATGATTACCAACCTACAGGGAGCCCAATGTACCACTTGTGTGTAACCATTTTCACAGTTGACCCTTTTTCATGGAAGATAAACATGGGCGAAGACAAGTATAATGTCAAACAGGGCCTTCTGTAGGCTTCCAGTCCCCATAGGGGCTATTAAATAGCCAATTATTGCTCTTATTGGCACCATTAGGAACCATTTCCATGCTTGTGTTGCTCCTCAACTCTTTTTACATATGAGTGTGGCTGACGGGTTAAAAAGATTGGGGATCTCTAGAGCAGTGATCCCCAACCAGTGGCTCAGGGGCAACATGTTGCTCACCAACCCCTTGGATGTTGCTCCCAGTGGCCTCAAAGCTGGTGCTCATTTTTTAATTTCTTGTAAGGAGCCAAGTTTTGGTTGCATAAAAACCAAGTATAATGTCAAACAGAGCCTTCTGTAGGCAGCCAGTCCACATAGGGGCTATTAAATAGCCAATTATTGCTCTTATTGGCACCAACAGGAACCATTTTCATGCTTGAGTTGCTACCCAACACTTGAATGTGGCTCACAGGTCTAAAAGGTCGGGGATTCCTGCCCTAGAGTTTAGTTTATATGGAAAATTAATTCTCAGCTACTCCAGCTTCACCTTTATGCCATAGGTTTAGTGCACCTTTGGATTTTAACGTGGATCGGCCATGACGCTCACACTAATAGACCAAAGCTATGCTGTACAAGCTGTCCGAGTCTCACAGGACATTACTTGATCACAAATTTGATCTGAGATGCTTCCTACATTGCTGTCCAAACAGGAGAAGCACAACAGGCAACGCAACAAGGATATAACTTGCATCAGAAAAGAGTTTAATGCACAAATAATGCAAAAAAAGACAGGAAACAGCAAGAAACAGAAAGTGTCCTTCATCGATCAATGGATTCCCCAGGTTCATCGATGGGTTCACTCCCCAATCATAAGCAGTCCCACAAAAAGAAAAGAAAGAAGAAAATATTATAATGGTAAGTGGAATTTTGGGGGGCCGAAACGGAATTTTCATGCTCTTTTTAACTTCTTTCTTGTTTTCTTCTTCCACTTCCACCATGGTGGGAGACACAGCTCTCCGGCCAGACGCTTGTTCAGGTTTGTTTTTCCACATTTAATGTTTCTGTTGACCTATTAGAGAAGAAACGTGTGTTGTCAGTAGTTTTAGAGGGTTTGTTTGAGACGCAATCAGTTCTACAGAACATGAAGACCAATATAAGACCAATAAACAGGGCCTCAATACACACAGGATTCTGCCGTTACATACTGGATATAAACTATTATTATTATCAAGTTCCAAACTGCTGTAAAATAGAAGGGTTCTCCATAGAAGCTCAACTAGACGCATCTGGATGGGGAACCATCACAATCCTACCACTGACACAAAATCAAGACACAGATTGAACAAAAAAGTAAAAATTCAGTAAAAATGAATTAATATGCTATAAATAAATGAATAAGCATGTGTATGCTATAATTTATATTGGGGGAAATGGTGATCTCTGTATATAACATCAACATGTATCCTAGAAGTATCTTACCGCTGCCTCGTGTCTGACTCTGCATTTGGTCTTGTCCACGTGTTTGACCTCCACGTGTTTGACCCTCTCCTTGGCTGACTTTTATGGCCCTGTAATATAAAGACAATTAATAAGAATAGCATACATCAATCCATAAACAACTCAGATGTGATTAGGACCATCCTTACCCTAGTTTATCCAACAGGGACTGGTATGTTTTGATCTCAGCCTCCAACTTGGTCTTCAGGTCCAAGAGCTGATCGTACTCATCCTTCTGGCACTCGGACTCGGCTCTGAGCTGCTCCAAATGCTGCTCTATGCTGGCGATGTTCTCCTGTATATGTGACAGTTTTGTGCAGAATCTTCCCTCGGTCTCTGCTAATTGCATCTCCAGGGATTTTTTCTACCAGTGGAAAAAAAAAAGAAATTGAGATTTTAGCTGCCATATATACTGAAAAGTAAACATTTCTGCAGAACTAGTCTCTTTGAATGTACCAAGACCAACAGCTTTTTAGGTGCTTATACAGGTATGGGATCCGTTATCCAAAAACCTATTATCCAGGTTTATTAAGGCCATCTCCCATAGACTCCATTATAAGCAAATAATTCTAATTTTAAAAATGAATTCCTGTTTTCTCTGCAATAATAAAACAGTACCTGTACTTGATCCCAACTAAGATATAATTACCCCTTATTGGGGGCAGAACAGCCCTATTGGGTTTATTTCATGGTTAAATGATTCCCTTTTCCCTGTAATAATAAAACAGTACCTGTACTTGATCCCAACTAAGATATAATTACCCCTTATTGGGGGCAGAACAGCCCTATTGGGTTTATTTAATGGTTAAATGATTCCCTTTTCTCTGTAATAATAAAACAGTACCTGTACTTGATCCCAACTAAGATATAATTACCCCTTCTTGGGGCAGAACAGCCCTATTGGGTTTATTTCATGGTTAAATGATTCCCTTTTCTCTGTAATAATAAAACAGTATCTGTACTTGATCCCAACTAAGATATAATTACCCCTTATTGGGGGCAGAACAATCCTATGCACTGATTTATTTCATACGGTACCTGGGCAAGTAGTGACTGAAGCTCAATTTCCAGACTTTGGAGTGCTCTCTTGAGGTTTGTAACTTCAGTGCTGCTTTCAACAACTACAGTCTGTCCTTGGTCTATTTGTTTTTTCAAGTCAGCGCTCTAAAAGTAATAAGAGAGTGATATAAATATATATATATCGTTCTATATTGTATGTGCACAAGATATTTCACAATTATTTTCTCACAAGCTTGTTGAAATTGTCCTCTGCTTCTTTGCGGTTCCTCTGAGCCAGATCTTCATATTGAGCTCTCATGTCGTTCAGCAATTTGGTCAGGTCGCTACCTGGGGCAGCATGCATTTCCACACTGACTGTACCAGCTACAGGTGCTTTGATGGCTTTAACCTCCTGAAAAATGAAATACCAAAATGGGTCTCTTAGTCTTAGTCTCTTAGAGAGGTTTTAGCACCATTGGTGGGATTGCTCAAGTTGCTTAAATCTTACCTCATCATGGTTCTTCTTGAGATAAGTCAGTTCCTCGGTGAGCCCATCAAGCTGAGATTGTAGATCAGTCTTGGACATATTAAGATCATCCATGACTTTATGGAGACCATTTATATCGGCCTCCACTGCCTGGGAAAGGACGTGCTCACTCTCATACCTGTCAAGAGTAATTTAACAATTTTAATAATATACATCTAGATGAGTTGTTGAACAAGCAGAATATCCAAGGCTATTGTGATACTAATATCTACAGTTAGTATTAGTGGTTGGATATATAGTTTATGTATGTGAGTGTATAGATAGGTCAGTATAGGTTGTGTGTGCTGGGTTTACTTGGAAGGGTTGAACTTGATGGACTCTGGTCTTTTTTCAACCCTATGTAACTATGAAGACAAGGTTCCTGATCATGTAGTCTGTACCCTCCACCATAATGAATTCTAGCTGACTCTTTGTTCTTTTACATGTAAAATATTATGGTTCTACTTTATACCAGTGCTGGTACCTGCTCCTTGTACCTGATCATGTTCCTTGTCAACCCAGCCAAGGGTTGGTCTTCAAGAGGCATATAAAGTTGCATATAAAATATTAATGTATAATTAAGTGGGTGTCTGAGGTAAGAACATTCTTTGAAGGCGTTCACTTGTGGTGTGGTGTGTGTTCCATAACAAGATCCCACAGGAATGTTAAGGTTCAAAGCAAATGACAAGCATAGTCCTCCTGGAGGCACCTACAGATGTTGCTGTCCTGCATGCATTATAATCATCTCCTAGGTCCTGTAGCGCTATAGGTTGGTGGGTAACCTATTTAATGTTGAAGTGAGCAGCCAATGGGGGGTTCTATAAAGGTTTAAACTTGTATGTAGAATCTATGTTTGTCTGTTTGTATCTATGTGAACTCACTTCTGCTTGAAGTCATCGGCAGCCAGCCGGGCATTGTCACATTGTAATAGAATGACTGCATTGTCCTTGGATGCTGTGATGATCTGCCAAATGGAAATGGGGAATAAGTTCATTATTCATTAAATACTAAGGCTTATACCCCTTTAGAAAATATATTGCAACATAACAGTATGCCTCAGAATATAATAATTCAGGTTATACAGATCATAGACTTGATTGCACCAGTGCAGCTCACTATAGCAACCAATCAGGTCTTTACTTTTCTAGCTATTGTAGACTGTTCAAGTCTAATTGTTGAGTAGTGGCTACTGGCAAATGTTCTTGAGAACATCAACATTCAATACATTGCCACCAAGTCAAGAAACGAGAACTTTGCTTTCCCTCTCTGCATTCTCAGTGGTAATACGGCAAATATCTCAGAGGTTTCATATATTTCATATCTGCACTATATCATAAGGCATACGGTCATACATAGAAGGAAAGCTCTGTTTGAAGAAGAAGAACAACAAAGAGACATAATAGTACCTTAACTTTAAGGTCCTCGATCTCCTTGTAATATTTGCTGTAGTCCTTTGGTGCTTCAGCAGGTGCTGGCCCATGTTTGTCCAACCATTCCTTAATCTTACGTTCAAGCTCAGCATTTTTTGCCTCCAGTTCATGGACTTTGTCCAGATAAGATGCCAAACGACCGTTGAGATCCTGCATTGCCTCCTTCTCATTACCGATGCCTATCGTTCCACCAGCACCACCACCGAAGCCACCACTGGCACCACCACCAAAGCCACCAGCGGCACCACCACCAAATCCACCACCATAGCCACCACCAAAGCCACCACCATAGCCACCGCCATAGCCACCGCCTAGAGCAGAACCATCAAAAGCAAAACCTCCTCCATAACCAGCTGCACCACCAAAGCCAACTCCAGCTGTTGAAGTGGAGAAATAGGCACCTCCAGCTTGACTGCCTCCATATCCTTGATTCCCTGACTTAGTCGACTGTTTGAAAGAAGCACTGTAAGACATATTGCGGAGACAAAGAGACACCCTTCTAGTGACAGAAAAAAAAGCTGCTGTGGTGAGTGCAACAGCCCAACAATTCCTACCCTTTATATATGGTACCCACAGGGTGTGTCGTGTCTAAATTTTTGTGAACCAGTCTACATTCCAAAGTATAGAGACGCCTCCGTCCAGATCAATTATATTTAATCATTAGCATCAATTTGCATTCGTGCTTAATTGTTTATTGCGTGATATGATTTGCTGGGTGGAGTAGAAGAAAGAGAATATCAATGAAGTATCGAATAGTCATCCTGTCTACACGGGCACTTTGTGCTTCTAATTTTACATAAAAACAGCTGGAAGACAAAAAGGCAGAGTAATTAAATATAATATATATATACGAACATCAAAGATTTGGTAATAATGCATCTAATGGATAATTTGACGAAGTTTGTAATTGAAACGGATAATGGATTAGGTGATTATCCTATTACCAAACATCGGGTTTTTATAATTACACCTGTTCTCAGGGATCTAACGTCGGCTGGGTTGTCTACGTTGTGATAATTATCGTCTCCTTTGGGGCTAGCGGGGGAACTGAGCTGTCTGTTCCAGGAATGGGATATTGATGACAAAGCCAAGAAGGTGAAATTGATGACTGGGATCTTTGGGAAATAAAGACAACTGTGTCAGCAATAAACTGACTTTGATCCTTTTCCTGCACACTCGTTGCCAATCACAGGTTTAATTTCATTCTGGTGGCATTTCCAGCGACTTTATATTTTACTTAGGGCAACGTGTGGTTTTACATAGTAAGTTGGGTTGAAAAAAGACATACGTCCATCACATCAACCATAATGCCTATATATAACCTGCCTAACTGCTAGTTGATCCAGAGGAAGGCAAAAACCCCATCTGAAGCCTCTAATTTGCCGCAGAGGGGAAAAATTCCTTCCTGACTCCAAGATGGCAATCGGACCAGTCCCTGGATCAACTTGTACTAAGAGCTATCTCCCATAATCCTGTATTCCCTCACTTGCTAAGAAGCCACCCAACCCCTTCTTAAAGCTATATAATGTATCAGCCAGAACAACTGATTTGGGGAATTCCACAACTTCACAGCTCTCACATTAAAAAATCTTTCCTGAATATTTACACGGAACCTCCCTTCTTCTAATCAGAGTGGGTGGCCTTGTGCCCGTTGGAAGGACCTACTGTTATTATATGATCCCCTTATATATTTATACATAGTTATTATATTCCCCCTTAAGCGTCTCTTCTCCAGTGTAAACAAACCCAACTTGGCCAGTCTTTCTTCATAACTGAGACTTTCCATACCCTTTACCAGCTTAGTTGCCCTTCTCTGGACCCTCTCTAACTCAATAATGTCCTGTTTGAGCACTGGAGACCAAAACCGAACAGCATATTCTAGATGGGGCCTTACCAGCGCTCTGTAAAGGGGAAGAATAAACCCCTCCTCCCGTGAATCTATACCCCTTTTAATACAGCTCAAAACCTTGTTTGCCCTTGCAGCTGCTGCCTGGCATTGCTTGCTACAGCCAAGTTTATTATCTACAAGGACTCCAAGGTCCTTCTCCATTATGGATTTGCCTACTGCAGTCCCATTAAGGGTATACGGGGCTTGCATATTTTTACATCCCAGGTGCATGACCTTACATTTATCCACATTAAATCTCATCTGCCACTTAGCCGCCCAGATTGCCAGTTGGTCAAGATCCTGCTGCATGATACCCTCCCCCAAGTCATTTATGGACAAGTTAAACAAAAATGGACCCAGTACAGAACCCTGAGGGACCCCACTGAGAACCTTATTCCAAGTAGAGAATGTACCATTAACAACCACCCTCTGTACCCGATCCTGTAGCCAGTTTTCTATCCATGAGCAAACGACTTCACTAAGACCAATAGACCTTAGCTTAGAAAGCAGTCGTTTGTGGGGAACGGTATCAAATGCTTTGGCAAAATCCAAATAGATTATATCTACTGCCCCCCCACTGTCCAGCTTCTTACTTACCTCATCATAAAAAGCAATTAAATTGGTCTGACATGACCTGTCCTTCATAAAGCCATGCTGATTCCTACCCATAATGCCATTCTCCAGTACATAATTTTGTATGTGATCCCCTAACAAGCCTTCAAATAACCTGCCCACCACCGATGTCAGACTTACTGGCCTATAATCGCCAGGCTGAGATCTTACTCCCTTTTTAAATATAGGAGTGACATTCGCCTTCTTCCAATCCCTAGGTACCATAGCAGATGAAAGCGAGTCTGAGAATATCAGAAACAGATGCCAGAGATAACAGTAAAGAAATATTTACACAGTATCGCAGAGAAAAACAATGTCAACACATGTTTATATGCATGAAGTTTTTTGAAATGCCTGTACTCATGAAATGCCAGAGTAAATATGGTTTTGGAGCTTATGAAAGGGATCAAAGACCTGAAAAGAGCACCGCCTCCCCAGGAACAAGCATACTTTGGAATGGCAAAACAAACACTAAATTCCAAAATGTCTACAACCCTATGAACATAAATATTTATGGCATGGATTGTGTGAATAGTCTGGGAGCACCTATGAATGTGATTGCCCAACCTAAGTGCATCTGTAACCCAAAAAACCCGATTTTCCAGACCGACACTTTAGTGCCATGCAAACAAAGCTAGCAAACCATAACACTTTCATATATTGGTGTTTTTTTTTTACATTTCCAAACATTAGATCAAATGTAGCCTGTAGCATCTTATCTCCATGTGTTTATGGTTGCAACCCAACAATACTGTCCATGAAGCAGGTTGATAATACACTTATGTGGCATGTACACACAGGCCTGGATTTTTGGCAAGGCCACAAAGACCTGAGCCTGGGGCGGCACAAATTAAGGGACGGCATGCCACCCAGCCACACCTGAAGGTTCCTCACATCCAGAGCACAACAGACCGGGCACACAGGAAATTATGAGTCTACGAGCGCCCTGTCCCCTGTGCTCTGGACGCACGTTAAAGCTCAGCATTTTTTGCCTCCAGTTCTTGGACTTTGTTCAGATAAGATGCCAAACGACCATTGAGATCCTGCATTGCCTCCTTCTCATTACCGATGCCTATTGTTCCACCGACACCGGCACCGGCACCACCACCAAAGCCAACATCAAAGCCACCACCATAGCCACCGCTTAGAACAGAACCATCAGAAGCAAAACCTCCTCCATAACCAGCTGCACCACCAAAACCAACTCTAGCTGCTGCAGCGGAGTAATAGCCACCCCCAGCTTGACTGCCTCCATATCCTCCTGCGCCTTGATTCCCTGACTTAGTTGTCTGTTTGAAAGAAGCACTGTAAGACATATTGTGGAAACAAAGAGACACCCTTCTAGCTGCTGTGGTGAGTGCAACAGCCCAACAATTCCTACCCTTTATATATGATACCCACAGGGTGTGTCGTATCTAAATTAACATCCAGAGCACAAGGGACTGGGCACACAGGAAATTATGAGTCTACGAGCGCCCTGTCCCCTGTGCTCTGGACGCACGTTCAAGCTCAGCATTTTTTTGCCTCCAGTTCTTGGACTTTGTTCAGATAAGATGCCAAACGACCATTGAGATTGTGCATTGTTTCCTTCTCGTTACCGATGCCTATCATTCCACCGGCACCACCACCAAAGCCACCACCGGCACCACCACCAAATCCACCACCGGCACCACCACCAAAGCCAACATCAAAGCCACCACCATAGCCACCGCCTAGAACAGAGCCACCCCCAGCTTGACTGCCTACATTTCCTCCTGCGCCTTGATTCCCTGACTCAGTCGTCTGTTTGAAAGAAGTACTGTAAGACATATTGTGGAAACAAAGAGACACCCCTATAGTGAACAACCCAACAATTCCTACCCTTTATATATGATACCCATAGGGTGTGTCGTATCTGAATTAACATCCAGAGCACAAGGGACATGAAATTATGAGTCTACGAGTGCCCTGTCCCCTGTGCTCTGGACGCAGTGACTTAGTAACATAGTAACATAGTAAGTTAGGTCGAAAAAAGACGTACGTCCATCACGTTCAACCATTATGCCTATATATAACCTGCCTAACTGCTAGTTGATCCAGAGGAAGGCAAAAAACCCCATCTGAAGCCTCTCTAATTTGCCTCAGAGGGTAAAAAATTCCTTCCTGACTCCAAGATGGCAATCGGACCAGTCCCTGGATCAACTAAGAGCTATCTCCCATACCCCTGCATTCCCTCACTTGCTAAGAAGCCATCCATGCACTCCATTTCATAGTGCAAAGACCTATTGCTCCCCCAACAGAGCTGACTGTGTTAATAATCAATGTATTAATGAGATGTGTAGGAAGGCACCTAGGTATCCCACCTTTTGCCCCCTAACTTGTGTGTAATTCAGATGCACACACTAGGAAGTGACAGGAAACACAGGCCTCAATAAGGCCCTGGCCCGCCTGCCCAAGTTAGGCCACATCATAGCCCTGCATTTAAAACTTACCACCTGACCACTCTATAGAAACTGGCAAGAACAGGGTTGGTCTGTACCTTTGCACCCAGCTCAAGGTACTTACCTCAGCACCGCCCTGACTGAAACGCTCTATGTATTAGCTCTACAGGTCATGTCTATTAGTGCTCTTTGTAAATGACCCATTTTGGAAATTACCTTTTATTACCATGATATTAATCAAGCTAACCTCTACCGTCCTTTCCTGGCTACCTTGGGATATATGAAATTATGAGTCTATGAGGGCCCTGTCCCCTGTGCTCTGGACGCAGTGACTTAGTAACATAGTAACATAGTAAGTTGGGTTGAAAAAAGACATACGTCCATCACGTTCAACCATAATGCCTATATATAACCTGCCTAACTGCCAGTTGATCCAGAAAAAGGCAAAAACCCCATCTGAACCCTCTCTAATTTGCCTCAGAGGGGAAAAATTCCTTCCTAACTTTTATCTCCATGATATTAATCAAGCTAACCTTTACAGTCCTTTCCTGGCTACCTTGGGATAATAAAGCATTACTATGTGGGATAATAAGGTTCTGTTACATATAAGCTACAGAGACTTGTGTAGGTATCTCTGAGAGTCTAGAACAGTGATCCCCAACCAGTGTCTACATGTTCCTCACCACTCCCTTTGCTGTTGCTCCTAGGGGCCTCAGAGTAGGTGCCATTTTTACATTTCTGGCTTGGAGAAAAGTTTTGGAAGTATAAAATTACAGTTTTATTCTAAAAAGAGTCTCCTTCAGGCCAGCAGTCAACATGGGGCTACCAAATAGCCAATTACAACCCTTATTTGGCCCCCAAAGAACTTTTTTCAGGCATGTGTGGCTCCCCAACACTTTTTTGCATCTTAGTGTGGCTCACAAGTAGAAAAGGTTGGGGATCTCTGGTCTAGAAGAACTGTAGGACTTAGGTTGTATCTTTTCCCTCTAGTTTGTGTGGACAATCAGCTCATATACCACCGCCACCAAGTATGTTTAAATTAGGTCTAGCTGTACAAATCTCATGCAATAAAATTTGGGACAAATCTGATTGGTGGTGCTTCATATATGTCCGGTACAATATAGAAAAGACCACCAAAGCTGTATATAACTTGCATCAGAAAAGAGTTTATTGTTGAAATTTTGCAAAGGAAAGGAAAAGGACAGGTTAAGTCAATAAATGTGTTATGTGCTCGCTCCCCAATCTAAAGCAGCCCCATAAACAAAGAAAGAAGGGCATATTAACCAAACCACTCTATATTGCATTAATAAAGCAGATCTCAGGCTGAAACAACATTTTTCCAGGGATCGTTGACTTCTTTCTTCTTTTTTTCTTCCACTTCCACCATCTTGATTGACAAAGCTTTCTAGCCCGATTTGTTTTTCCACTTTTAATGCTTCTGGGGAGCTATGAGAGAAGAAAGTGCTTTCGTCAGTTTAAAAAATCCAAGCAGTTTGCCTACAGATATATAGAAACATTGGGGTCCAGTATTTTCAATGTAATATGTTCTCCAGAACTTGAAGGTAAATATACTCAATGCCAAGCATAAGACCAACAAATAGGGCCTAAGCTGAAAGAGCATTCTGATTTTTATACAGGTGTAATGAAGTCTATGGGACCTTCCTGTCATTCAGAAGTTTCTCGATAACGGGTGCAGTATAATTTACTATTATAAAGATAAATAGGAGGAGGGTAATTTTCGTGCCAATGTCATATGATGCCAGCAGAAGACCAAGTAGTGTACACACTGTGGAAATATGGTCTATAATAATTCCATAACCCATTAGATTGGTATAGGTTGTACGTGCTGGGTTTACTTGGATGGGTTGAACTTGATGGACTTTTGATGGTCTTTTTTCAACCCAATGTAACTATGTAACTATTGCAGGATAAATAAAGTGTCATGTGTAATACCTGTATCCTGCTTTTTGTTGGGTTTTGGGAGGCTCAGCCCTCCATCCCTTCATTAAAGTTCATCCTTAGGTTTTGGGAAAATGATCTGCATACTTCATGCAGACTTGTTTTTGCATTGGTTTAATACAGTTGGGCAGATTCAAGTCTTCAGTTAAATGATCAGAACACATTGGAGGCCCATGTAGAACACCGGCCTCCTCTACATGTGTCCCCAGTCAATAGAATTCTCCTCCTTGCCTAGAGAAGCCCCATTTACATATTGATTGGGAACTGGATCACTTGGTAAAGAAAGGCAACATCAACAGCCTTGTTGACCCATGCATGGGCAACTTTTGCCTTTATAACCAGCTTATTGTGCAATATAAATATTGAAGAAAAGCTCGGATTTAGGTTTTTGCTACAACCCCTATTAGGCAACATACATATATAGCCTGGTGGTTTATATATTATTTAGAAAAGTAATAGGGAGTCTTTACTACTTTAACACATTAAACCTACAGGGATACAAATATATTCCTACTAGAGAATCAATGAGCTAGATTGATGCAAACTAGTAAACATTTGGCAAATATTAATTTGTATCCAATGTTCATATTGGGGTATGTGTCTCTGTAATATAAAGAGATATCATGAAGGAGTTTTACCTTGGCCTCGAGATTGATCTTGTGCCTGTCCTTGACCTTGTCCTTGTCCTTGTCCTTGTCCTTGGGTGACTTGTATGGCCCTGGGATTAAGCAAAGATATTTATTAAGAATGGCATATAAAAAGGAACCGCAGACAACTGAAATATGATTAGGACCGCCCATACCCTAGTTTATCCAGCAGGGACTGGTATGTTTTGATCTCATTCTCCAACTTGGTCTTCATTTCCAACAGCTGATCGTACTCATCCTTCTGGCACTCGGACTCGGCTCTGAGCTGCTCCAAATGCTGCTCTATGCTGGCGATGTTCTCCTGTAGTACTGACAGCTTCATGCAGAACCTTCCCTCGGTCTCTGCCAATTGCAATTCCAGGGATTTTTTCTGCCAGTGGGAAAAAAAATTGAGATTTGAGGTGCCTATACTTTTGTCTCTAAACATATACAGTGAACATTTCTGCAGAACTAGTCTCTTGGAACATACCAAGGCTTAGTTCCTTGTTGTAAGCAATGGACTATTCCACCAAACATTATTTCTCCTTAACTTTTCAAGAAAAGTCTAGACCAGTGATCCCCAACCAGTAGCACAGGGGCAACATGTTGCTCCCCAACCCCTTGGATGTTGCTCTCAGTGCCCCCAAACCAGGTAGTTATTTTTGAATTCCTGACTTGGGGGCAAGTTTTGGTTGAATAAAAACAAGATTTACTACCAAATAAAGCCCCTGTAAGCTGATAGGGTGCATAGAGGCCCCTAATAGCCAATCACAGCCCTTATTTGGCACCTCCATGAACGTTTATGGTGCTTGTGTTGCTCCCCAAGTCTTTTTACATTTGACTGTGGCTCACGAGTAAGAAAGGTTGGGAACCCTGGTCTAGACCTTGGTGTATGTCATGGCAAAATCCAGATTTCAAATTCAGATAATCTTCGAAATGTATTCTTTTTTAACCAAAATTCCTCCATAAGGAGTGGATTCCTTGTGCAGGCATGGTAAAATGATCTTACACCACTATATTTATAAGTATTTCCACTGTTTTCTACATACAGCAATGAGAACATTTCTGGGAAACCTGATACATCATGAGAATGCTGAGAATAAGATATGATCATACTGTACCATGGCAAGTAGCGACTGGAGCTCAATTTCAAGAGCCTGGAGGGACCTCTTAAGATCTGAAATTTGAGTCTTGACTGTGGTATCTTCTTTGACGTCTTCCTTAATTTTCTCTTTCACTGGACCAGTCTAAAAATAACGATAGATATAGTTATGAACACAGCATAAGGGAATGGGGTAACAAACAAACAGATTCAAACAGACCAACAAGGCAAAGACAGTAAAGCAAAGATGAATTTAGATGTAAAGACACGCCATGAACCTGTATGTGTTAGCGCTGGGCACGACATTGCTATTAATTAACTATACTCACTGCGGCGTTAAATTTGTTCTCTAATTCTTGTCGGTTCTTCTTGGCCAAGTCTTCATACTGAGCCCTCATGTCGTTCAATCGTTTGGTCAGGTCGTTACTGGGTGCGGCATTCATTTCCACCTTAACTTTACCAGCTTCGGTGACTTGGACACCTTTAACCTCCTGTAAGATGCCGAAGCAGAATATTAGAACATGAGCCGGTAGGTTTTCCAGACAGTTTGCGTTCATTACAAGCTATTGAAAGTTATATATTACATCTTCATGGTTCTTCTTGAGAGAAGCCAATTCTTCGGTGAGACCCTGGAATTGGGAGTCCAGATCAGTTTTGGCCAGGTTAAGCTCATCCATGACTCTGCGCAGACCATTGATATCGGCCTCCACTGTCTGGCGAAGGTGCAGCTCACTCTCATACCTGTCAAGACACGGACAATACAATTCAACCTGATGAAGGAATCATGTGTTGATACCCAGCAAAGAACTTGTCTCCTTAAATGTTGGGATCTTTTCCCAAGTAATTGGAAAGATTTTTGGAATATGGTTTCATCTTCAATAATGTGTGTGTAAACTCACTTCTGCTTGAAGTCATCGGCAGCCAGCCGGGCATTGTCGCACTGTAACAAAAGGGCTGCATTCTCCTTGGATGCTGCGATGATCTGCAAAAGTAAAATATATGACAATAGTTATAAATTGCTACATAAGAACACCATAGGTCAGAATAGAATGATTAAGACAGTGATCCCCAACCAGTGGCTCGGGGGCAACATGTTGCTCCCCAACCCTTTGGATGTTGCTCTCAGTGCCCCCAAACCAGGGAGTTATTTTTGAATTCCTGACTTGGGGGCAAGTTTTGGTTGAATAAAAACAAGATTTCCTACCAAATAAAGCCCCTGTAAGCTGATAGGGTGCATAGAGGCCCCTAATAGCCAATCACAGCCCTTATTTGGCTCCTCCATGAACTTTTATGGTGCTTGTGTTGCTCCTCAAGTATTTTTACATTTGACTGTGGCTCATGAGTAAGAAAGGTTGGGGACCCCTGAATTAAGATATAAAATCACATACATAATATGTAATGATTGAAGAAGAATGTGCAATATACCAGGGAAATTACCCTCCACCTGTAATGTACCACAAGCCTGGAAGGGAAAGTGTACAGTCCATATATTTTATAGGGCTGTTCTACCCCCAATAAGGGGTAATTATATCTTAGTTGGGATCAAGTACAGGTACTGTTTTATTATTACAGAGAAAAGGGAATCATTTAACCATGAAATAAACCCAATAGGGCTGTTCTGCCCCCAATAAGGGGTAATTATATCTTAGTTGGGATCAAGTACAGATACTGTTTTATTATTACAGAGAAAAGGGAATCATTTAACCATTAAATAAACCCAATAGGGCTGTTCTGCCCCCAATAAGGGGTAATTATATCTTAGTTGGGATCAAGTACAGGTACTGTTTTATTATTACAGAGAAAAGGGAATCATTTAACCATTAAATAAACCCAATAGGGCTGTTCTGCCCCCAATAAGGGGTAATTATATCTTAGTTGGGATCAAGTACAGGTACTGTTTTATTATTACAGAGAAAAGGGAATCATTTAACCATTAAATAAACCCAATAGGGCTGTTCTGCCCCCAATAAGGGGTAATTATATCTTAGTTGGGATCAAGTACAGATACTGTTTTATTATTACAGAGAAAAGGGAATCATTTAACCATTAAATAAACCCAATAGGGCTGTTCTGCCCCCAATAAGGGGTAATTATATCTTAGTTGGGATCAAGTACAGCTACTGTTTTATTATTACAGAGAAAAGGGAATCATTTAACCATGAAATAAACCCAATAGGGCTGTTCTGCCCCCAATAAGGGGTAATTATATCTTAGTTGGGATCAAGTACAGGTACTGTTTTATTATTACAGAGAAAAGGGAATCATTTAACCATTAAATAAACCCAATAGGGCTGTTCTGCCCCCAATAAGGGGTAATTATATCTTAGTTGGGATCAAGTACAGGTACTGTTTTATTATTACAGAGAAAAGGGAATCATTTAACCATGAAATAAACCCAATAGGGCTGTTCTGCCCCAATAAGGGGTAATTATATCTTAGTTGGGATCAAGTACAGGTACTGTTTTATTATTACAGAGAAAAGGGAATCATTTAACCATGAAATAAACCCAATAGGGCTGTTCTGCCCCAATAAGGGGTAATTATATCTTAGTTGGGATCAAGTACAGGTACTGTTTTATTATTACAGAGAAAAGGGAATCATTTAACCATGAAATAAACCCAATAGGGCTGTTCTGCCCCAATAAGGGGTAATTATATCTTAGTTGGGATCAAGTACAGGTACTGTTTTATTATTACAGAGAAAAGGGAATCATTTAACCATTAAATAAACCCAATAGGACTGTTCTGCCCCCAATAAGGGGTAATTATATCTTAGTTGGGATCAAGTACAGGTACTGTTTTATTATTACAGAGAAAAGGGAATCATTTAACCATGAAATAAACCCAATTGCATAATCAATAGATTATCTAAATAAAGTAAATATTAATGGAGCACATACAGATTTGGGGTGTTGGTTGGGAGTTGAAGTTGGCGAGGGGGACATAAAAAATGCTTATTAGTCTTAGGAAGTCCTAACAATGGGTATTTCAGGGTCTTTGTTTGAGGAGTGAGGCAATAACAAGTCAGCATAATACACCGTGATATAATAGAAAGTTGCTATTTAGTAGGAGATTTATGAAATAAGGGTGTCAAAATGCCGACTGAACCCCTGGAACACGCTCAATCTTGGCGTACAAAGAGATATTCATGAAACACCGTTAGGGGACCGTGATTTAAGAAATGTGTTATGAACTAATTTATTGTATAATCTTGTGATTCATTATAGTTAATTTCGCAACATTTACCCCTCCCCCTCCATATCAATTAGGTGTTAACTCCCATCCCTCATTATAGTGGTATGCAGTGTAAATGCAACCTCGCCAGCACCCAACATTTTGTGCCAGATTCATTCATTTTTTTTTCCCTGTTTCCCCAAATTGAACTTTTTAGCTCTAAAAATCCTGTATTTTGATTATTACCCCAAAATAGAATTTTTTCATTATTGATCAAGTGTAAAAACCACGAGGAACATAATAGACGAGGTATAAAAGCCGGCAAGGTCACAAGGTCCTAATCGAGGATTCCGAGGTCTTCTAATGCGTTTGGGTTTTTTTCCGTTTTTTTTAATGGATAAAAAACATTGGAGTTGTTTAAATACGAGAGTTTAGTAGAAAAAGACAACCAAAAAGACACCTTATTCTGCAGTGTAATCCTAATACAAGGATTACATTGCAGAATAAGGTCATACGTGCTGATACATAATATTTATTGCATGCCTTGTTATAGTAAAGAGTGATAGTGTTATTTCCTACCATACCTTAGCTTTAAGATCCTCGATGTCTTTGTAGTACTTGGAGTAGTCCTTTGCCCCCTCTCCGGTTGTGGTGCTGGGCTTCTGCTTGTCGTACCATTCCTTAATCTTACGTTCAAGCTCAGCATTTGCTGCTTCCAGTGCATTTACTTTGTCCAGGTAGCTGGCCAAACGATCGTTAAGATTCTGCATGGTTTCCTTCTCACTGACCATATGCAGTCCACCTGAGGGACCACCACCAAAACCAGCGCCACCACCAAAACCAGCGCCACCGCCAAAACCAGCACCACCGCCAAATCCAGCACCACCGCCAAATCCAGCACCACCGCCAAATCCAGCACCACCGCCAAATCCAGCACCACCACCATAGCCACCACCGCCAAAACCACCGGCACCCCCCTCATAGCCCCCGGCACCAAAGCCAGCCCCATAACCAGCTCCACCACCAAAACCTCCATCACCTCCAAAGCCACCCCCTACACCGCACTGATAGCCACCTCCGGCATTGCTGCCAGAGCTGTACTGGACTGACTTGGTTGATTGTTTGAAGGAATATTGAGACATGTTGTGGAAGCAAAAGGACACCCTTCCAGTAGTAAAAAAAGAGCTGCTATGGTGAGTGCAACATTTGAACTATTCCCAGTCATTTTATATTATATCCGAAGGGTGTGTCGTATTGGATTATTTTTTGCAGCAATGTACATGCCAACTAAAACCAACTGTCCTAATCAATTATCCTTATTAATTAACTTGCATCACTTTGCCCCCTGGTGTTTTCACCCCAAAGATCTCTGTTGTGCTAGTTAGGCTGATGGGTGGAGTACAGCTGTGCCGCTCCAGCGCTGAGATAATATCAGTGAATTATCTTATTGTTATCCTCTCCGTGCACACGTTTCCCATTTATTATATGTTTTCTCATGAAACAGTTGAGGGAAAAGGGAAAAATTAGTAGAAACATAGAGTAGATAGGCTTAAACGCCTTTATAATGCACATAATGGGCACTTTGGGGTTTGACAGCTACTAATAAAGAGCACTTTGCCGAAACAGTAGCCCTATTACTCCTGTTACACCCTAACATCAAAAACAGCTCCCACATATCCAGCACCATAAATATCCAGATACAAACAATAACTTCTATGGCTACAATGAAGCGATGAAAATACGGGGCAGGTTTACTTAAACTCCCGAACGTAAGGAAAAGTCTCTGCGGGAAAAGTCGTAAAAAAATCGTCTTTTTCCAATAGTCACCGCAAAAAATCACGACTTTATCGAGTTGTTGCTGCGACAATTACAAAAAGTCAAGTTTCTGGACAAAACCCAGAGAAATCTCTAAAGTTTCGAGACAAAAGTAAGAACTTCAAGAAAAAGGGACATTTGCCATTGATTTCCAGGGTTGGACTGGGCAGGGAAAAATCCCGGTGGGCCCCGGCAGCCCAGACCCGACCCTTGCCAGCACTCCCCCTGCCCGACTGTTCCTCCCCTGACACGTTAAACTTACACAAGCTCAGGGGAGGACGTTGGTGGGGGATCCTGCGGGGGGTTAGGGGGGCCCCTGCAGGGGGGGGGGGTAGGGAGCCCCGGTGGGCCCTGCACCCTGGCTTCTACTGCAGGAAGCAGGAAGGGGATCGATCCATGACGCTCACTGAGAAGAACCTCCGGCCTGGCCACCAACCTCCCTCCCCTGATCGGGGTGATTAAGTTTGAGGTATGCGTGCTTGGGGGGGTGGCCGGGGGTATTGGGGGGCCCTGGGGTGGCAGCTCTGGTTCTGGTGGGCCCCACACACCCCAGGACGACCCAAGCTATGAGTCTTGTAGATTGTAAGCTCTTTTGGGCAGGGCCCTCTTCACCTCTTGTATCGGTTACTGATTGCTTTATATGTTACTCTGTATGTCCAATGTATGGAACCCACTTATTGTACAGCGCTGCGGGATATGTTGGCGCTTTATAAATAAATGTTAATAATAATAATAATGAGTTTTGAACTTCCTAGTGGCACATTCTGTCTGCAGATGGAGCCGGGCAGCTGGGATATGTTGGGAATGAAATGTTGGGAGACTGTATCTGTGCTACATTGAAATAAGTGACTTGGGCTCTGGGGACACTATATTTGCAATGTCGGACTGGGGTGTCCTGGGCCCCCTTGGGCTACCACTCAGGGACGCCCACATCCCCTCAGGGACCCCCTGCACCAGTCATGAACTATTCCCAGTATCAATACTCACACCCCTACCCCCCAGCACTTACCTTATGCTTCTCCCACCACTATTGGGGTAGGGCTGGGGGGGCACCAATACTTTGGGGTTCTTCCGGCTCAATCTGACTCTGAATATGTGTCATGGCCGAGGCCATACAATGTCCTAAAATGCTTAGGTAACACTGTTATCAAATGCTATCGGAATATGCTAGGGTTACTCTACTTATTCAAAGAGCACTTCTGTTTTGGGCATTAGAGAGGCAGTAAGTACAGGGCCCTGGGGCAGTTTGTGCCCATCGGTGCCCCCAAGTATCTGAATAATATGCACGTTAGGGGGTGGGAGACCCTGGGTTGTTCTAGAATGGCATAGATATTGATATTGTGAGACGATTTGCCATTGTTGTTTGTTCCACTGCTCTCGAGTTTGGAATTTCAGCAGCTATCATATTGCTAGGGTCTTGTTTACCTTACCTTAGCAACCAGGCAGTGGTTTAAATGAGAGACTGGAATATGAATAGGAGAGGGACTGAATAGAAAGATAAGGTGTAAAAAGTAACAATAGAGCAATAGTTATTTGGTTGCCGGGGTCAGTGACCCCCAAGTTGGAAATATGTAGAAAATGAAGGCAAATAATACAAAAACAATTCAAAACAAATAATAAAGACCAATAGTAAAGTCGCTAGGAATAGGACATTCTATAAAATAATAAGTTTTTATATTAAAAAAAAAGTTGTTTTAGCTTATAAAGTAGGTGTGATGGTGGGCATATTGGTGGAGCTGCCATTGGACTGGGCCATACCAAACTGTGGATAGGGAGTACGTTTGCGCTGTGTGTGGCTCATACCATCCCTCCAACTTTTTATACCAGTTTCAGTTAAAACATTCATTGTTTACATAATTGAGAATTTTTATCCCTTTAGCCTATGGTACATGTAGACACTTTCAAGAACTTTGCCGTTTTTCTTTGTTCACAACCCCAGATACTGCCCCATTGGCCCCATTGAGTTTATTTTCAGGTAAGATTTGTCCCCAACGAGGAGGCTGCAGGGGATGATTTCCAGAACATTGATACTATTCAGAAGGCAGATATGGAACTCGACACAGGTCATGAAAGCAAAATTCCATCGCTCTCTATTCAGTTTAATGGGATGTTACAGTCATAGTTATCAAAGGGTGGAACAGAGCGGGAACAAAGTTACAACGTTTCTGAGATTTGCTATGGTACAAAACTTGCGACAAATCTGAAAATACTCCACCTAAAACCTGTCAAGATCATGTAGAAGGCAATGGCAGATGTACCTCAGGATTGTTCTGCCCCAATAAGGGGTAATTATATCTTAGTTGGGATCAAGTACAGGTACTGTTTTATTATTACAGAGAAAAGGGAATCATTTAACCATTAAATAAACCCAATAGGGCTGTTCTGCCCCAATAAGGGGTAATTATATCTCAGTTGGGATCAAGTACAGGTACTGTTTTATTATTACAGAGAAAAGGGAATCATTTAACCATGAAATAAACCCAATAGGGCTGTTCTGCCCCCAATAAGGGGTAATTATATCTTAGTTGGGATCAAGTACAGGTACTGTTTTATTATTACAGAGAAAAGGGAATCATTTAACCATGAAATAAACCCAATAGGGCTGTTCTGCCCCCAATAAGGGGTAATTATATCTTAGTTGGGATCAAGTACAGGTACTGTTTTATTATTACAGAGAAAAGGGAATCATTTAACCATGAAATAAACCCAATAGGGCTGTTCTGCCCCCAATAAGGGGTAATTATATCTTAGTTGGGATCAAGTACAGGTACTGTTTTATTATTACAGAGAAAAGGGAATCATTTAACCATGAAATAAACCCAATAGGGCTGTTCTGCCCCCAATAAGGGGTAATTATATCTTAATTGGGATCAATAAAAAAAAATGACCTTCCCATAATTCAGGGTTTCTGGGTAACGGTTATCTGAACAGCTTTGTTAAAGAGCAATGGAAGAGCCACATTCCCATAACCTGCAGCACCAAGTGCCTGGGGCAAGGTTATCTCTTTGGTGCATAACCCATGGTCTATACTTGCTTCCATTAAAAACCAATATACAGCCCACGTGCCTCACTGATCCGATCAATGGGATATGCCAACATTTAATTTATTGAAGAGTCCACAGAAACTGGATTTGTAGGGGCAGAGTTTGTGAATTTGAGTTTGTTTTTCTAAATCAAATAAACTCGCATATGGAATGGTCGCCTATTTATTAATAAGGAAAACTCCTCCGAATAAAAAAACTTGAATATCTTAAATTTTTTTGAGCTCTAAAACTCAAAAAATTTGAGTTTGGGAATATGGCTTGACTTTGCCTAGGGCAACTTCTA
The DNA here is from genome assembly GCF_000004195.4 of Xenopus tropicalis. NCBI lineage: Eukaryota > Metazoa > Chordata > Amphibia > Anura > Pipidae > Xenopus > Xenopus tropicalis. Next base: position 8,217,971 of record NC_030686.2, on the reverse strand, counting down.
TAGAAACTCGCAAGCCGTTAGATGGTGAATTTTTACATTTGAATTTTCAGGTTTTTTGCACTTAATAAATACCAGACACTTAAGTTTTTGAACCATAACTCGAATTCGAGTTTCTTAAGTGCCAAAAAACTCAGATCGAGAAAAAAAATCAAACTCGACCGTTGATAAATCACCCACTTAATACACTCATCCACATTCTATTCATTCCTAGGGGGATGTGTATTTCTCAATGGGGGAAGGTTAGAACTCACCATTTCATAAATACCCTTCTAAAAGTCCCATAGGAATGAATAGAACATGGGCGAGTTCTTATGTATTGAGCTTTAAACTCCCATTTTGATAAATCTGCCTCGTAATGAATCAAAATAGGCATCATAGGCATTTACTGTGTCTATTAATATATATTATAATAGCAATCAGGGGGAATTTGGGGTATCAAACAAGGGGATCTCCAGCTGTTGATAGAGAAAACACCCCCACCCTGAGCCGCCCAGGCCATTAGCATTCAGAACTGCAGGCTTTGCACCTTTGCCAAAAAGGGATTTGTAACATTTACATTTGTTATGAAATCCCGGCAACCGTGTTACTTCTAAGGTTTTTCTCCCATGGGCGCAGCCAGATCAATCAATTCTTCACTAATACCAACCCAGCACTGCCAACTATAGATCTTTTCATGATCTGCCTAAATCCCACCCCGCCGGTGCGGCCGGAAAAACCACTTTGGGTTTGGCTCAATTAGATGTGCTTCGACATTTGATGGATCGTCGTCATTAATCTTCTTCCATGAGATTTCTGCTGCGTCGGCATTTATGTTTATATAGGGAACCGTGAACTATTGACATTTTCTCACGTTGCTGTTGGTCGTTTCTGAACACCGGAAAGATCTCGATCTAGGATAATGGAGGGCACTCCGGGGCTAAGATATTCTTGCCCTTTACAAACAATCAAAAAAAGAATAATTATATGAAATATATGAAATATCCAGGTGCTAGGGTTTCAACAATCCCCCCATTAGAGGATTATATATACCAATAGAACCTTATAAATAAGACATTTTTATTTTACAAATCAAGGGAGGTCCCTTGACAAAGGTGTTTGAGCCGAAACGTTGGGGTTCTCTCATCCAGAGTATCTGCCTTCATATCCTTTTGTTCAGTTGTTTTACTGGGTGTTATGTATTGTTTATTGATGGATATTGTTTGAGATGCAATATTTTGGCTGCATAATGATTTGTTAAATAAAAAGGTATTTTACCTATAATACCCCCCTGGGAAAGTTCTGGTGTTTCTGGTGTGCAGGGTTTGTTTGGGGTTTCACTGGAAAGAACTTGGCCTAGGTATCACTAAATATTCCATATTCCCTATGTTCTGCCTGTCTAAGTCCCTAGTGTGTGATCTTTTATAATCTATACCAGAGCTCAGGGGCAACATGTTGCTCACCAACCCCTTGGATGTTGCTCCCAGTGGCCTCAAACTATGTGCCAAATTTCTGGCTTGGAGACAAGTTTTGGAAGCCCAGAGACACAGTTTTACCCCAAGCAGAGCCTCCTGCAGGCCAGCAGGTCACATGAGGCTACCAAACAGCCAATCCCAGCCCTTATTTGTACCCCAGAGGAGCTTTTGTCACGCTTGTGTTACTCACAACTGAAAAAGGTTGGGGATCCCTGATCTACAGACGGTAAATAAAACCAAGTTGACACATAAATGGTATAAATAAATGATTCCCTTTTCTCTGTAATAATAAAACAGTACCTGTACTTGATCCCAACTAAGATATAATTACCCCTTATTGGGGCAGAACAGCCCTATTGGGTTTATTTCATGGTTAAATGATTCCCTTTTCTCTGTAATAATAAAACAGTACCTGTACTTGATCCCAACTAAGATATAATTACCCCTTATTGGGGCAGAACAGCCCTATTGGGTTTATTTCATGGTTAAATGATTCCCTTTTCTCTGTAATAATAAAACAGTACCTGTACTTGATCCCAAGTAAGATATAATTACCCCTTATTGGGGCAGAACAGCCCTATTTGGTTTATTTCATGGTTAAATGATTCCCTTTTCTCTGTAATAATAAAACAGTACCTGTACTTGATCCCAACTAAGATATAATTACCCCTTATTGGGGCAGAACAGCCCTATTGGGTTTATTTCATGGTTAAATGATTCCATTTTCTCTGTAATAATAAAACAGTACCTGTACTTGATCCCAACTAAGATATAATTACCCCTTATTGGGGGCAGAACAGTCCTATTGGGTTTATTTCATGGTTAAATGATTCCCTTTTCTCTGTAATAATAAAACAGTACCTGTACTTGATCCCAACTAAGATATAATTAGCCCTTATTGGGGCAGAACAGCCCTATTGGGTTTATTTAATGGTTAAATGATTCCCTTTTCTCTGTAATAATAAAACAGTACCTGTACTTGATCCCAACTAAGATATAATTACCCCTTATTGGGGCAGAACAGCCCTATTGGGTTTATTTCATGGTTAAATGATTCCCTTTCTCTGTAATAATAAAACAGTACCTGTACTTGATCCCAACTAAGATATAATTACCCCTTATTGGGGGCAGAACAGCCCTATTGGGTTTATTTCATGGTTAAATGATTTTTGATCTTTTTTGTTTTAGCGTTTTTGAAACCATGACTCAAATTGAAAATTTCCAAATTGAAAAATCATAATATTTTTAACAAATGGAGCATCCTAAAAATGCAAAAACCTCTAATAAAATGATGCAAAAATCAGTTGGAAACAGGAAAGCTGCACATTGGCTTCTACATGACCTCGACAGCTTTTAGATAAATGGCGAAAAAAATGCATTTTTTATAACGTTTGCAAAATCCGACAGGCAACTTCCATGTTATATAATGAATAACCCAGGTTGGGGCGGATACAAATTGCAATTCTATATATATATTTATAACAATGTCCAATTGCCAGTTGTACAAAATACCATGTATTTAAAAGCTTATTTATCTGATTATAGAGGAGCAGGTCAATCAATTGTTGGGTGAGGTCCAACTGTTGCCTCCTTGATCCTAATCTTCTTTGAGGAGTCACTGGATTGGATTGTGCAGATGTAGTAACAGAAGATGTCAATGATATAAATGGGTCATCAGTTATGGGTATATGTGAGTGGTTGTCCTTGTGTGACAATGCTCAATAGGTTCTAACAAATCACATTTGTTTTCTTTCTCAAATATATTAGGGATGTATAAGTAAGGTAAATATCACCTCTCTCAGTCACTTGGTTTCAGAAGAATGGGGGTTGGTCCATGAGGGACCAACGATTCCGAAGAATGGGGGTTGGTCCATGAGGGACCAAAGATTCAGAAGAATGGGGCTTGGTCTATGAGGGACCAACGATTCCGAAGAATGGGGCTTGATCCACGTGGGACTGATGTTTCAGTAGAATGGGAATTGGTCTATGAGCAGTGGGCCCAGGTAGCAGTTTACCCTCCTGCTCACCCAGCCATTTGCCTTGTATGCCTATATCATGGCCATTACTCTATATGAGAAGAAACAGAAAAAATGGAGGAAAGGATATATAATAGTATGTAAAAGAAGCGATTAGGAGACTAAAGAAAGTGAGTGAACAGAGAAGGGGAGTGTGGGCTAAGGTTTTCTGGTGGGCCTTAGGCTCCCCAGCCCGACACTGTCTGTGAGGGACCAAAGATTCAGAAGAATGGGGATTGATCCATGTGGGACTGATATTTCAGAAGAATAGGGCTTGGTCCATGAGGGACCAAAGATTCAGAAAAATAGGGCTTGGTCCATGAGGGACTAAATATTCAGACGAATGGGGCTTGATTCACGTGGGACTGATGCTTTAGAAGAATGGGGTTGGTCCATGTGGGAGCGAAGTTTCAGAAGAATAGGGCTTGGTCCATGAGGGGCTAAAGATTCAGAAGAATGGGGCTTGATCCATGTGGGACCGATGCATTAGAAGAATGGGGTTGGTCCACGTAGGAGTGAAGTTTCAGAAGAATAGGGCTTGGTCCATGAGGGACTATATATTCAGACGAATGGGGCTTGATTCACGTGGGGCCGATGCTTTAGAAGAATGGGGTTGGTCCATGTGGGAGCGAAGTTTTAGAAAAATAGGGCTTGGTCCATGAGGGACTAAAGATTCAGAAGAATGGGGCTTGATCCATGTGGGACCGATGCTTTAGAAGAATGGGGCTTGATCCATGTGGGACCGATGCGTTACAAGAATGGGGTTGGTCCACGTAGGAGCGAAGTTTCAGAAGAATAGGGCTTGGTCCATGTGGGACCGATGTTTCAGCAGAGTGGGGCTTGGTCCATGAGGGACTGATGTTTCAGAAAAGCGAGGCTTGATCCATGTGGGACCGATATTTCAGAACAATAGGGCTTTGTCCATGTGGGACCAATGATTCAGAGGTATAGGGCTTGGTCCATGAGGGACTGATAAGATTAAGAAGTGGTTCAGGGGAGTGGAAAGGAAGGTGAAAATGAGCTGGGCAGGGTAAGAGATGATATCAGCTGAGGCAGGCATACTATTATGCCACAATATATCTTAGGTCCATTATAAATATATACAATTGCAATTTTTTAAAACTGCTGATTAAAGAGAAAGAGCTTGAGCTGATGACACCAGATGAGCAATATGATAGTATTGGTAGTGATGAAACATGGTGTAATGAGTCACAAGTACTAATGTTACAAAGAATTGGGTGGGGGTATCTCCGGACTGAGATGCAAAATATGCAGTGGCAATTTTTCATTTTTGTGGTTTTATGTACCTTTTGTTTGGCAGATCTCCAGTGTGGAATTTCATCAGCTATCTGGTTGCTAGGATCTTGTTTAGCAACCAGGCTGGACTGGAATATGAATAGGAGAGGGACTGAATAGGAAGATAAGTATAAAAAGTAACAACAATAAAATTGTAGCCTCACAGAGCAATAGGTTTTTGTTGCCGGGGTCAGTGACCCCCATTTGAAAGCTGGAAAGATATAGAAGAGGAATTCAAAAACAATGAAGACAAATTGTAAAGTTGCTAGGAATAGACCATTCTATATAACATACTAAAAGTTACAGTAAAGGTGAACCACCCCTATAAGATCAGAAGGTTGATCTACAAAGTGTTAAGGCTGGGTCTCAGTACCCCATCGAACTCCTTCAATAACGAGCGCAGGTCCCATTGTGTTCCCTTCCGCAGATCACTAAAATTCTAGATTCCGGACAGAACTCCCAAGTAACTTCTTCATAAAGTGCTTCATAAAATGCCTTTAGTGGTTTAATTGGAGCAGACCATAACAGCAACGTTGGAGGACAACATGGACTCTCAGGGTCAATGTGGCCCTAAAACATTGCTGTAATGGTCTGTGCCAATGAAACTAATAATGAGCAGACATTGGAGGCATTTGCAAAGTGGACAAGCTGACATTTTTTATTCACAATGCACCTAGCCCCTCCCGTCTAGCTAGCAACGAGCGAATAAGATGAGCAAATCGCGAAAACGCTGAAAAATTTGTCAAAAGTGGCTACCACACAACTTTTTTTCGTGCACGTGACTAGTGATGCGTGAATCTGTCCCGTTTCGCGAAAATTTTCGAAATGGAGAAAAATTTGCGAAAAGCATTTGTTGCGGATGTCCTTTTTGACATGACCACTGCCAATTTGACGCGCAACAACATTTTTTGTCTTTTTTTTGTTGTTGCCCGCGCTTTTTTTGACGTAACCACGGCAAATTTCGCAAAACAATTTGCCAATGGCGAAATGCGGAAATTCGCTGCAAATCCATGCCTGGTGAAAAAATTCACTCATCGCTACACGGACCCGGCTGCGAGTTTTTGGACTCAATCACATTTTTTTTTTCAGTGAATTTTTGAGACAGTTTCTTGAAAAATTTGCCACTGGAAAAATGTTGAATTTTGCAGCGAATCCAAGTCTGGCGAACAATTATCGCTACTTCTAGCACCTAATAATCACAACTGTCAATAAAAAATCGCCACAGAAAGATTCGGCTTGCGACAAAAAATTGTTTTTGACATGCGCCATTTTCGGCAAATTTTCCCCTGATTCGTGAATCTTTTCAAAAATTCACAAATTTTTCAACGAAATGGGACAGATTCGCTCATCGCTAGCCGATAAAAATTGGCAAGTTGCAAAATCAGTTCAGCAAATATTTTTTCCACCACCGCATTGATATTCACAACTTGCGAACGTGTAATATTTAAGGACATTCGCGCCGCAAATAAAAATTCGCAATTATGTTCGCACATTGAATGCACCAGTCTCTCTATTAGTGATGAGCGAATTTTTTCCCCAGACATTGATTCTCAGCGAATTTCCACATTTCGCCATTGGTGAATTGTTTCACGAAACTTCGGTGAAAATTTGCAGCGGAAACTTTCATTGCGCGTCAAAAAATTCTGCCATGCGTCAAATTGGGCGTGGTCGTGTCAAAATTGGGCATGGTCGCATCACAACTGGGCGGGCGAAAAGAAAAAAAAAGACACTGGTGACAAAAAAAATCTTGCGACAAATGAATTTTTCAACGTTTCACGAATTTTATGGCGAAGCGAAATGGGACAGATTCGCTCATCTCTATCTCTATAAATATAAACACGGGCAGGGCAAATATGTTCCCTGTGCGAATAATTCTGCGCTGTACTAATGATATAAATGAGCCCCAAGATATTTGGGAGCTAGGTACCCCTATAGAGTTGCAATGAGAATAAGAGGTTCTAGAGGGTTCTAAAGGGTTCTAGAGGCAGTTTGTTTAAAGCTGAAATAATTCACAGCAGTTGTGAACTCGAGTTGTTGGGATCCAATAACCCGTAGAGCACAAGATGCTGGGAATTGGCTCTACATAAACATGCGCTCGTGCAACAGACAGATTTATAGCAGCAATATATAAACCGTGCCATTAACTATAGAGGTGATATCATGTTTATATACACCTACATCTTCTGCACTCTAAAGGAATGTAGTTTGTATGGCTGGAATAGCTCATTTGCCACCGCTGCATGCTGGGACAGATAGATAGAAATGACATGGGTATATAGTGAATAAAGTACCCCCTATTGTAACATATAGGGATATTATAAGTCCCCAAGGGGTTCCTTATAATATATAGTGAATAAAGTACCCCCTATTGTAACATATAGGGATATTATAAGCCCCCGAGGAGTTCCTTATAATATATAGTGAATAAAGTACCCCCTATTGTAACATATAGGGATATTATAAGCCCCCGAGGAGTTCCTTATAATATATAGTGAATAAAGTACCCCCTATTGTAACATATAGGGATATTATAAGCCCCCGAGGAGTTCCTTATAATATATAGTGAATAAAGTGCCCCCTATTGTAACATATATGGATATTATAAGACCCAGAGGAGTTCCTTATAATATATAGTGAATAAAGTACCCCCTATTGTAACATATAGGGATATTATAAGTCACAGAGGAGTTCCTTATAATATATAGTGAATAAAGTGCCCCCTATTGTAACATATAGGGATATTATAAGCCCCCGAGGAGTTCCTTATAATATATAGTGAATAAAGTGCCCCCTATTGTAACATATAGGGATATTATAAGCCCCCGAGGAGTTCCTTATAATATATAGTGAATAAAGTGCCCCTTATTGTAACATATAGGGATATTATAAGTCACAGAGGAGTTCCTTATAATATATAGTGAATAAAGTACCCCCTATTGTAACATATAGGGATATTATAAGTCCCAGAGGGGTTCCTTATAATATATAGTGAATAAAGTGCCCCCTATTGTAACATATAGGGATATTATAAGCCCCCGAGGGGTTCCTTATAATATATAGTGAATAAAGTGCCCCCTATTGTAACATATAGGGATATTATAAGTCCCAGAAGAGTTCCTTATAATATATAGTGAATAAAGTGCCCCCTATTGTAACATATAGGGATATTATAAGTCACAGAGGAGTTCCTTATAATATATAGTGAATAAAGTGCCCCCTATTGTAACATATAGGGATATTATAAGCCCCCGAGGAGTTCCTTATAATATATAGTGAATAAAGTACCCCCTATTGTAACATATAGGGATATTATAAGCCCCCGAGGAGTTCCTTATAATATATATTGAATAAAGTACCCCCTATTGTAACATATATGGATATTATAAGTCCCCGAGGGGTTCCTTATAATATATAGTGAATAAAGTACCCCCTATTGTATCATATAGGGATATTATAAGTCCCTGAGGAGTTCCTTATAATATATAGTGAATAAAGTACCCCCTATTGTAACATATAGGGATATTATAAGCCCCCGAGGAGTTCCTTATAATATATAGTGAATAAAGTACCCCCTATTGTAACATATAGGGATATTATAAGTCCCTGAGGAGTTCCTTATAATATATAGTGAATAAAGTACCCCCTATTGTAACATATAGGGATATTATAAGTCCCTGAGGAGTTCCTTATAATATATAGTGAATAAAGTACCCCCTATTGTAACATATAGGGATATTATAAGTCCCTGAGGAGTTCCTTATAATATATAGTGAATAAAGTGCCCCCTATTGTAACATATAGGGATATTATAAGCCCCCGAGGAGTTCCTTATAATATATAGTGAATAAAGTACCCCCTATTGTAACATATAGGGATATTATAAGTCCCCGTGGAGTTCCTTATAATATATAGTGAATAAAGTACCCCCTATTGTAACATATAGGGATATTATAAGCCCCCGAGGAGTTCCTTATAATGTATAGTGAATAAAGTACCCCCTATTGTAACATATAGGGATATTATAAGCCCCCGAGGGGTTCCTTATAATATATAGTGAATAAAGTACCCCCTATTGTAACATATAGGGATATTATAAGCCCCCGAGGAGTTCCTTATAATATATAGTGAATAAAGTACCCCCTATTGTAACATATAGGGATATTATAAGTCCCCGTGGAGTTCCTTATAATATATAGTGAATAAAGTACCCCCTATTGTAACATATAGGGATATTATAAGTCCCCGAGGGGTTCCTTATAATATATAGTGAATAAAGTGCCCCCTATTGTAACATATAGGGATATTATAAGCCCCCGAGGGGTTCCTTATAATATATAGTGAATAAAGTACCCCCTATTGTAACATATAGGGATATTATAAGTCCCCGAGGGGTTCCTTATAATATATAGTGAATAAAGTGCCCCCTATTGTAACATATAGGGATATTATAAGTCACTGAGGAGTTCCTTATAATATATAGTGAATAAAGTACCCCCTATTGTAACATATAGGGATATTATAAGTCACAGAGGAGTTCCTTATAATATATAGTGAATAAAGTGCCCCCTATTGTAACATATAGGGATATTATAAGCCCCCGAGGAGTTCCTTATAATGTATAGTGAATAAAGTACCCCCTATTGTAACATATAGGGATATTATAAGCCCCCGAGGAGTTCCTTATAATATATAGTGAATAAAGTGCCCCCTATTGTAACATATAGGGATATTATAAGTCACTGAGGAGTTCCTTATAATATATAGTGAATAAAGTACCCCCTATTGTAACATATAGGGATATTATAAGTCCCCGAGGGGTTCCTTATAATATATATAGTGAATAAAGTACCCCCTATTGTAACATATAGGGATATTATAAGCCCCCGAGGAGTTCCTTATAATATATAGTGAATAAAGTGCCCCCTATTGTAACATATAGGGATATTATAAGTCACTGAGGAGTTCCTTATAATATATAGTGAATAAAGTACCCCCTATTGTAACATATAGGGATATTATAAGTCACAGAGGAGTTCCTTATAATATATAGTGAATAAAGTGCCCCCTATTGTAACATATAGGGATATTATAAGTCCCCGAGGGGTTCCTTATAATATATAGTGAATAAAGTACCCCCTATTGTAACATATAGGGATATTATAAGCCCCCGAGGAGTTCCTTATTATATATAGTGAATAAAGTGCCCCCTATTGTAACATATAGGGATATTATAAGTCCCCGAGGGGTTCCTTATAATATATAGTGAATAAAGTACCCCCTATTGTAACATATAGGGATATTATAAGCCCCCGAGGAGTTCCTTATAATGTATAGTGAATAAAGTACCCCCTATTGTAACATATAGGGATATTATAAGTCCCCGAGGGGTTCCTTATAATATATAGTGAATAAAGTACCCCCTATTGTAACATATAGGGATATTATAAGCCCCCGAGGAGTTCCTTATAATATATAGTGAATAAAGTACCCCCTATTGTAACATATAGGGATATTATAAGTCACTGAGGAGTTCCTTATAATATATAGTGAATAAAGTACCCCCTATTGTAACATATAGGGATATTATAAGCCCCCGAGGAGTTCCTTATAATGTATAGTGAATAAAGTACCCCCTATTGTAACATATAGGGATATTATAAGCCCCCGAGGGGTTCCTTATAATATATAGTGAATAAAGTACCCCCTATTGTAACATATAGGGATATTATAAGCCCCCGAGGAGTTCCTTATAATGTATAGTGAATAAAGTACCCCCTATTGTAACATATAGGGATATTATAAGTCCCCGAGGGGTTCCTTATAATATATAGTGAATAAAGTGCCCCCTATTGTAACATATAGGGATATTATAAGTCCCCGAGGAGTTCCTTATAATATATAGTGAATAAAGTGTTCTCCCCAAATCCCAATCTAATAGGCCTTCATTCTGAGCTCCCTTTCCACCGCTCAGGTCCAACCACCCTCAGCCCTGCAGCTTGGGAACCACTGTTGCAACACAAGCAGAATGCCTGCATTATTGTTGCTCCTTGCACCTTTTTCTTTCCAAAACATTTCATAAAATGCCAGCAGAACTCATTTTTTTTTAAATGGAATATATCTCTGATTTCTACCCCATGCCTAATGCAGCACAACTGGTGTTTGAAAAGGAAAAGAGTAGACCTATCTGTATGGGTACAATACAATATGGCCTTATGGCAGCGGGTCTCAACCTGTGGGTCGGGATCCCTTTGGGGGGTTGAACAACCCTTTCACAGGGGTCGCCTAAGAACATGGGAAAACACATATTTCCGATGGTTGGGGGTCACCACAACATGAGGAACTGTAGGGTCGTGGCATTAGGAAGGTTGAGAACCACTGCCTTATGGGATGGCCATTGCCCATAGAGCCCATTTTAAGTTAATAATTTCCTTATTCTCTGTAATAATAAGACGTACTTTATACTTGGGGTAACTAAGCTACATGAACCCATATTGGTGGCAAACAATCCTCTGGGCTTCATTTCATCTTTATACAATTACTGGCAGATGAGGTTTGGTGATCCCTCTTCTAAACCCCCCCCCCCCCCCCAGGTCTCAAGCATTCTGCATAATGGATCCTATACCTGTACTGAAATGATTCTGGAACATTCTATATATGTGACAGCTATAAGGTGTGCAAACTAGGACACACGTTCCCAGAGTGCGGGGCTGGTCCCTTTAGCTGGGTGTCAGGCACTGGGTGGGGTGGCCCCGCCTGAAGGCTAATTAGTTTCAGGACTGATCTGCATATCTGCTCTCCTTGCTTAATTATAGGGTGTCTGTTCCAACACCTTTGCCTGAGGAGCTTCTAATTATCAATGAAAATGAGGGTAAGTTCAGGGCTGTTGCTCAATTCCATGTGTTCTGCAGCTGCTGGAAACTGATGAGAAAAGCAGCTTTTCTTCTATCCTTGCCATGTGCTCAGGGAGGTGGCCAATAGTGACTGGGGGCAACAGGGGGCCTACCTACCCCCTACTATGGGGAAACAACAGTGACTGAGGGCAACAGGGAGCATACCTACCCCCTACTAGGGGGACCCAACAGTGACTGGGGGCAACAGGGGGCCTACCAACCCCCTACTAGGGGTACCCAACAGTGACTGGGGGCAACAGGGGGCCTACCTACCCCTACTAGGGGGACCCAATAGTGACTGGGGGCAACAGGGGGCCTACCTACCCCCTACTAGTGGGACCCAACAGTGACTGGGGGCAACAGGGGGCCTACCTACCCCCTACTAGGGGGACCCAATAGTGACTGGGGGCAACAGGGGGCCTACCTACCCCCTACTAGGGGGACCCAATAGTAACTGGGGGCAACAGGGGGCCTACCTACCCCCTACTAGGGGGACCCAACATGGACTGGGGGCAACAGGGGGGCTACCTACCCCCTACTAGGGGGACCCAACAGTGACTGGGGGCAACAGGGGCCTACCTACCCCCTACTAGGGGGACCCAACAGTGACTGGGGGCAACAGGGGGCCTACCAACCCCCTACTAGGGGTACCCAACAGTGACTGGGGGCAACAGGGGGCCTACCTACCCCTACTAGGGGGACCCAATAGTGACTGGGGGCAACAGGGGGCCTACCTACCCCCTACTAGTGGGACCCAACAGTGACTGGGGGCAACAGGGGGCCTACCTACCCCCTACTAGGGGGACCCAATAGTGACTGGGGGCAACAGGGGGCCTACCTACCCCCTACTAGGGGGACCCAATAGTAACTGGGGGCAACAGGGGGCCTACCTACCCCCTACTAGGGGGACCCAACATGGACTGGGGGCAACAGGGGGCCTACCTACCCCCTACTAGGGGGACCCAACAGTGACTGGGGGCAACAGGGGCCTACCTACCCCCTACTAGGGGGACCCAACAGTGACTCTGGGCAACAGGGGGCCACCTACCCCCTACTACGGGGACCTAACAGTGACTGGGGGTAACAGGGGGCCTACCTACCCCCTACTAGGGGTACCCAACAGTGACTGGGGGTAACAGGGGGCCTACCTACACCCTACTAGAGGGACCCAACAGTGACTGGGGGTAACAAGGGGCCTACCTACCCCCTACTAGGTGGACCTAACATGGACTGTGGGCAACAGGGGGCCTACCTACCCCCTACTAGGGGGACCCAACAGTGACTGAGGGCAACAGGGGCCTACCTACCCCCTACTAGGTGGACCCAACAGTGACTGTGGGCAACAGGAGGCCTACCTACCCCCTACTAGAGGGACACAACAGTGACTGTGGGCAACAGGGGGCCTACCTACCCCCTACTAGAGGTACCCAACAGTGACTGGGGGCAACATGGGATTTTGGTATATGTTTCTGGGAAAGATCATGCCTCCCAAGGTTTGGATGGACTTTAAAAATGTGCTCTTGGGCCCAGAAATTTCTGTAGATTCCTGCCTTGCAGAATACGGGTACATTATACTTTATGGGTCGTTTCTTTAACTGTGTGCGAGTGCACAGGAAAGCAAAATTGCACATTAATACATATTCCTCTACTGGGCAGCCATGACCGTGTCCCTACATAGTGAATAGACAATGTTTTAGCCCATAAAATCCCCCGACTACGAGCCCAAACTCCAGAGAGAATGCAGTGATAAAACTCACAGACCTGGGTCTGCAATATGTTATTTCCTACTAAAATGTGGGGGTAGAAGGAGGTAATTTGTGTATTTTAATAAGCCCAGTGGGCCCTGCGTTAGCTGGAAACACATCCACTGGAGGCAACCAAACGTTCCTAGTAACCGAACCCAGAAATACCTCAACTGTAAGTATCGACCTTTTCCCTCCATGATACTGGCCCTGCAGGTGGCCAATGATTAGCTTAATGGATATGGCCAGACAGCCCTGTACTTTTACTTATGGACCTAGATAATTTGTCAAGGAAACTATATGCACAAACACTTATATACATGGGCGATGGCGATGTCGCCAAGCGAGCGGATCTTCTCCCAATATCCCCACCTACGGGTGGGCGACAGGGCCGCTGCTGGCCAAATGGGTGCCCTAAGCAGAAATTTACTTTGGTGCCCCCTCCCCTAAATATTACGGAAGTAAAAATAGAAAGTACCCCCAATTGCCCCCATAAACAGTGCCCCCAATTGCCCCCATAAACAGTACCCCCCATAGACAGTAGCCCCCACACAAAGTGCCCCCAATTGCCTCATACACAGTACCCCCCATAGACAGTAGCCCCCACACACAGTGCCCCCATAGAAAGTACCCCCAATTGCCCCCATAAACAGTACCCCCCCATAGACAGTAGCCCCCACACAAAGTGCCCCCAATTGCCTCATACACAGTACCCCCCATAGACAGTAGACCCCACACACAGTGCCCCCATAGAAAGTACCCCCAATTGCCCCCATAAACAGTACCCCCCATAGACAGTAGCCCCCACACAAAGTGCCCCCAATTGCCTCATACACAGTACCCCCCATAGACAGTAGACCCCACACACAGTGCCCCCATAGAAAGTACCCCCAATTGCCCCCATAAACAGTGCCCCCAAGACAGTAGCCCCCACACACAGTGCCCCCAATTGCCTCATACACAGTACCCCTCCATAGACAGTAGCCCCCACACACAGTGCCCCCATAGAAAGTACCCCCAATTGCCCCCATAAACAGTACCCCCCATAGACAGTAGCCCCCACACAAAGTGCCCCCAATTGCCTCATACACAGTACCCCCATAGACAGTAGCCCCCACACACAGTGCCCCCATACAAAGTACCCCCAATTGCCCCAGTAAACAGTACCCCCAATTGCCCCCATAAACAGTGCCCCCAAAAATAAGTACCCCCAATTGCCTCATCATACACAGTACCCCCCATAGACAGTAGCCAGCCCGCACACACAGAGCCCCCAATTGCCCCCACAGAAAGTACCCTCAACAGACCAGCGATGTCGGCGGCTCCTTCTCTCTTATGCCGTGGCAACAGGCACTACTATAAGGTTGCGCCTCGTCGCTGACGTGTGACGTCATACGCACGGGTGCAACTTTATAAAAGGACCTGTTGCCGCGGCATAAGAGAGAAGGAGCCGCTGGCGAAGACTTGCTTGGTATGTTTTTGCGCAGAGTGCGCACTCTGCGTAGGGAGCGGCGGTGCTGGGTGCCACCCTGGGAGTTGGTGCCCTACGCAGAGTGCGTACTCTGCGTATAGGGAGCGGCGGTACTGGTGGGCGATATCTGGAGAATCCAGGGTAATTCGATCGTTTGGCCCTGGGGCCAAACGATCGAATTATAACAACGGGATTAGGAAAAGTCGGTCCGGGGACCACATCAACGAGCCGATGCGGTCCCCGATAGATTTTCTAACCTGACCGATTGAGATCTGCCCGATTTCAGGCCAGATATCGGTCGGGCAGGCCCGTCGGTAGTGCCCCTACATGGGCCAATTAGATGCCGAATCTGTCTAAGGGACCCATATCAGCAGCTACTATCGGCCCGTGTATGGGGACCTTTACTTTGACAACAATGTTGGTGTCCCCCCACTAGTTAGCGCTCTAGACCATATAATATGGAGGTAACTCTTTTTTTAAGATCTTCAGCCCAACAAGTTTTATTGGTGGGGGGATAATATTTTTCTCCATATTTTGGCGGGATTCCAGGAGGAGGGGAGTTTTGCTAATGTATATCGTTATGCTGTTTTCTCCCTTCTCTGCACTCTTTCCAATATAATGGCCTCCCTTCTTCCATATGTGATTGTTTTATGGTCGGCCTGCTATATGTACTCATGGTGCCCTACTGTGCATACTCACAAACAGTGATGAGCGAATCTGTCCCAGTTCGCTTCGCCGAAGAATTTGCGAATCAAACGGCAAAAAATTCGCAAAAAGGCAAAAATGTCGCCCGGCAAAAAGAATTGCCGCCCACATCTTTTGACGCCTGCAACTATTCTTGTGGCAACTTTTGGCCGCGCGGCGAATCCATACTCACTCACAAATAGCGATGAGCGAATCTGTCCCATTTCGCTTTGGCATAAAATTCACGAAACTGAGAAAAATTCGTGAAACGCATTTGTCGCGCAATTGTTTTTGTTGGGCCATGCCCATTTTATGTGACCACACCCAGTTTGACACGTGACAAAAAAAAGTTTCACGAAACAATTCTTCAATGGCCAAATGCGGAATTTCGCTGCAAATCCATGCCTGGCGAAAAATTTGCTCATCAGTACTCACAAACTATTATTTATCATGGTAGGTACTATGCTAAAGGTCCCCATACACGTTGAGATTCGCTCGCTTGGCGAGATCTTCATGAGATATCCCCACCTACGGGTGGGCGATATCGGGGAGCGTGAAGGCTATAATTCAACCGTTTGGCCGAGCCGATGCGGTCCCCGATCCGACTGAATTTTCTAACCTGCCTGATCGAGATCTGCCCGATTACTGGCCAGAAATCAGTCGGGCAGGCCCCTCGTTTCTGCCCCTACACGGGCCGATTAGCTGCCAATCTGTCCAAGGGACCCATATCGGCAGCTACAATCGGCTCGTGTATGGGGACCTTAAGATAGTATCATGGTATATCAGTGGTCTCACTGGTAAAGTCAAATGATCTCTGATCTTGGACCAGGGTGCAGACATTGTACTCATACAAGAAAGGTTTGGGCCCTCAAACAGCACCAGCTTCCTCCCCAACGCTCATGTAGACAACCTTACTTATTTAAGGTAGCTGTCCAATTTAGGAAATTGGTTCAACCCTCAGTAGAAACTATCACTTCTGACAGATCTGAGAGATACCTAACAATCAAACTAACTATATATCCTCTGACACTCTCATCATACTGAATATTTTGTTCTCATTCTTCTGTGACATAGACCTCCTGCAACAGTGCCTGTGGTCTATGATTAGGACTAGTGATGAGCGAATCTGTTCCGTTTCGCCGAAAAATGTGCGAATCTTTGAAAAGATCCGCGTAACGGCGAAAAATTCGCGAAACGGCGAAAATGTCGTGCGACAAAAAAAATTGTCGCCCGCGGCTATTATTTTGTCGCGCGGCTATTGTTTCGTCTCCCGTGGCTATTGTTTCGTCGCGCGGCTATTATTTCGTAGCGCGCGGCTCTTGTTTCGTCGCGTGCGGCTCTTGTTTCGTCGCCCGTGGCTCTTGTTTCGTCGCGCGGCTCTTGTTTCGTCGCGCGGCTCTTGTTTCGTCGCCCGCGGCTCTTGTTTCGTCGCCCGCGGCTATTGTTTTGTCGCGCGGCTATTATTTCGTCGCCCGCAGCTATTATTTTGTCGCGCGGCTATTGTTTCGTCGCGCGGCTCTTGTTTCGTCGCCCGCGGCTATTATTTTGTCGCGCGCTATTGTTTCGTCGCCCGCGGCTATTATTTTGTCGCCCGCGACTATTCTTTTTTGACGCCGGCGACAATTTTTGGACGTTCGGCGAATTTTTCCGCGGCGAAATTTTTCATCCGTTTCGCGAAACAATCCGCCAATGGCGAAACGCGGAAATTCGCCGCGAATCCATGCCTGGCGAAACTTTTCGCCCATCACTAATTAGGACCCATTAAGGGGGCATTCAGTTGCTATACTGATGTGCTGAGACGGTCCAATTCCACAGCACAACAGTTCTCAGACCTTTCTACTGTTTTTAGAACTATAGAGGAAGCAGAAAAGGCATATTCAGGTAGCCCCCTTAGAATAGCTGGGAGGCCATCTCAGATTCCCAGAGGGACATCACTCTAGCTTACATGCAGGAGAAGTCCCTATGAGAAGTAAAAAGAGTAGCCTCTTGGTATTACAGTGGTGATAAATGTGGCTGATTACTAATTCTAACCATTGACCCATTTGACCGACAGTCTTTCCCAGGTCTGTGGGGTTGAGAAAGTCCACATGCAAAATAAATTTATTAAATATTACATTAAACTCTATTGCTCAGAAAAGGTTTTTGACACGGTAGAGTGGCAATTACTGTCCCATTATGGACTTGCATGGGTCCCTGTCTGAATCCTCCAAGGTCAGGTAAACTCAGGTCTGCCTTAGAAATTCTCACTGGCAAGTGGATCTAGGCAGGGAAGTCCACTCTCCCCCCTACTGTTCACACTCTCCATAAAAAGAAAAACTTATACACAAAAGATAATCTGGCATACGGTATTTGGCAGATCCAAATCTAAAATACCTCTAGATTTGGGTGTTTATTGGACCTCAGGTTGAACCTTAGTTTTTCCTATTGAGCCTATTGAGATCCTGCCCATGGTCCCCTGCTGCAGTGTACAGACAATTTTAGATATTAAGGATAGAAATTGAAAGAAAACCCTTTAAAATATATAGAACTCAATTAAACCCCATTTCTTTGGACTATAAAACTCAAAATTCAAAACTAGATGGACCTCCTAATTCCTCTATGCATTTCATAATTCTCCTATAATAGAAAGAAATGGTTTAAGGGCCTGTGCAATAATAAGGGAGTTTATATGGGCAGGAACATGGCCAAAGATCAACCTGCAGACACCTAAAGACTCAGAACAGAAAGGGGTTGGCCTTAACAATGTTTGGCCATATTTCTATGCCAACCAATAAGTTTATGCCTGGCAGTGGCTTTATAATAATAAATAATAAATAATAAAGCCATGGGATAGTTTCTTCATTTGAGGGCTTGGACAACCATCTGCTCAGGGACTTTTTCTCAGTAGTAACACCCTGCATGAAAACAGTGGCTGTGGTCTGTTAGTAGGTTATGGAAACCTTTACTACAGGACAGCTTAGTGATCCAAGTGGACAACTCCCTGGGGTAATGAAGCCCTCCCTCAGTTCAGATCTCTGCCAGATGCAGGTCCTTGGGCTTGGGTTAAGGTGAAATCCTTGGAAGACATTGTCCAGGTTGGTGCTCCAAACAGTTTGCACAACTGCAGGATGACTTCAGGCTGCATAACTGTATGCTATTTAGATATCTTCAGCTTGGACAAGCATTCTTCACCCACTTCCCAGAGGGAACACCTGACATAACACTTGATCTATACAGATCCTTCTAGGCCACTCCTTCTAGAGAATAACTTTGATCCGCTCTATCAGAAGTGGTAGTAGGACTTCCCCTAGTTAGATGAAGGATCCTTGAAAGAAATTCTCAATAAAATATCTGAGACAAATATCTCAGTCAGAGATAGGTACATATGTAGTAAGTGTTTTGAAACGGAAATTCGCCACAAAAAAATTCACTCATCGCTACCAATCACCTCATGGGTTGACCTAGATATAGCCTGGTTACTAGTGATGAGCGAATCTGTCCCGTTTCGCAAATCTTTCAAAAGATTCGCGAAGTGGCGGAAAATTCGCGAAACAGCGAAAATGTCGCACGTCAAAAAAAAATTGTCGCCTGCGGCTATTATTTCGTTGTGCAGCTATTATTTTGTCGCCCGTGGCTATTATTTTGTCGCGCACCTATTATTTTGTCGCGCACCTATTATTTTGTCGCCCGTGGCTATTATTTTGTCGCGGGTGACAATTTTTGGACGTGCAGTGAATTTTTCCACGGCGAATTTTCGCCAATGGCGAAACGCGGAAATTCGCGGCGAATCCATGCCTGATGAAACATTTCGCCCATCGCTACTGGTTACCCTGATCTCTGCACTAAATGTAACCTGGACCAAGGAAACTATGTGCATGTGTTTGGCACCCAGGATATGCAGTATCTGGTGAGAGGTCCTACCCTACATCAGTGTATCGCTGGACCTCTCTAACGTACACTTTCCTACACTCTCCCTATAAGGGCACACAGTAGGACTACTCCTGAACTTCTGTTTCCAACTGCTCCATTTTGGCAAATAAACCTCCTCAATACTCATGACACTGAAGGCCACAGCTCCTCCAATGCTAAGCTACTAATAACTCTACCACCTCTACCTTCCCTCTACTACCTCTACTATCTAATTCTTTTATAGTTCTATCTCTTGTTAAAATCAATAATATGTAACCTTATTTAGCCTGGCAATAGGCCAATGCCCAGCTAGACGGTATAGAGCACGGGTACACATGACTCTAACACGCAGGGTGGGCCTTCGCTAGAGGGAAGAGTGTACTTGTGAGATGTTGCTGAACTACACCTCTCCAAGATGCCAGCGGTTCTTTGCAAAAAACTCACAAGAGGTAGTAGAGCAGAACATCAGGTACAGTCAATATAAAAGCAGACCAATGTGGGAAAGTATACTGAAGTCCCAAGGGTTTCCACCATATATGGCCCGGATTCCTACAGCCAACTTGACGCCACTGTGGTCCCTTCACTAAGGCAGCAGAGCCCTGGGAGCACTACTCAATATAAAAGCAGACCAATGTGGGGACCAATGTGGGAAAGTATACTGAAGTCCCAAGGGTTTCCACCTTAAGTGGCCCAGATTCCTACAGCCAACTTGACGCCACTGTGGTGCCTTCACTAAGGCAGCAGAGCCTTGGGAGCACTACTCAATATAAAAGCAGACCAATGTGGGAAAGTATACTGAAGTCCCAAGGGTTTCCACCATATATGATCCGGATTCCTACAGCCAACTTCATGCCACTGAGGTGCCTTCACTAAGGCAGCAGAACCTTGGGAGCACTAATCCCACTAATTTCTCCTGGTTGGAGATCAAAACTGCTCTTTCTTAATAATCCTGATCTCACATTGATAGAACATGCTCTCCCAATCCGATAACACTGACTTACCCACATTCACAGGGTCCCTACTCCCCGACTTTTCTCTAGAGCTATGGCTTGCCTCTAGGGCTGAAGGCTTCTGGGCCTAGTTGGTCCAGGCTCCCTGGAACACAACCTCCTGCTGGAAAGAGGAAGGCCAAAGAGGAAGTTCCCGCCCCTGCCAGACACTATATTACAGCGTGCAGGAAGTGGTCATCCTATCTAAGGGCCAATAAATGTACATATCTAAATAGCAAAAGCCCCCTAAGGGCTAGCTTATAGTGATGAGTGAATCTGTCCCGTTCCGCTTCGCCAAAAAATTTGCAAATCTTTCAAAAGATTTGCAAAATGGTAAAAAAAAAATTCTCGCCCGCAACTATTCTTTTGACGCTGCGACTATTCGTTTGACGGCGCGACTATTCTTTTGACGGCGCGACTATTCTTTTGACGGCGCGACTATTCGTTTGACGCCGCGACTATTCGTTTGACGCCGCGACTATTCTTTTGACGCCGCGACTATTCTTTTGACGCCGCGACTATTCTTTTGACGCCGCGACTATTCTTTTGACGCCGCGACTATTCTTTTGACGCCGCGACTATTCGTTTGACGCCGCGACTATTCGTTTGACGCCGCGACTATTCTTTTGACGCCGCGACTATTCGTTTGACGCCGCGACTATTCTTTTGACGCCGCGACTATTCTTTTGACGCCGCGACTATTCTTTAGACGCCGCGACTATTCGTTTGACGGCGCGACTATTCTTTAGACGCCGCGACTATTTTTTTGACGCCGCGACTATTCGTTTGACGCCGCGACTATTCTTTTGACGCCGCGACTATTCTTTTGACGCCGCGACTATTCTTTTGATGCCGCGACTATTCTTTTGACGCCATGACTATTCTTTTGACGCCGCGACTATTCTTTTGACGCCGCGACTATTCTTTTGATGCCGCGACTATTCTTTTGACGCCATGACTATTCTTTTAAAGCCGCGACTATTCTTTTGACGCCGCGACTATTCTTTTGACGCAGGACTATTCCTTTGACGCTGCAACTATTCTTTTGACACAAGACTATTCTTTTGATGCTCGCAACTATTCTTTTGACGCAAGACTATTCTTTTGACGCCGCAACTATTCTTTTGACGCAAGACTATTCTTTTGACGCCGCAACTATTCTTTTGATGCCTGCGACTATTTTGACGCCCCCGACTATTCTTTTGATGCCTGCGACTATTTGTTTTGATGCTGCAACTTACTTCTATGCCTCTTCCTGCCCCCCTGCCCTTCCTTTGTGGGTTTCCATTTGAAGGAGCAGAATCTCCCTCTATAAATTTGGTGAGATCACATCAGAGTTTTACTAGAGAAACTGATCATTTTGGGGTTTACAATTGCACAGGAGGGGTCGGACTGGGCCGCCAGGACACCGGGAAAAATCCCAGTGGGCCCCAGGCCCAACCGTTCCTCCCCTGACACGTTAAATTTATGCGCTTGGGGTAGGACGTCGGGTGGGGGGCCCTGCGAGGGGGGTTTGGGGGTAAGGGTGGGGGGGTAAGGGTGCACGGCCGGCGTGGGCACCTGCAGGGCCCCTGGGCCCTTCACCCCCCAGTCCGACCCTGCAGGACAGGGTAGTAATGTCATGGGGTGGGCCGCGTTATTGCGGGGGATAGGGCTACGACACGGCGATCAGCAATTGGCCAATCGTCGTGTCAATCTTTGAGAATCCTGCACGTGTATATATGTATTGCTTACTGAGCAAGTGAGTAGGTAAAGTGTTGTGTTTGTTTGTCTCTGTGGCTAATAAAGTTTTGTTTTTTTGGAGGAAGAGGAAGTGGTTTGGCCTTCCAAGTAGAGAAGAATTATTAGGCTTCAGATTTTACATTTTGCATTTTTCCCAGCTACTTCATTGTTGTTCAATTTATGGATGTAAAACTTTCTCTATTTTCTGAAAATGTTTCCTTATTCTGAATGTTTCCCGAAACTTTTCACAATTATTCTTCAGAATCGAGCGCAAACTTTCAGCAGTTGAGGAACATTTTAGTTTATGGACCAAAGGATAAAATGGATATAGAGTGGATAACGTACCTCCTACTGGGATTTATACAGGTATTAGGAGTCACCCAGTCCTTGCAACACCTGTTTACGTCCAGCAGAGGGCAGGATTGGATACCAAATGTTTAGCTGGAACAGTCCATTTTATTAATTATTAATATTATTATATTATTATTATATTTATTAAAGGACCCATATTACCATGCTGCAACTTACACTGTGGGGGGCATTTTCTAACACTTTTCTGTGATTTGTGTTTTTTTGTGCTAAAACTTGATTTTTTTACGTTTAAAGAAACAGTTATTTATTACAGGAACAGGGAAAGAAGAAGTTCTCTTAACCAATAAATTGTCTCCAAAACTAGTGTTTTCTTGGGGGGGGGTATAAAATACAAAATGTAGGAAGAGAAAGATAACCCCTTAATTAGAAAACGCTATAGTTTTGTCTTCTTACAGTTTCTCTTCAAAACCATCAATTAAAAAAGGTCTGTTTTTTGGTGCATATGCTAATTAGGATCAGAAAGGGTTAAAAGTTGCCACACAGCGAAAGTTTTTCCCCCTACCATTTAACCTTTTCCGAATGCTAATTAGCATATGCTAATTTAAGCTAATTAGAATTCGGATTCAGTTCAACCTGGACCATGGATTCGTCCGAAACTGAATCCATCAAAAAAAGGCTGGATTGGGCCCGAATCCCAAACCGAATCCAGGATTTAGTGCATCCCTAGTTATTTCTCACCATTTATTATGCAGATGTCAGTGGGAACTGTTCTAAGCAAATTGTAACAAGTTTTATTTAATTTGGGGTTTTAGACGTTTTCAGGGATTTTTTTGTTTGTATGTCCACTAGTAATGGGCGAAATGCATTTCGCCATTGGCGGATTGTTTCGCAAAACGGACAAATCCACGCTCTTGGCCGAACTGAATCCGAACTTAAACACGGAAGTTGAAAATGTAACCCTTCAAAAACCTAATTAGCATATGCTAATTCGGATTTGGATTTGGTTCAGTATTCGGCCGAATCCTTTATGAAGGATTCAGGGGTTCGGCCGAAGCCAAGAAAGTGTTATTACTTGTATAAATGCATATTTTGACAACAGGGGGACTTCTATAAGTCTGTAGGAACTAGTGATGAGCGAAATGTTTCGATGAGCGACAAAAGAATAGCCGCGGGCGTCAAAAGAATAGCCGCGGGCGACAAAAGAATAGCCGGGGGCGACAAAAGAATAGCCGGGGGCGACAAAAGAATAGCGCGGGGGCGACAAAAGAATAGCCGGGGCGACAAAAGAATAGCCACGGGCGACAAAAGAATAGCCACGGGCGACAAAAGAATAGCCGTGAGCGACAAAAGAATAGCCGCGGGCGATAAGAATAGCCGCGGGCGTCAAAAGAATAGCCGCGGGCGTCAAAAGAATAGCCGCGGGCGACAAAAGAATAGCCGCGGGCGACAAAAGAATAGCCGCGGGCGACAAAAGAATAGCCGGGGGCGACAAAAGAATAGCCGGGGGCGACAAAAGAATAGCGGGGGGCGACAAAAGAATAGCGCGGGGGCGACAAAAGAAAAGCCGCGGCATCAAAAGAATAGCCGGGGCGACAAAAGAATAGCCACGGGCGACAAAAGAATAGCCACGGGCGACAAAAGAATAGCCGTGAGCGACAAAAGAATAGCCGCGGGCGATAAGAATAGCCGCGGGCGTCAAAAGAATAGCCGCGGGCGTCAAAAGAATAGCCACGGGCGACAGAAGAATAGCCGGGGGCAACAGAAGAATAGCCACGAGCGACAGAAGAATAGCCGGGGGCGACAAAAGAATAGCCGGGGGCGACAAAAGAATAGCCGCGGGCGACAAAAGAATAGCCGCGGGCGACAAAAGAATAGCCACGGGCGACAATTTTTTTTGACGCACAACATTTTCGACGTTTAGCGAATTTTTCGCTGTTTTGTGAATCTTTTAGGTGAAGCGAAACGGGACAGATTCGCTCATCACTAGTAGGAACGAATAATTTCACTTTAGTAACATAAACATGAATTTCTCAGTACAAAACATTATTTCTGCTCACTTGGTTGCCCTTGGAGCCTTTTTAGAGTTAATTGCCTTCACCTCAGCTGGATCCAAAACTGGTTGAGCGAGAATGGCGTTTGCCAAATGCCACCACCTGTGCCTTGCCTTTGGCTGGTATGTGTGAACCCAGTATTGGGAAGAGATAATTAATGGGAATTGTATTATGTAATAGAGCTAAACAGCCCTTTAGTGATGTGGCTCAGTGCATAACTATCCTCCCAGAAGCTTAGCTAGGTGTCCAAATGCTTTGGTGCCCCTAGTAACATAAATGTCAACTGGTGTTGCCCCCTTGTGGTGCTTTCTTCATTCAACCTAGGCACCACAACACGAGCCCTGGAAAGGTGCTGGGAGCATTAGCCTAAATGAGCCTGATGGCTACCACCCCCTTACAAGACAATTGTTGTACAAAAAGTACAATCTGTATAGGGGTGTTATTAGCGGCTCTCAGTGACAGGTTTGCAGGTCCAACCCCTGAAATCCCTCTTATTCAAAGAACATCACGGCTTATTAGGTACCTGCTATCTATATCCAACAAAAACCAGGCTTGTTGCCCCCCAAGTTCTGCCTACACTGTTGGCCCAGAACCCTTAATTCCTTCTTTGCACTCTGTATGGCTCAGTTTGCAATTTTCTGCAGATGGTCCAATGATCACGCGCCCGTCATGTATAGCTGAGAGTCCTCAGGGCAAGTAGT
Organism: Xenopus tropicalis; assembly: GCF_000004195.4. Taxonomy (NCBI): domain Eukaryota; kingdom Metazoa; phylum Chordata; class Amphibia; order Anura; family Pipidae; genus Xenopus; species Xenopus tropicalis. The sequence goes on along the minus strand of NC_030686.2, from coordinate 8,192,759 downwards.
CTGACAATTTCTTTCCACATGATATGGTGCCCCACAACTCTTACAAAATGTTGGACCACCCCTTTATCCACTGCAACCCTTCACAGAACCATTTGGCCATCTCTTCCTTTATGTCACAGAAGGTTAATGATCAAATTAAGGAATATTGGCCTAGAACATAATATTTGTAATTGGATAGAGAACTGGCTGAAGGATAGAGTACAAAGAGTGGTTGTAAATGGAACATTTTCTAATTGGACCAGTGTGGTTAGTGGAGTACCGCAGGGGTCAGTCCTTGGGCCTTTGCTGTTTAACTTGTTTATTAATGACCTGGAGGTGGGCATAGACAGTACTGTTTCTATTTTTGCTGATGACACTAAATTGTGCAAAACTATAAGTTCCATGCAGGATGCTGCCGCTTTGCAGAGCGATTTGACAAAATTAGATAACTGGGCAGCAAACTGGAAAATGAGGTTCAATGTTGATAAGTGCAAAGTTATGCACTTTGGTAGAAATAATATAAACGCAAACTATCTACTGAATGGTAGTGTGTTGGGGGTTTCCTTAATGGAGAAGGATCTAGGGGTTTTTGTTGATAACAAGTTGTCTAATTCCAGGCAGTGTCATTCTGTGGCTACTAAAGCAAATAAAGTGCTGTCTTGTATAAAAAAGGGCATTGACTCAAGGGATGAGAACATAATTTTGCCCCTTTATAGGTCCCTGGTAAGGCCTCACCTTGAGTATGCAGTGCAGTTTTGGGCTCCAGTCCTTAAGAAGGATATTAATGAGCTGGAGAGAGTGCAGAGACTGCAACTAAACTGGTAAAGGGGATGGAAGATTTAAACTATGAGGTTAGACTGTCGAGGTTGGGGTTGTTTTCTCTGGAAAAGAGGCGCTTGCGAGGGGACATGATTACTCTGTACAAGTACATTAGAGGGGATTATAGGCAGATGGGGGGGTTCTTTTTTCCCATAAAAACAATCAACGCACCAGAGGTCACCCCTTTAGATTAGAGGAACGGAGCTTCCATTTGAAGCAGCGTAGGTGGTTTTTCACGGTGAGGGCAGTGAGGTTATGGAATGCCCTTCCTAGTGATGTGGTAATGGCAGATTCTGTTAATGCCTTTAAGAGGGGCCTGGATGAGTTCTTGATCAATCAGAATATCCAAGGCTATTGTGATACTAATATCTACAGTTAGTACTAGTGGTTGTATTTATAGTTTATGTATGTGAGTGTATAGATTGGTAGGTGTGGGTTAGGTGTGCTGGGTTTACTTGGATGGGTTGAACTTGATGGACACAGGTCTTTTTTCAACCCTATGTAACTATGTAACTATGTATGTCAGCCAAGGACTCTTTTACCATGCTTTCCAGGTTGGAATGCCCTTCAGTAGCCCCCTCAGTAGCCAGCTCAGCAGGGCCGGATTTGAAAACCGCCCGCCCAGAGGCCGCCCCCGGTCGCACGCCCCCCCCCCTTGCCCCGAGTGTGCATGCGTGCTTGACCAGCGGTAGTGCGCATGCGCGAACGGGGGGGGTGCAAGCGGGCATGCGCCGTGGGCCAACTTGCATACGGAGCAATGGGGAGAAGTCCCCATTGCTCCGTATGGGAGCACACATTTCAAGATTTTTGTGCGGCGGGGCAGCATGCCGCCCCCAGATTTCTGCCGCCCTAGGCCCGGGCCTTTGTGGCCTCTCCACAAATCCGGGCCTGCAGCTCAGCTGGGGATGATATAGTAACAACCCCTTGGCTGGGTTCCCGCTGACCCATCTTCTTTTGGTGGGACCTTTGGATGGTCTCTCTGAAAATTACCAGAATATTAGTCACCACTAACAGTCCTCACCCTCAATTTAATGTCCACTGCTACCTCTTCCTACAGCCCTTCCAAGTATGCAACAATAACCTTTACAGTGTCTAAATCCAGACGTAAACTGCAATTAGGCAATTTTTTCTGGAGAGACCAGAACCAAATCTGCCATGTGGGCTGCTGCCACTTGCTACAGATGTATCATTAGTAGTGATGAGCGAATCTGTGACAAAATAATAGCCGTGGGACAAAATAATAGCCGCGGGTGACAAAATAATAGCTGCGCGTCAAAATTATAGCCGCGGGCGACAAAAGGAAATTTTTTTTGCCGCACAACATTTTCGCTGTTTCTCGAATTTTTCGCCATTTTGCGGATCTTTTGAAAGGTGAAAAATTCGAGAAACAGCGAAAATGTTGTGCGGCAAAAAAAATTGTCGCCCGCAACTATTCTTTTGTCGCCCGCGGCTATAATTTTAATGCACGGTTTTTTATTTTGTCGCCCATGGCTATTATTTTGTCGCACGGCTATTTTTTTTTGTCGCCCGCGACTATTTTTTTGTCGCCCGCGGCTATTATTTTGTCGCGCGGCTATTATTTTGTTGCCCGCGGCTATTATTTTGTTGCACGGCTATTCTTTTGACACCCACGACTATTCTTTTTTGACGCCGGCAACAATTTTTGGACTAATTTTTCCGCCGCTAATCCATGCCTGTCTCTCTGTAAAAAAAGACACCGATGACCACTGGTTAATGAAACTTCTCAAAATTAACATTGGATGCAGAGTAATGTGATGAACCAAATAGAGGCGCTTTTGTAGCATGATGTCTTTCTGTCCTCAGCACTACTAGTATCCTGTTCCAATGAATGACCACTTCTTGGCCACGAGTGCAGATGGTCACCATTTTTGCCCGACATTTCCCACTAAATAGCAAATGTATTTGATAGTCAGCCTTTTGGCCTAGCAGTCTAAAGATATTTCCTCAAACCCAAGTACGTTTAATATGTTTTCTCCCAGTCGTAGTATCCATTGTAAGAAACCCTAATACTCAACAAAATATGGCCATGCATTAAATGCAGAAAAAAAATTAAACTAACTTAATGCGACGTTGTAACTTATTTGAAGTGTTCATTGTTAGACACCAATCCTACACCAGGAATTGCATCAGAACAATATTTATTACGATAAAAAGAAAGAAGGAAGAAGCCAGAATGACACAATAAGAATTTCATACAATATTGACTAAAGGGCGGCTGTGTAGAGTATTCTAGGAAACTTGTCCCATAGGGTTATTAATGGTTGATTTTATAGGCTAAAATCTATAATCATCACAGGTGGTTATTAGTGATGAGTGAATCTGTCCCGTTTTGCCGAAAAATTTGTGAATCTTTCAAAAGATTCGCGAAACAGCTAAAATGTCGCACGTCAAAAAAAATTGTCGCCCGCGACTATTTTTTTGTCGCCCATGGCTATTCTTTTGTTGCGCAGCTATTCTTTTGTCGCCCACAGCTATGTTTTTTTGTCGCCCATGGCTATTCTTTTGTCGCCCACGGCTATTTTTTTGTTGTGTGGCTATTCTTTTGTCGCCCACGCCTATTCTTTTGTTGCGTGGCTATTCTTTTGTTGCGTGGCTATTCTTTTGTCGCCCACGGCTATTCTTTTGTCGCCCACGGCTATTCTTTTGTCGCCTGCGGCTATTCTTTTGTCACCGGCGACAATTTTTGGACGTGAATTTTTCCGCTGCAAATGGCAAAACGCGGAAATTCGCTGTGAATCCATGCCTGGCGAAACATTTCGCCCATCACTAGTGGTTATTTAAAGAAGACATATCCTATAAAAATTAAGTGAATTATACTCCTCTAGATATAGAAGGATTGTGCTTAAAGAAGTTGTGTTTCTGACTGATTTATTGAGAAATTCCACCAAAACCCCAGTAGCCCCGCCCATCTGTTCCACTTCCTGCTGGCTGAATTCTCTGGATGAGCTGGGGAGCCGGCGGCCCTCCGTACCCTGCACTGTAGTATAGGAACCAATCAGCAGCTAGGCTGACCTGATAGGGAACTGAAGCCTGTCTGTGCTTGTGTGAGTGCAGGGCTGTGATTGGCTCTCCCCCTCCTACTGTGCTTCTGGCAGGGAACGTTAGGACACGCCCACTCTTCATTTCACACTGGACGGAGAAGTGATAGGATCTATAGGGAGCTCCAATAAAGGGGCCATTGTTACAGATAGGGTTAATGTTTAGCACAAAGGGAAACCAGCACCGTATATTATTCATAATTGCCTACAAAATTAGGGTTTTTCCCCATTTATCCAATATGTCTCCTTTAAGAGAACAAATTGTGGAATCATTTCTATTGGTAAGCCTAGCAACAGGAAGATCAGGAAGGTGGGGTTTATAGAGGATTACAGTACTGTATGGGATCGTTTAACATGCACAGACGGCACAGGCAAAGGTCTGTTATTGCATAGTAATGTAATGCTGGGTTCCTGAGCCCCAGGCAGTTGTATTTATACTGTCTTATAACTTCTGTACCCCTTCCTCCATTGACACAACCTTTCCATCCAAAATATTTTCCACTGTCTTCTTAATTCTGATGGTTCTCCCTGGTTCAAAAAACAAAACAAAACAAACAAAATGAAACACTATAATGATTACAACTCTGTTATTAAGAGCCAATGCAAGCTGGAATTCTGGGAGTATTTCTGGACATTGAAGTTAGTGGGCTAAGTATTGTGATATCACTGGGCGGGGGGGGGGGCTGGGACAGACCGGAGGAAGTTGCTAGTCGGTAAGAAGAAATAGACCTGCCGCCACCCACAACCAGCAGGAAGTGCGCTGTAGCAGCTGCAAAACTGCCCAACCTGTGGGAGTCCGGTGGATTTTGGGTTAATTTGTACAACACTACAGTACATGCTGCCCACCAGTTGTTTACTATAGGTGATTAGAACCATTGTAAACTTTGCACCTTTTATTACATTTCCCCAACTGTGTCTAGAACATTCTGCCATATTAGTAAATGAGCGCTGTGATCTCTCCAGTCCCTCCTGTTTGTATATGTCTCAGCAAGAACTTTGTAGAATTTCTACAATGCGATGATTAGATGAGGGCTGTCTACTTGGAGGCCAACTGGCCAGATGTGTCCCTCCAAAGTGGCCCTAATGGCCCCTAATATGCCCAAGATCTCCACTAACCTTTTTCTATGATATGATGATGTAATAATAAACTGCCCCCGAATTTGCAAAACATTGGATAATTGCCCCAAGGCATTAAAAATTTGGCAACTCTACTAAACAGCTGTCACCACCTTTTGTGGCCATTATTAGTATAAAGAGTATTTGCTATGATTAGCCATTAGCCAGATCTGCAGAGAATGGAAAAATAGCAGGAGATTTAAAGACCTATCAGTTTTAGCCGCTTCTCCCTTGTTTTTTATGTGAGGTCATAGCGAGGCTGGCATACGGAAATTAAAATAGGCGGCTTCAGATAATACAGTCACTTAAATGGAAGAAAAAAATTAGACTTTACAGCAGAGAGGAGAATAAAGGTTAAGGAGTAAATGGAGATTGGAAGAGATGCTGGGTGGGAAAAAGAGCAGCAAAGAAAGAGACTGAGCTAGAGGCCTGGAGACCATGAGGTGATTGGGGGGGGGGGGGGGGGGGAAGCTAAAAGCCTAGATGGGATAGGGCAAGAAAAAGAGATTAGAATAAGGGAAATAGTGAAGTGAATGGGGAGCGAATGAGTAAAATATATCTGTAAAATGAGGAAAGAAATGAGAAGAAAAAAATGGTAGAGCAGAAAGGACACAAAGATGGAAGGGAAATAGGAAAGAAGAGAAGATGATAAACAGGCAGAGCCTGGGGCCAAACACTTGGATGTTTATATTAATCATAGTGCTTATAAACATGGGAGCAGCTGTACCCACCAACAGTAATATTTTTAGTGCTAGGAAACAAAAAGAGAAGCCTAAATTTATCAACAGAAGTCAACAATCATCCAATGACCTTCTTCAGGAACATCAATTAATTGCACTTCTTGCAGTAATAGTTCCATTACCTCCTCCAGAATCAATAGAGCCTAGACCAGCCACGTCTTTGTCCACGCTGCTATTTCTTTCAGAGCCACTGCCCCTTCCTTGTCCCTGGTCTCTTGTTTGTTTGCTCCTGAGGTTTGGAAAGGAAAGTATGATAATGTAGCGTATGGACAAGCAAACCAACCAACCCCTACCTGCTCTGTATTGCCCTTACCCTTCTCCATCCAGCAGCCTGCGATACGTTTCAATCTCTTGTTCCAGCCTTGTCTTGATGCCCAAGAGCTGTTGGTACTGGGAGTGTTGGGACTCCGAGTCTGCTTTGAGCTGTGCCAGATGTTCTTCTATGCTGGAAATGGTCACCTGTATCCTTGACAGTTTCATACAGTAGATGCCCTCAGTTTCGGCCAACATCAACTCCAGAGATTGTTTCTGCCAAGTAGAGAAAACAATGTATTTGTGCTTGGACTGATATTTACATTGCTTAACTTTCTTCCACATTATTCAGTTAGATCTGAACCTGACCTTTAAAGGAACCATATAAATCATCTAGACAACAATGAATATTTTCTTTGCTCAAAAATATTTTATTTAGTTGGTTGCATCTCCAATGCAACCATACAATTACGGACTGAGCATCTGATTTGGTCCAACTGAAGAGGATAAAATAGTGCAGTGTAGATTGTATAAAGACCTTAAGTAATTGTTGTGGATAGTGAGGGGCGAAATGTTTCGCCAGGCATGGATTCGCCGTGAATTTCCACGTTTCGCCATTGGCGGATTGTTTCGCGAAACGGATGAAAAAATTTGCTGCGGAAAAATTAGCTGAGCATCCAAAAATTGTCGCCCACGACAAAAGAATAGCTGCGGGTGACAAAGAATAGCCGCAGACGACAAAAGAATAGCTGCGGGTGACAAAGAATAGCCGCAGACGACAAAAGAATAGCTGCGGGCGACAAAAGAATAGCCGCGGGCGACAAAAGAATAGCCGTGGGCGACAAAAAAATAGTCGCGGACGACAAAAGAATAGCCTTGCGACAAAAAAATAGCCGCGGGCGACGAAAATATAGCAGCGACCGACAAAAAAATAGTCGCGGACAACAAAAAAATAGCCGTGGGCGACATTTTTTTTGACGTGCGACATTTTGGCCGTTTTGCAAATTTTTCGGCAAAGCGAAACGGGACAGATTCGCTCATCACTAGTTGTGGAGTCTGATGTTCATTATCCTTATTTATCCCAGATCTCAACACAAATTTGTAGTGTATTTAGTGGTTTTATTTTTTCATACTTTACCATGGAGAGTTTTGAATGAAGGTCGGTTTCAAGAGCTTGGAGTGTTCTTTTACGTTCTGAGATTTCAGTTTTGCTTGCCTGCATTTGTCCCGCCCCAGCAGATATTTGTTGTCTCAGTTCTGCAGTCTAAAGAAAAACAAATCATTTTTTTAAAAAAAACCTCTAATTTTGAGATAAAGGAGTTTAAAAAGTGAATTTATCTCTTGTGCAAAGAACAAAGTGTCCTAATGGGCGCACAAAAACATGCGTTCTCCACATACGAAGAAAAGTCAAATTCAGTGTAATTACATTTCGGGGTACTGACCCCCAGATTCCCTGTCCCCATGGAAAATTGTCCCCAACAGCTGTCCCCGTTTGTCCCTGGGGCAACAGGCCCCCCAGCCAATCATTGCTGTTCCAGGACAGGAGGAAGGAAGGACTGATCCATGTTCTCCAAACTTCCTGTGCCAGCTTTTCTGTTGCCGAAGGAAGGAATATGTATCAAATTATTTTGGAGCTTTTCTAGGGAAATATATTAGGATTTTAATATGTGGCTGTGATGTTGATTGGGTATACGGCAATGGGGGAGTGGCCAAAAATTGGCATATACACATTTCCTACAGTGCGCTTTTTGTTGCTGGATTTCCCTTTGGGAATATGGTAACCTTATGATACAGCATCGGCAGCTTTTAGGATCAAAAACATTTCATCGCAACAGTCGTGGACTTTTTAAAATGGAATTCTGTTTTCCCATTTTCTGGTTTCCAGTGGTGATGAAATAACAATTTTTGCAACAAATTCACACCAAAATGTCAAATTTGGCAAAGTATGGTGCCATGTGAGGACCCATTGGCCTTTGTTTTCAGTAGGGATTCGGTTCGGGATTCGGCCGAATCCTGCTAGGTGGGTTCAGGGGTTCGCCAAACCCAAAAAAGTGGGTTCGGTGCATCCCTAGTTTTTAGCTGGGTCTTGGCTGAGACTTGGTTTGTATTGTGTATTTAATTAGAAGGACTAGGGTTTGTGGCTCTAGTGTAATTGCATCATAAATATTTCTCGCCATTGTATTGTAAAGATCTTCAGCTTCCCTGCGATTCTTCTCAGCCAGTGCTTCGTGCTGAGCTCTCATGTCATTCAGTATCTTGGTCAGGTCAGTACCAGGCTGGGCTTTCATTTCCACACTAACTTGGCTAAGTTTAGTGTTTTGGGTACCCTTGATCTCCTATAAAGAAAATACAGAATCACATAGATAAATAGATAGATAGATAGATAGATAGATACTAACCTAACTAACCTGTTAGGATTGTTCTGCCCCCAATAAGGGCTAATTATATCTTAGTTGGGATCAAGTACAGGTACTGTTTTATTATTACAGAGAAAAGGGAATCATTTAACCATTAAATAAACCCAATAGGGCTGTTCTGCCCCAATAAGGGGTAATTATATCTTAGTTGGGATCAAGTACAGGTACTGTTTTATTATTACAGAGAAAAGGGAATCATTTAACCATTAAATAAACCCAATAGGGCTGTTCTGCCCCCAATAAGGGGTAATTATATCTTAGTTGGGATCAAGTACAGGTACTGTTTTATTATTACAGAGAAAAGGGAATCATTTAACCATGAAATAAACCCAATAGGGCTGTTCTGCCCCAAAAAGGGGTAATTATATCTTAGTTGGGATCAAGTACAGGTACTGTTTTTTTATTACAGAGAAAAGGGAATCATTTAACCATGAAATAAACCCAATAGGGCTGTTCTGCCCCCAATAAGGGGTAATTATATCTTAGTTGGGATCAAGTACAGGTACTGTTTTATTATTACAGAGAAAAGGGAATCATTTAACCATGAAATAAACCCAATAGGGCTGTTCTGCCCCAATAAGGGGTAATTATATCTTAGTTGGGATCAAGTACAGGTACTGTTTTATTATTACAGAGAAAAGGAAATCATTTAACCATTAAATAAACCCAATAGGGCTGTTCTGCCCCAATAAGGGGTAATTATATCTTAAGTAAAACTTTTATTTTTTTATTAAAATGGAGTCTAGGAGAGATGGCCCTCCCATAATGCAGCGCATTCTGGGTTTCCAGATAATGGACCCACACCTGTATTTCCTAATATATTGAATGAATGTGAAGGAGTGAACTATCCCTACTGTGAGGAAGTATAACCTATGCTCAGTGGAAAGGAAGTGTTCCCATTGGGCACAGGGGCAGTATGGGAAATTCCTGTTTCTTAGTCTACTAAAAGGAAGGAAACACATGCTTATTTCTCTTTTAATTCCACTTCATGAAAAGGTTGCATGCTCCTTAGACAGGAGGCCTCAATAATGAAAAGCCAGGGGTTGACCCTAAGGTAAACCTGATACCCTAGGGCAGGGATCCCCAACCTTTATTACTCGTGAGCCACACTGGGATGCAAAAATGTTGGTGGGCCACACTAGCATGGAGGGGGCCCAAATAAGGCCTGTGATTGGCTATTTGGTAGCCCCATGTGGCCTACAGGAGGCTCTGCATGGGGTAAAACTGTATCTCTGGGCTTCCAAAACTTGTGGCCAAGCCAGAAATCTAAAAATGGCTCCTACTTTGAGGCCACTGGGAGCAACAGCCTGAGCCACTGGTTGGGGATCCCTAGGGAAGAGTTATTTAGATAGGTTGCTCCTGACACACTCTAAAAATGTATGAGAAAGAAGAGATTTATGCTCCAGTTGAAGTGTGGGTAGTTCACCAGGTGCCACCAGTCAGACTGTAGGGACTCAAGGGTAGGACTCAGAAATTGAGAGTATTTTAAACCTTTTTTGAACCTTCCCATTGGTTTCAGAAAGTATGTGCAAATACAAGTGTTGTGGGCATGGGCAACAAAAAATAAATCTCCTGTCATTAATAGTAAAAGCTTACATCATCGTGCTTCTTCTTGATAAACACCATTTCCTCAAAAAGACCCTCAAACTGGGATTCCAGGTCAAACTTCGAAAGGGTAAAATCATCCACGACCCTACGTAGACCATTGATATCGTTGTCCATCATCTGGTAGAGGGCACGCTCATTCTCATACCTGGCAAAATAAGAACAATGCGATTCTGTGTATATAATTCTGATCGCACTTCAATTGTACAATTAGGAACATGCAACGTCTGCCTTTTATATCACGGGAAAGACAGACGTTCACGTTGTTGAGCCATAAAGGGGCGGTCCATGCAAAAAACATGGAAGAAGAATTAAAAGAAAACATACTTGTTAGGTAATCATTGAAGACGTTTCACTACTCATCCGAGCAGCTTCTTCAGTTCAACTGACTGGTATGGGAAGTCCTCAGCATATATACTCTTCCACTAATCCAATCACAATGGCACTATGTAACTCTTCAGAGAGGGGACATCTGAAACTCACAGAGGTGTGAATGCTGTGGAGTTACTTTGAAAGGATTACCAAAGTATCATGCAACTCTTCAAAACAGGTGTTACTTGTTAGAGTTGCATGAATGGATGTGTGAAGAGTTATGAAACTGCCGGGGTACAGATGTTAGAACAGCATTGTAGCTAGTGATGAGCGAATCTGTTCCGAAAAATTCGCGAAACAGCGAAAATGTTGCGCGACAAAAAAAAATTGTTGGCCGCAGCTATTATTTTGTCACACGGCTATTGTTTCGTCACCTGCGGCTATTATTTTGTCGCGCAGCTATTATTTAGTCGCCCGCGGCTATTATTTTGTTGTGCAGCTATTAATTCGTCACCTGCGGCTTTTATTCCGTTGCCTGCGGCTTTTATTTCGTCGCCTGCGGCTATTATTTTGTCGCGTGGCTATTATTTCGTCGCCCGCGCCTATTATTTTGTTGCGCAGCTATTATTTCGTCACCCGCGGCTTTTATTTCGTTGCCTGTGGCTTTTATTTCGTTGCCTGTGGCTTTTATTTCTTCGCCTGTGGCTATTATTTTGTCACGCGGCTATTATTTCATCACCTGCGGCTTTTATTTTGTCGCCTGCGGCTATTATTTTGGCACGCGGCTATTCTTTTGACGCCCGTGACTATTCTTTTTTGACAGCGACAATTTTTGGACGTGCTGCGAATTTTTCCGTGGCGAATTTTTTCATCCATTTCACAAAACAATCCGCCCATGGCGAAATGCGCAAATTCGCCGCAAATCCATGCCTGGCGAAACATTTTGCCCATCACTAATTGTAGCATATGTATTTAGCGTATATGCTGAGGGCTTCCCATACCAGCCAGTTGAACTGAAGAAGCTGCTCGGATGAGTAGTGAAACGTCTTCAATGATTACCAAACAAGTCCAGTCGCTTTAGATTTATTTATACTAGATATACCATGACCTGGACGAATGAAAATCTTCATAGTCATAAAAGAAAACATAATTCTCTAACAATGACATTTTTTTGGGTGGAGGATTCCCTGTGACTTGGTAGAAACAGACTCACGTAAGGAATAAACTCACTTGTTGTTGAAGTCATCAGCAGCCAGCCTGGCATTGTCAGCCTGTAGGGTGATTCCTGCATTGTCTTTTGTTGCATTAGTGATCTGGAAAAGTCAGATTTACACTGGTGATACTAAACTTTAGTAGGTAGACTCCACTCCTTCCATTATATCCATTTACTGTATAGCAGACCACAAAATATATGTTACCCTCTGTCGACTTGCTGCCAACATCAACGGTGGTAAAGGTCTGGGCAAGGGGGCCTATCACACAGCAGATCCACTATTCTGAACCCCCTGTCCATTTTCTTATTCCATAACCTCCTGTTAAACATGTTAAAAATTAACTCTTTCTATTATAGGCCCCTTTCTAGAGGATGTTTTCATAAAGATGGTCGACTTTCCCAAATAAATACAAGGTCATTTAAAGAAAACTTATCTCTTCCAACACTCATCTACTCTATAGCCACCCCCCTAGAATTTGCCTGGGGCCAGAATTAATCCCTGCAGCACTCAGCATGATGGTCCTATTCTTGCTCTGTTCATTATCTAGAGGGGTGGGCTAGGATTCTAGAGGTTCTGGGTATTTAATGCCCAGTGCAGGTCAGTGATTGAAACCGTAGACCAGCTTTGTGCCTTATTATGGGGGAAAGTTATACCAAAAGTCCCCATACACCTTCAGATCCGCACACTTGGTGATGTTGCCAAGCAAGTGGATCTTCTCCCGATATCCCCACCTATGGGTGGGCGATATTGGGAGAATCCAGGCTAATTCGATCATTTGAACCCAGGGTACAAGAAAAGTCGGTCCGGGGACCGCATCAACGAGCCAATGGGGTCCCCGATTCGACTAGATTTTTTAACCTGTCTGATTGAGATCTGGACGATTTCAGGCCAGATATCGGTCGGGCAGGCCCGTCGGTAGTGCCCATAGACGGGCCGATAAGCTGCCGAATTGGTCTAAGGGACTGATATCGGCAGCTAGAATCGACCCGTGTATGGGGACCTTAAGACTTTAGTTGACCATCAAAGACCAGCTATAGGGCATACATATACATGGCAAATAGAGTACTAAAGCATGGTTTAATACAAAACCAGAGACAGGGATCAAATGTATAATGTATTGCTCTCTAAAAAACTGTGGAATAAAAAGCTTTCTCATATTAGGTAGGTCATTGGTTGCCACAAAATGGTTTACTAGTAGATGTTTCTATGGTGGTCAAGTTGTATACAGTTTGATCCATGTGCATTTAATATGCTTCCTTTGATACCAGTGCTCTCGTCCCATAGAATTTAGGTCACCAAACGTAGTGCAGTAGTTCTTGATGTTTATGCACCATTACCTCATAAGTTGATCATAATTGTCACCCAGACATCACCCTTTCAAATTATCATTCCTAAGAAATGTCATTACGCCACTACCTTCTTCCAACTTACCTTCAGATTTAGTTCATCGATTAATGAGTAATATTTGCTGTAGTCCTTTCCTCCATCACTGGTAGTGGGCTGCTTGTCATACCATTCTTTAATCTTCCGTTCCAGTTCAGCGTTTGCCGCCTCCAGTGCATTCACTTTGTCCAGGTAGTTGGCCAGACGATCATTAAGGTTCTGCATGGTCTCCTTTTTGTTCCCAAAGACGCTGCCGCCATATTGTCCTCTTGTACCAGTAACTTCATAGGCAGCCTTTGCACCTCCACCAAAGCCTCCCCCAGAGCCTCCACCAAAGCCACCATCAAAGCCACCCCCAAAGCCTCCACTGTCTAAACCACTTATGAAAGACCTACAACCTTTACACGGCCAGCCCCTTAATTTGCACATGTCGCAGTACATCAGGTAGGAAGCAAACATTCTGGGAAGATGTACTGGGAAGGAACGGTGTTTTAGTTCTAGAAACCAGTTGCTTTGATGAGGGTGATTTCTTTATATGCAATATTCTGTGGGTGTGGCTTTCAATATTAATTAGGATGTATGATATTTATAAGGATTTACAGTTTATTTCTTAGAGTAACAGTACTGCACGGCTGGTTATTTTCATCCCACGGAATCTGCTGCACCAGGTCACTTGCTGGGTGGAGTACAGGGAAGTTCAGGACTGAAACATATAGTTAGTGTTTACCAGAAAGCTAATAGCATTAATGACTTATTATAGAACATATTTGCATGATGCAATTAACGTGTGCAAGTTGGCTCAAAGGATCTGACATTGGCTCATAAGCTGTACAGGTATGGGACCTGTTATCCAGAATACTTGGGACCTGGTCTCAAGCATTGAGACTGGGGTTTTTCTATTATTTGTATCTCCATACCTTAAGTCTACTGAAAAATCATTTAAACATTAAGTAAACCCAATAGGGCTGTTCTGCCCCCAATAAGGGGTAATTATATCTTAGTTGGGATCAAGTACAGGTACTGTTTTATTATTACAGAGAAAAGGGAATCATTTAACCATGAAATAAACCCAATAGGGCTGTTCTGCCCCAATAAGGGGTAATTATATCTTAGTTGGGATCAAGTACAGGTACTGTTTTATTATTACAGAGAAAAGGGAATCATTTAACCATGAAATAAACCCAATAGGATTGTTCTGCCCCCAATAAGGGGTAATTATATCTTAGTTGGGATCAAGTACAGGTACTGTTTTATTATTACAGAGAAAAGGGAATCATTTAACCATGAAATAAACCCAATAGGGCTGTTCTGCCCCCAATAAGGGGTAATTATATCTTAGTTGGGATCAAGTACAGGTACTGTTTTATTATTACAGAGAAAAGGGAATCATTTAAACATGAAATTAACCCTATAGGACTGTTCTGCCCCCAATAAGGGGTAATTATATCTTAGTTGGGATCAAGTACAGGTACTGTTTTATTATTACAGAGAAAAGGGAATCATTTAACCATGAAATAAACCCAATAGAGCTGTTCTGCCCCAATAAGGGGTAATTATATCTAAGTTGGGATCAAGTACAGGTACTGTTTTATTATTACAGAGAAAAGGGAATCATTTAACCATGAAATAAACCCAATATGGCTGTTCTGCCCCCAATAAGGGGTAATTATATCTTAGTTGGGATCAAGTACAGGTACTGTTTTATTATTACAGAGAAAAGGGAATCATTTAACCATGAAATAAACCCAATAGGGCTGTTCTGCCCCCAATAAGGGGTAATTATATCTTAGTTGGGATCAAGTACAGGTACTGTTTTATTATTACAGAGAAAAGGGAATCATTTAACCATGAAAAAAAACCCAATAGGGCTGTTCTGCCCCCAATAAGGGGTAATTATATCTTAGTTGGGATCAAGTACAGGTACTGTTTTATTATTACAGAGAAAAGGGAATCATTTAAACATGAAATAAACACAATACCCCTTTATTCGGTACAGTATTCAGTTGAATTCAGGGTCTCTAATCAAAACTGCCTGCCCAGTTTTCCAAATTAGGAAAACTAATCAAGACTCTCCGAGATTGACGAGGCTATCGGCCAATTGCTGATTGACACGTCATACAGTGATTTATATGTCAATGACAGCTACAATGACTTCAAATGCCAAAGAGGTACAGTATGTGCCCGTGTTTTACGAGGACTTGATTTGTCAAGAAGGTACGTGCCTGTGTTTAATTTCCAGCAGGGCTTTCCATAAAAAGATACAAAGCACATAGGAACATAAACAGAGTAAAAACAGAACAGACTGATTCCCACAATATCTCAGGAACCTGCTTCTGGACAGTGCCCAAGGCACAATTAGGTCAGATTAATCCAAGAAAACAACAACAATTTTTTACAAGCTCCTCCCACTCTTCCACTCTTATTGAATAGTCCAATAAAGACTCCTGGAGACTCCCGGGATGTGTAATTACTATCAGTCCCTTCCCAAGCCGCTGGCACCATCGTCCCTACTACTTGTTATACGTAACATAGGGGCAAACAGATGAACTGGAGCAGTGGGTGGGTGGGTGAGTATTGGTACTAGTAAGTGTGGGTCACCCTGTTGCTCAAGAGGTCTGAGGGTGAAATGTCCTTCTTTAATTAAAGGGGAACTCCACCCAAACACAACTTGAACTTTTTGAAAGTAAACATAATTCCAAGCAGCTTTGCAATATACATCAATTAAACAATATGCAGCCTTTTCATGATGTTTAATGTAATAATCTGGTTTGGAACAGTTCCCTAAGCCCCGCCCCCTGTTCCCTAAGCCCCGCCCCCTGTTCCCCTGCTGATCTGGCTGACTACTTTGTGACTCAAATAAACTGTAACAGTAGCACCTGTCCCTCAGCCTGCCTTCAGCCTGCCTCCTCCCAATCCCACAATTCCCTGCGGCACACGTGATGTCAATAAGGGAAGGAACATCCCAGTGCAATGCATTGTGGGTTATGTAGTTCCTGCATGCTGTCTGTAAGCTGTGGGGAAATTGTTACAAGTTGTAACAAAGTTTTAGTCCCTCCTCCCCTGCCAGGATTTCATATGATGCAGAAAGAAAAGAACTATTTGCAGTTGGATTACAGTGATAATTTTGGTTCAGAAGCCGGAGTTCCCATTTACTAATGGGTAGTTTGAACAGATGGAGGGCAGTACCGGTCTTCTCTATTTGCTTCCATAGCATTTGTGTTGGTAGATTAGGTACAAGGTCTGTGTCCAGAATGCTTTGCAAGAGCAGTAATTCCATTTCCCATATTGCCCTGTTTATTGCCATTGATGGCTGGCACAGACGGCCCCTCTGGGAGTTGACTCCAGTAGAGTAGAACTGAACCTGAAAATGTAGAGTCTAATTCACACAACTGACTGACAGTTACATATAGTTATACCCCTAGCCAATGGTTGGTAAGGGGCTATGGGACAGTGACTAGGGAGGCCCAACCTAATTGCAAGTTAGGATGGGATTTTGGTGCAACTGCCTGTTTGCTACCCTTGATACTCCTGAAAGCACAGCCTGACTGTCATTAAAGGTAAGATTTGGGGTGAAGGCTTATTTGCTTCTCTAGATACACCTGAAAGCACAGCCTGAACGTCATTAAAGGTAAGATTTGGGATGAAGGCTTATTTGCTCCTCTAGATACACCTGAAAGCACAGCCTGAACGTCATTAAAGGTAAGATTTGGGGTGAAGGCTTATTTGCTTCTCTAGATACACCTGAAAGCACAGCCTGAACGTCATTAAGGGTAAGATTTGGGATGAAGGCTTATTTGCTTCTCTAGATACACCTGAAAGCACAGCCTGAACATCATTAAGGGTAAGATCTGGGGTGAAGGCTTATTTGCTCCTCTAGATACATCTGAAAGCACAGCCTGAACGTCATTAAGGGTAAGATCTGGGGTGAAGGCATTTTTGCTTCTCTAGATACACCTGAAAGCACAGCCTGAACGTCATTAAGGGTAAGATTTGGGGTGAAGGCTTATTTGCTCCTCTAGATACACCTGAAAGCACAGCCTGAACGTCATTAAGGGTAAGATTTGGGGTGAAGGCTTATTTGCTCCTCTAGATACACCTGAAAGCACAGCCTGAACATCATTAAGGGTAAGATTTGGGGTGAAGGCTTATTTGCTCCTCTAGATACACCTGAAAGCACAGCCTGAACATCATTAAGGGTAAGATCTGGGGTGAAGGCTTATTTGCTTCTCTAGATACACCTGAAAGCACAGCCTGAACGTCATTAAGGGTAAGATTTGGGGTGAAGGCTTATTTGCTTCTCTAGATACACCTGAAAGCACAGCCTGAACGTCATTAAGGGTAAGATTTGGGGTGAAGGCTTATTTGCTTCTCTAGATACACCTGAAAGCACAGCCTGAACGTCATTAAGGGTAAGATTTGGGGTGAAGGCTTATTTGCTTCTCTAGATACACCTGAAAGCACAGCCTGAACGTCATTAAGGGTAAGATTTGGGGTGAAGGCTTATTTGCTTCTCTAGATGCACCTGAAAGCACAGCCTGAACGTCATTAAGGGTAAGATTTGGGGTGAAGGCTTATTTGCTTCTCTAGATACACCTGAAAGCACAGCCTGAACGTCATTAAGGGTAAGATTTGGGGTGAAGGCTTATTTGCTTCTCTAGATACACCTGAAAGCACAGCCTGAACGTCATTAAGGGTAAGATTTGGGGTGAAGGCTTATTTGCTTCTCTAGATGCACCTGAAAGCACAGCCTGAACGTCATTAAGGGTAAGATTTGGGGTGAAGGCTTATTTGCTTCTCTAGATACACCTGAAAGCACAGCCTGAACGTCATTAAGGGGAATGCTCATTAGTTCTCCCATATAGTATCAGACTGGGGTATCTGGGGCCCACCGTTGCTGCCACTTAGCGGGGCCCCCAACCCAGTTGCAAACTCCCCAACCTGCAGGTGTGGCTGGTAGGGTTGGTGCCTGGGTGCTAGCGGAGCCCCTTCTCTAAAGGGTTACAGCAGTGTAAAATACTCAAATACTAAATGATTAGGTTAAAGTAATCAGTAACTGCATTTTATTAAGAGATTAAGGTGCCTATTGTCCCCTTCCAGAGTCAAGTTGCTCCATAAAACAAGAAAATAACAGACTGAGACGCCATTTAAAAGAATCTTTGGCCCCAACTGCTGATTGGTTTATAAGCGCTCGATCACCTCCTCCTTTGAAACGACCTTTCCATTCACCACATTTTCGACAATTTTCTTCACTGTGATGGTTCTCACTGGTCAAAAAAAAAAAAGAAATATAAGACTGTTATGGATACTTTTTGTCATAGAACAGTCAGTGATTGGTGAGCAGCTACTGTTTTGTCACATTTTTCAATATGGTGCCTACGTTGCAGAACATACAGTGTAAGTCAGTGATCCCCAACCAGTGGCTCAGGGGCAACATGTTGCTCCCCAACCCCTTGGATGTTGCTCCCAGTGGCCCAGTAGGTGCCATTTTTAAATTTCTGGCTTGGAGACAAGTTTTGGAAGCCCAGAGACACAGTTTTACCCCAAGCTGAGCCTCTGGCCACATGGGGCTACCAAATAGCCAATCCCAGACCTTATTTGCCATCCTCCTAGGAACTTTTTTCATGCTTATGTAGCTCATAAACATGTAGGGACCCCAAGATTTGGGCCCTTAGCCTTTAGACAGGGATACCAGTGGGTGGCCTTGTGGGATATGGACACCTAAGGGTGGTCCTAATTGTGTGTGTACTATAATTATTCTTTCCAGGTTAAAAGAGAGTTTCCTTTGAAGTTTAGCAGTAAACCACTAGATGATGGTGTTCTGCAAACCATGAGGTCTTTCTTCCTGGGCTGGGACTTCACCTCTCTATGAGGTTAGCTACAAGAGCCAATTTAGATAGTTCAGTTAGATATGTTATAGTCAATCTAGAAGTGAAAGGACAGATAGTGGTATTTAGTTGGGCAGCTTGAGGCCCCTCCGAGGAGATCAGTTAGTACAGGGGGGATGTTGACTAAAAGATGAACTGGGAATGGGAAGGTGAGGGCAAATTAGAGCTGCAGTGAGAAGGGGGAATCAGAAGAAGAAGAACAAGTCAAGGGCATATAAGTATTGGGCAAGAAAATGGGTCTGTAGAATGAGAAAATAGAAGAGGAGGAGGAGGAGCAGAGGATCAGGCAAAAATGGAGAGGGGAAATGGTAAAAACAGGAAGTGGAAAGGGAGAAAAAAGAGAAAATATAATTGTATCAATGCAAAAATGTAGTAGAATAAAGAATAGATAAGAATAGATTCAAGAAAGACAATTGTTGGAGAAGAATGCAGAAGACAAAAGGGATAAGCAGAGAGGAGGCTGCATTAAAGGGCAACCTATTAGACAAAAACTCCACTGTGCCAGGGGCACTGCAGCAATGAGGTGAGTTGAGAGGTGCTAGGTCTCTGCACTAGCAATGTGCCCCCCTTCCTTCTTTGAGGAGCAGAGAGTGAGGGGAGTGAGGGCATTAACTTGGCCGCCTCAGGTGGCTAGGACCTCTGATTGTAAAAACTTCAACAATTTGGGTACATATGCTCTTTAAAAATTGGGAACCCAACTGTACCTTCATAAAAATGGGGGTTGCACGTGGACTAGCTTTGCAATGGACTACACTGAAAGTCATGGAAACCTTAAAGCAGAGTTGGAAAAGGAAACAAAGGAAACAAAGTATTGCTCCTTGCAGTAAAAGTTCCATTACCCGTGGTGTCACTTGTTCCAGAGCCACCGCCCCTTCTCTGTCCCACGTCACTTGTTTGATTGCTCCTAGAGTTTGGAAAGCACAATATCAGTGATAACGTACAGTGTGGAGCTAAAATACAGACAAACACAATACCGTTGGACTGATTTAGAAACAGAAATGGCACATTTCATAAGTGTAGTTGCCAATAGCAACCAATCAGGGCTTTCGTTACTATTAGGGGTGCGCCAAATCCCAGACTGAGTTCTCAGCAGGGCAAGAACTAGGGGTATGCAGAAGAGACACCTGTCTAGAGCACAATGGCGGGTGCGCTAGGCTGGTTCTTCTTCTACCTACCCCTATATGCACACACTCATTAGCACATGTGGGGTGGGAGAGGTGGGGGCATTAGCTGCATAATCTGTTCTGTATTTCCCTTACCCTCCACCTTCCAGGAGCTTGCGATACATTTCAATCTCTTGTTCCAGCCTTATCTTGATGCCCAAGAGCTGTTCGTACTTGGAGCGTTGGCACTCCGAGTCTCCTTTGAGCTGTGCCAGATGTTCTTCTATGCTGGAAATGGTCACCTGTATCCTCGACAGTTTCATACAGTAACTGCCCTCAGTTTCGGCCAACATCAACTCCAGAGATTGTTTCTGCCAAGTAGAAAGAGTAGAAAGAGTAACCCAAGAGTAATCACACTCATACATTTTGAATATATTTATTTAGGTGCCAATCTCCATCTCCTCAACATCATTGCAGAACCGGCCTCCTTCAAGACTCTCCCATTTATTGCTTTATTTCATACATTACCTTGGCAATTTGTGCCTGGAGCTCAATTTCAAGTGCTTGGAGCGTTTTTTTAAGTTCCGAGGTTTCGGTTTTGCTTGTCTGCACTTGTCCCACCCCAGCAGATATCTGTTGTCTCAGTTCCGCACTCTTGAAGAAGCAAAAAAGCAAAAGCCAAATGGTTAATGTCCTCATATAGACTGGCCTTTGCTTTCATTTGGAAAACCCATTATGGGTCGTTGTTGAGGGACCTTGTGTATTTGCTCATCACTTGGCGTGTGGTTTGTGTACGTGAATTTGTGGCTCTCAGTACAATACCATAATCTCACCATTTTATTGTAACGGTCTTCAGCTTCCCTGCGGTTCTTCTGCGCCAGTGCTTCGTGCTGAGCTCTCATGTCATTCAGTATCTTGGTCAGGTCAGTACCAGGCTGGGCTTTCATTTCCACACTAACTTGGCTAAGTTTAGTGTTTTGGGTACCCTTGATCTCCTTCATGAATAAACAACAAAATATTTATTAGAGGTCACATTGGTAACTCTCCGAACTCATTTAGAAATGTTTCTCGTCTAAAGATGTGAAGATGTGAAGGAGCAACTTAGGAAAGCTTCTCAGGCATTTTATTGGCAATATATTAGTCATAATAGTGCAAGCTAAAATGCTATATTTATTCTGCAGAATGCTTTATTACCATTCCTGATTAAGCAGCCCTAGAAGACACCCCCCCCCCCCCCGGTTTCTTTAAAACAGCAGCTGCCATTTTAGCTTTTCTTAGCTCAGATTACAGCAGAGAGGGGAGGGGGAGAGAGCAGAAGGGAGGGGGAGAGAGGAAAGAAGAGCAGGCTTGGGTCATGCCCTGAGGGATATATTTTTGAGAAGGAAATCTGACAAAGAAGATGTATATAGAATAGAAGGAAATAAATCCCGTGTTTCTTTTCACTGAGGACTCAGAGCAGCAGTTCTGTAAGTGTTTATGGCTGTATTTACATAGACCTTTCTGATAAAGGTAGTATTTACCTTTCCTTCTCCTGTTTCTCATCTAAATATGTGAAGGAGCAACTTACACTTAAAAAAGCATTTTATTGGCAATATATTAGTAATAATAGTGCAAGCTAGAATGCAAGCTAGAATGCAACCCTAGAATCCCCCCCCCCTGGTTTGTTTAAAACAGCAGCTGCCATTTTAGCTTTGTCTGACTTCACTTCCAGGCATCAACATCCAGGGAACAGCTCTTAGCTCAGATTACAGCAGGGAGGGGGAGAGAGCAGAAGGGAGGGGGAGAGAGGAAAGAGGAGCAGGCTTGTTTCATGCCCTGAGGGATATTTTTGAGAGAAGGAAGTCTGACACAGAAGATCATGTATATAGAATAGAAGGAAATAAATCCTGTGTTTCTTTTCACAGCAGTTCTATAAGTGTTTATGGCTGTATTTACATAGACCTTTCTGATAAAGTAAGTATTTACCTTTCATTCTCCTGTTTCTCATCTAAAGATATGAAGGAGCAACTTACACTTAAAAAGAGATGGAAAGCTTCTCAGGCATTTTATTGGCAATATATTAGTAATAATAGTGCAAGCTAAAATGCTATATTTATTCTGCAGAATGCTTTACCATACCTGAGTAAGCAACCCTAGAATTCCAACCCCCCTTCTGGTTTGTTTAAAAAAGCAGCTGCCATTTTAGCTTTTCTTAGCTCAGATTACAGCAGGGAGGGGAGGGGGAAAGAGGAAAGAAGAGCAGGCTTGGGTCATGCCCTGAGGGATATTTTTGAGAGAAGGAAATCTGACACAGAAGATGTATATAGAATAGAAGGAAATAAATCCTGTGTTTCTTTTTACTGAGGACTCAGAGCAGCAGTTCTGTAAGTGTTTATGGCTGTATTTACATAAACCTTTCTGATAAAGGTAGTATTTACCTTTCCTTCTCCTGTTTCTCATCTAAATATGTGAAGGAGCAACTTACACTTAAAAAAGCATTTTATTGGCAATATATTAGTAATAATAGTGCAAGCTAAAATGCTATATTTATTCTGTAGAATGCTTTACCATACCTAAGTAAGCAGCCCTAGAAGCCCCCCCCCCTCCGATTTGTTTAAAACAGCAGCTGCCATTTTAGCTTTGTCTGACTTCACTTCCAGGCATCAGCGTCCAGGGAACAGCTCTTAGCTCAGATTACAGCAGGGAGGGGAGGGGGAGAGAGCAGAAGGGAGGGGGAGAGAGGAAAGAGGAGCAGGCTTGTTTCATGCCCTGAGGGATATTTTTGAGAGAAGGAAATCTGACACAGAAGATCATGTATACAGAATAGAAGGAAATAAATCCTGTGTTTCTTTTCACAGCAGTTCTATAAGTGTTTATGGCTGTATTTACATAGACCTTTCTGATAAAGTTAGTATTTACCTTTCCTTCTCCATATTTTCTGGCAAATGCAAAAACATCATTGCACTTACAATTCATAGAAAAATTTCTTAAGATTTGGCATGACCCCTTTCTAAGATGAGAAGTCTATTGATTTTTAAAGACCCAAAAAAGACACTCTCTTTAATAGTATAATATTTAACAAATTAGCAAAGAGAAAATCCTTGAAGATGGCAGTGAGTTCAAATTATCCCAGGCCGGTGTGTGTTTTAGAGGAGACCGGAGGCCGAGGCTGGAGATCATATACACTAATGGGGGCTACAAACTGGAACCCCACAGTCCTTTAATCTATAATCCCCAAAACACTACGATATGTGCTTTGTTATTATATTCATCATTATCAGAAGTTTATCAGAAGCCAACACTGAGCTAGTTAGTGATGTATTATTGTGGTCAATGCAATATTTCCATCTAAACCCAAGTTTTAACAATTTGAGGTGCACTCAGATTATTTATTATTCAATAATCTTTTTTAGTGCAATGACCCCCCCAAATATAAGTCTAAGGGGCACATTTACTAATCCACAACAGTCCGAAAAGCGTCCGAATGCGTTTTTTCGTAATGATCGGTATTTTGCGACTTTTTCCAGCGCTCAATACGAAAATTCGCGAAAGTCGTAATGGCTATGAAAAAGTCGCGACAATTCACGAAAGTCATAATGGCTATGAAAAAGTCGCGACAATTCACGAAACTCATAATGGCTATGAAAAAGTCGCGACAATTCACGAAAGTCGTACTGGCTATGAAAAAGTCGCGACAATTCACGAAAGTCATAATGGCTATGAAAAAGTCACGACAATTCACGAAAGTCATAATGGCTATGAAAAAGTCGCGAGAATTCACGAAAGTCGTACTGGCTATGAAAAAGTCACAACAATTCACGAAAGTCGTACTGGCTATGAAAAAGTCGCGACAATTCACGAAAGTCATAATGGCTATGAAAAAGTCGCGACAATTCACGAAAGTCGTACTGGCTATGAAAAAGTCGCGACAATTCACGAAAGTCATAATGGCTATGAAAAAGTCGCGACAATTCACGAAAGTCATAATGGCTATGGAAAAAGTAGCGACAATTAACGGAATTTGTAATGGCTATGAAAAAGTCGAGCCAATTCGTGCAAGTCGTAACGGCTACGAAAAAGTTGCAAAAGATACGAAAAAGTCGCAAAATGTTCGTTTTCCAATCCAAATTTTTCCCATTCGGATTCGTGGATTAGTAAATCAGCCCCTAAGTGTGATTAGATAGTAAAGGCTTACTTCATCATGAGTCTTATTGAGATAAGCCAGTTCCTCGGAGAGACTCTCAATCTGGGATTCCAGACTTGACTTGGACAGAGTAAGATCATCCATGAGTTTACGCAGGCCATTTATATCGCTGACCACTGCCTGGGAAAGGGTCCACTCGCTCTCATACCTGTCAAGATATGCAGTTTAATGTATGTACCGCTGATCGTACTTCCATGTAAGAACATGCAACATATCAGGCCAGACATCACTTGGGGCCAACTCACTTCAGTCTGAAGTCCTCAGCTGCCAGCTTGGCGTTTTCACAGTGTAGGGCGAGTTCTGCGTTGTCTAATGCTGCATTAAGGATCTGCAAAAGTCATACGTATACTCGTCATTGTAGAGAAAAATATTCTTTCCATGAAATCCATTTATACCAGATCACAAAAATACATGTCACTCTCCGAAACCTATATACTGGCAATTTAGCTTTCACTAACACCAGCCTCCAGAAGGCTATTTCAAGACCTTTCTTGATGGTTATGGACTGACAAGATGTATTTTAACCCCAAACACCTGTTTTTTGGAGGATTGGGCAAGGTTTCTTGTATCCCATTGTACAGGTATGGGATCCCTTATCCAGAAACCCGATATCCAGAAAGCTCAGAATTACGGAAAGCCCGTTTCCCATAGACTTCATTTTAATCAAATAATTTTTAATTATTTTTAAATAATGATACAATGAGACAATATATATAGCTTATGATAGTCACAAAGTTACATTATTACAATACATTGTTACAGTACATTGTAAAAAGGGGGGGGGGGTGAAGTGTTAGTAGGCCAATGTCGCACTTGACCCAATACTTGCTGGAGTTTGACTGGTCCATCAGGATATCAGGAAAACTCCCGGTGGCCTGCTTCATGGTCATTCCCTATTCCTTTATGAGAACAAAGTGGAACAAAGAGACTAGGATAATAAAGAGATTCAATGATGAATAGTTTAGGGAGTGGGCCCATGGTCCAAGGTTTTCTGGTGGGTCCCTGGCATCTCAGTCCGACACTGGCTACGAGGGAAGGGGTGAACTTTTCCTCAGGTTGCACGATACTTGGAGCGACAAAAGAAACCATTCTTAGTAACTGTAAGATGAATTTCCAGTTTTTGAAATCCCTAGACACAAGGCCATAAAATCATGCCCCTTAGGGCCCAGCTACATATAACATAGACCAAGGGAGTTCAGTGCAACCAGGGCTTTTGCACCAACACAAGGGGCAAAGTGTGGACATAACTCAGCTCTCTCACTTTGCTTTCCATTGTGCATCACAAAGATTTGTGTCACAGTTTGTGTACTTTGTTGCCTGCCCAATGTAGCATAAATATGCCCCAAGAACACTAAAAGCATCATGTCTATGAAGATTCTCATTCATCCAGGTCATGATATACAGTATCTAGTAGAATTAAGTCTAAAACAACTGGACTTTTCCGAGTTTTTCTTGAAAACGTTTCACCACTCATCCGAGTGGCTTCTTCAGTTCAAATTACTGGTAGGGAATTCCCCCTGTATTTAAACTCTTGATGGTAGTACAGTCACAGACATCCAATCACAATGGTTCCATTGAACTTCCAATCATCGACATGGCTAACTGAACTGAACTAACTGAACACTTTCAATGGAACCATTGTGATTGGACCATTGTGATTGGATGCCTGTGACTGTACTACCATCAAGAGTTTATATACCGGGGAATTCCCTACCAGTCATTTGAACTGAAGAAGCCACTCGGATGAGTGGTGAAACGTTTTCAAGAAAAACTCCAGTTGTTTTAGACTTAATTCTACTAGATACTAAAAGCATTATTTAGCCCTCCTCCCCCAGATTTTTTCCGGGCCCAGAACTAGAGCCCTGCCTTTATTGGCTTAAGGGGTAGCCTATGATTCTGTTGCTCTTTTATCTTTTGTGACCTGATAACCCCCGAGTTCTAATCCCATGTAACTTAGGTCTCTCTTACTGTCATCACTATTATTTCACCATTGCCCCGCAGGCTTCTCATTGTCACCACCCAGGCGTTTCCCATTTGAATCATCAATGAAAATGTAATTGGGTTCCAGGAATCTATCCAGATATTATGTGCCATGATTTCTGCTTGATAGCACAGTGTGCGCTGCCTTCATCCATTTCAAGAGCTCTACTACCGATAAAATTGGGACACATGACCAGCAGGACTGGAGGAAAACTGAATGGAACCCAGGTGGTGAACATCAAGCTGGAAGCCTAAGGGACCCGGCACATGTTGCATTCTGTCTATCGAAAGGAAAACAAAAGTGCACAAAACACCCGTGACTGCTCCTAATGCTACTAAATTCAAAGCACTCTGTCAGACATAGTAGTGATGGATGGACCTCGTTCTGGCATTGAGGTCCATCTGTCACAGCTTCCAATAGAGCTCTTCTCACATGGGGATCTCAATAAGTGCAGTCACTGCTGTGGGGGAACCATATAAACGGACCAAAAGGCACGACCCCTACATCCTCTGTGTCATACGCTACTCAACCAAAACAAAGTACAACCACAAATAGATATAATGTAGGCACTTCCGCCAACTTACCTTCTGATTTAGTTCGTTGATTAATGAGTAATATTTGTTGTAGTCCTTTCCTCCATCGCTGGTAGTGGGCTGCTTGTCATACCATTCTTTAATCTTCCGTTCCAGTTCAGCGTTTGCCGCCTCCAGTGCATTCACTTTGTCCAGGTAGTTGGCCAAACGATCATTAAGGTTCTGCATGGTCTCCTTTTTGTTCCCAAAGACGCTGCTGCCATATTGTCCTCCTGTACCAGTAACTTCATAGGCAACCTTTGCACCTCCACCAAAGCCTCCCCCAGAGCCTCCACCAAAGCCACCACCATAGCCTGCACCAAAGCCACTCCCAGAGCCTCCACCAAAGCCACCACCATAGCGTGCACCAAAGCCACCCCCAGAGCCTCCACCGAAGCCTCGACCAAAACCACCACCTAAGCCTCCACCTTGACCAGCAAAAACATTACTGACAGAAGGGCAGTTTGTGCAACACCAATTACAGCCCCTGGCTGCACAAAGCTGACAGCGGATACTATTAAAACCTGATTCTATAGAATAACCCCCTTTCCCGGAGCCTCCACCTTTCACAGAACTGTAGGACATGCTGAAGAAAGGAAAGAAGAGCCTTTCAGTTGAGGATAGCAGCCTGTTGTGAAAGGGGTGATTTCTTTATATGTGATATTGTCTTGGGTGTGACATGGAATATTAATTAGGATTTTGATTTTTTTTTTTCTTCTTACAACAATGCTGCACGGCCAGTTATTATAATCACAATATTGCATTAGTTCACTTGCTGGGTGGAGTACAGGGAAGTAGAGCTCTAAACATACAGTTGATGTTTATAGGGAATGGCTGTAGTCTGTGACTGTAAATTACATTGTTACCTGCCGGATAGGACCCTACCCCGTCTGAGGTTCTGTCAGCAATGGAGGAATTTGTTGGGCAAAATGTTATTTCATGTTTAAATGATTCCCTTTTCTCTGTAATAATAAAACAGTACCTGTACTTGATCCCAACTAAGATATAATTACCCCTTATTGGGGCAGAACAGCCCTATTGGGTTTATTTAATGGTTAAATGATTCCCTTTTCTCTGTAATAATAAAACAGTACCTGTACTTGATCCCAACTAAGATATAATTACCCCTTATTGGGGGCAGAACAGCCCTATTGGGTTTATTTCATGGTTAAATGATTCCCTTTTCTCTGTAATAATAAAACAGTATCTGTACTTGATCCCAACTAAGATATAATTACCCCTTATTGGGGGCAGAACAGCCCTATTGGGTTTATTTAATGGTTAAATGATTCCCTTTTCTTTGTAATAATAAAACAGTACCTGTACTTGATCCCAACTAAGATATAATTACCCCTTATTGGGGGCAGAACAGCCCTATTGGGTTTATTTCATGGTTAAATGTTTCCCTTTTCTCAGTAATAATAAAACAGTAGCTGTACTTGATCCCAACTAAGATATAATTACCCCTTATTGGGGCAGAACAGCCCTATTGGGTTTATTTCATGGTTAAATGATTCCCTTTTCTCTGTAATAATAAAACAGTACCTGTACTTGATCCCAACTAAGATATAATTACCCCTTATTGGGGCAGAACAGCCCTATTGGGTTTATTTCATGGTTAAATGATTCCCTTTTCTCTGTAATAATAAAACAGTACCTGTACTTGATCCCAACTAAGATATAATTACAGCATCTCTGTAACAGTAATGATACAGGCCTTCAAGGTGGTCACAGGAACTCTCCTTATTGGATTCTGTTAGGAGTGTCAGTGACACTGCACATGCTCAGTGGGCTCTGGCAGCTGTTGAGAAACTGAGCTTAGGGGTCGTCCCAAATAAGCAACAGAAAATGAGGTCACATTTGTTATAGAAGCTGATGCTATAGGGCTTATTATGTAATTCTGATGCTAATTGTCCTTGTTTCAGAGCTGCCATGCAATGTGAATTTTAATTAATTACTAATTAGCCTTGTAACATTTATATTCTATATATATACATTATATTGTGAGTCAGGTCCTAAGCTCAGGTAAGAGACAGCAGCACAGAGCACGTGCAGTGAATCAGCAGAAAAGAAGATGGGGGGCTACTGGGGCATCTTTGGGGGCACAGGGCAGCTGGGCAGGTAGAGGCCCAGAATTTCCCCTGTATAAACTATAACCAAAAACACCAACAGTAGAACAAAAATACAACAACATACATCAAAAATATGCAGCCTTTTCATGATTTTTAATGTAATAACATGAAGAAGTTGTTACAATCTATAACATCAGTGTTTAGTCCCTCCTCCCCTGCCAGGATTACAAATGATGCAGAAAGAGAAGAACAGTTTTGCAGCTGGATTTCAGCATATAAAAATGGTATTTATTCCTACTGTTTGAAGGAACAGATTACAGGGATAGGGATATTAGGGGTTTCTGTGCTGTGTGGGGCTCTTTAGGTTTGGAAGCCGGAGTTCCCCTGTAATGGATACACCATACTATTAAGTTTAATTTAAACAGATACATCTTTTTATAAGTCTAAAATGCAAGGGACTATGGTTATATGCTTTATCTCATTTACTTGACCTAGAAGGGACCATACTAATGAGTATAGAACATTTCAGCCATTTCTGTGCATTGTTCTTTAATGTCTTATACATACAGTATTGCTATCCCCCCCCCCCCCCCCCCGGTGCTCCTATTGGTTGTTTTATATTTTGATGCTAGAAAAGGGGACTGGTCATGTGTTTTTAACTTCTCACAATTAACAGTGGGTTACAGTATTTGATGGACTTTATTCTACTATAATTTATTTATCCTCACTGTTGATATAATAATCTACTGACCAGCAATGGAGCAGCGGATAATACTTTATTTACAGATGGAAGTATCAGGCACACAACAAGGAAATTAAGTGGTCAATAAACTCAAAATAAAAACATTACATATGACATATATGTACATATAACAACTGAGGGTTTCCTCAAGTCACCTCTGCATGAAAGGTAACAGCACTATATACAGTAAATAACCGATAATACAATATAAATAATAATTATGAATAAATAATAAACCAGAAAGCTGCATTAGAACAGGGCTTAATATTCAAGGCATAGCGAGAACAAGCAAGGAGCAGAATTACATGATAAACCCAATAGGGCTGTTCTGCCCCCAATAAGGGGTAATTATATCTTAGTTGGGATCAAGTACAGGTACTGTTTTATTATTACAGAGAAAAGGGAATCATTTAACCATGAAATAAACCCAATAGGGCTGTTCTGCCCCAATAAGGGGTAATTATATCTTAGTTGGGATCAAGTACAGGTACTGTTTTATTATTACAGAGAAAAGGGAATCATTTAATCATGAAATAAACCCAATAGGGCTGTTCTGCCCCAATAAGGGGTAATTATATCTTAGTTGGGATCAAGTACAGGCACTGTTTTATTATTACAGAGAAAAGGGAATCATTTAACCATTAAATAAACCCAATAGGGCTGTTCTGCCCCCAATAAGGGGTAATTATATCTTAGTTGGGATCAAGTACAGGTACTGTTTTATTATTACAGAGAAAAGGGAATCATTTAACCATGAAATAAACCCAATAGGGCTGTTCTGCCCCAATAAGGGGTAATTATATCTTAGTTGGGATCAAGTACAGGTACTGTTTTATTATTACAGAGAAAAGGGAATCATTTAACCATGAAATAAACCCAATAGGGCTGTTCTGCCCCCAATAAGGGGTAATTATATCTTAGTTGGGATCAAGTACAGGTACTGTTTTATTATTACAGAGAAAAGGGAATAATTTTTTAAAATTAGAATGATTTGTTTATAATGGAGTCTATGGGACATTCCGGATAACGGGTGTCTGGATAACTGATCCTATACCTGTATAGAGATGTAGCGAACCTCGCCAAAAAAGTTCGCGAACCCGTTCGCGAACTTTCGGCAAAAAGTGCGACCGTTCGCGAACTTTGCGAACCCCATAGACTTCAATGGGAAGGCGAACTTTAAAACCTAGAAAAGCCATTTCTGGCCAGAAAACTGATTTTAAAGTTGTTTAAAGGGTGCCACGACCTGGACAGTGGCATGCAGGAGGGGGATCAAGGGCAAAAATTTCTCTGAAAATTACGTTGTTGACACAGCGTTGCGTTTTGTGCTGTAAAGGGCAGAAATCACTCTACATTTCTAAACTTATGTAATAAACTGCTTTAAAAAGTCCGGCGTCTACATGCCAATCAAGTCGTGTAAAGGTTACAGCCGGTTCACACGCAAAGACAAAACGCCGCAGTAGTGCATACGGAATATATTATTGCTGGTGGAAAACCGTCACTCAGGTGATGTTTCTGGACACGGAATTATTATTGTTATTTAGACAAATTGTTATTTAGACAAAAAATACAGAGCAGTAGAAAGTAGATTACTAGCCAGAAATCCTACTTAAACTCTCCCTCAAATCAATGCACAGCTCCTCTCCCCACACAAATACAGAGCAGTAGAAAGTAGATTACTAGCCAGAAATCCTACTTAAACTCTCCCTCAAATCAATGCACAGCTCCTCTCCCCACACAAATACAGAGAAGTAGAAAGTAGATTACTAGCCAGAAATCCTACTTAAACTCTCCCTCAAATCAATGCACAGCTCCTCTCCCCACACAAATACAGAGAAGTAGAAAGTAGATTACTAGCCAGAAATCCTACTTAAACTCTCCCTCAAATCAATGCACAGCTCCTCTCCCCACACAAATACAGAGAAGTAGAAAGTAGATTACTAGCCAGAAATCCTACTTAAACTCTCCCTCAAATCAATGCACAGCTCCTCTCCCCACACAAGTACAGAGCAGTAGAAAGTAGATTACTAGCCAGAAATCCTACTTAAACTCTCCCTCAAATCAATGCACAGCTCCTCTCCCCACACAAATACAGAGCAGTAGAAAGTAGATTACTAGCCAGAAATCCTACTTAAACTCTCCCTCAAATCAATGCACAGCTCCTCTCCCCACACAAATACAGAGAAGTAGAAAGTAGATTACTAGCCAGAAATCCTACTTAAACTCTCCCTCAAATCAATGCACAGCTCCTCTCCCCACACAAATACAGAGAAGTAGAAAGTAGATTACTAGCCAGAAATCCTACTTAAACTCTCCCTCAAATCAATGCACAGCTCCTCTCCCCACACAAGTACAGAGCAGTAGAAAGTAGATTACTAGCCAGAAATCCTACTTAAACTCTGCCTCAAATCAATACACAGCTCCTCTCCCCACACAAATACAGAGCAGTAGAAAGTAGATTACTAGCCAGAAATCCTACTTAAACTCTCCGTCAAATCAATGCACAGCTCCTCTCCCCACACAAATACAGAGCAGTAGAAAGTAGATTACTAGCCAGAAATCCTACTTAAACTCTCCGTCAAATCAATGCACAGCTCCTCTCCCCACACAAATACAGAGCAGTAGAAAGTAGATTACTAGCCAGAAATCCTACTTAAACTCTCCGTCAAATCAATGCACAGCTCCTCTCCCCACACAAATACAGAGCAGTAGAAAGTAGATTACTAGCCAGAAATCCTACTTAAAACTCTCCGTCAAATCAATGCACAGCTCCTCTCCCCACACTAATACAGAGCAGTTGAAAGTAGATTACTAGCCAGAAATCCTACTTAAACTCTCCGTCAAATCAATGCACAGCTCCTCTCCCCACACAAATATAGAGCAGTAGTAGATTACTAGCCAGAAAACCTACTTAAACTCTGCCTCAAATCAATGCACAGCTCCTCTCCCTACACAAATACAGAGCAGTAGAAAGTAGATTACTAGCCAGAAAACCTACTTAAACTCTCCGTCAAATCAATGCACAGCTCCTCTCCCTACACAAATACAGAGCAGTAGAAAGTAGATTACTAGCCAGAAAACCTACTTAAACTCTCCGTCAAATCAATGCACAGCTCCTCTCCCCACACAAATATAGAGCAGTAGTAGATTACTAGCCAGAAAACCTACTTAAACTCTCCGTCAAATCAATGCACAGCTCCTCTCCCCACACAAATACAGAGCAGTAGAAAGTAGATTACTAGCCAGAAATCCTACTTAAACTCTGCCTCAAATCAATACACAGCTCCTCTCCCCACACAAATACGGAGCAGTAGAAAGTAGATTACTAGCCAGAAATCCTACTTAAACTCTCCGTCAAATCAATGCACAGCTCCTCTCCCCACACAAATACAGAGCAGTAGAAAGTAGATTACTAGCCAGAAAACCTACTTAAACTCTCCGTCAAATCAATACACAGCTCCTCTCCCCACACAAATACAGAGCAGTAGAAAGTAGATTACTAGCCAGAAAACCTACTTAAACTCTGCCTCAAATCAATGCACAGCTCCTCTCCCCACACAAATACAGAGCAGTAGAAAGTAGATTACTAGCCAGAAAACCTACTTAAACTCTCCATCAAATCAATGCACAGCTCCTCTCCCCACACAAATATAGAGCAGTAGTAGATTACTAGCCAGAAAACCTACTTAAACTCTCCCTCAAATCAATACACAGCTCCTCTCCCCACACAAATACAGAGCAGTAGAAAGTAGATTACTAGCCAGAAATCCTACTTAAACTCTGCCTCAAATCAATACACAGCTCCTCTCCCCACACAAATACGGAGCAGTAGAAAGTAGATTCCTAGCCAGAAATCCTACTTAAACTCTCCGTCAAATCAATGCACAGCTCCTCTCCCCACACAAATACAGAGCAGTAGAAAGTAGATTACTAGCCAGAAAACCTACTTAAACTCTGCCTCAAATCAATGCACAGCTCCTCTCCCCACACAAATACAGAGCAGTAGAAAGTAGATTACTAGCCAGAAATCCTACTAAAACTCTCCCTCAAATCAATGCACAGCTCCTATCCCCACACAAATACAGGGCAGTAGAAAGTAGATTACTAGTCAGAAAACCTACTTA
Source organism: Xenopus tropicalis (assembly GCF_000004195.4). NCBI lineage: Eukaryota > Metazoa > Chordata > Amphibia > Anura > Pipidae > Xenopus > Xenopus tropicalis. The sequence continues at coordinate 8,159,204 of NC_030686.2, read as the reverse complement.
AACTCTCCCTCAAATCCATACACAGCTCTCTCCCCACACAAATACAGAGCAGTAGAAAGTAGATTACTAGCCAGAAAACCTACTTAAACTCTGCCTCAAATCAATACACAGCTCTCTCCCTACACTATCTCTTCAAGCACACACAGGCAGAATGTAAAATGGCTGCTGGGCTTCGGTTTATATATGAAAGGGAGTGGTCCAAGGGGGGGGGTTGGCCCAGGAGGGAGAGCTGCCTGATTGGCTGCCATGTATCTGCTGGTCTGGGGTGAGAGGTCAAAATTTGGCGCCAGCTAAGGCGAACCCAAATGGCGAACATCGCCAAAAGTTCGCGAATTTGCGGACTTGCGAACACCCGATGTTCGTGCGAATTAGTTCGCCGGCGAACAGTTCGCTACATCCCTATACCTGTACCTTGTACTTGATCCCAACTAAGATATTATAAATTCTAATTAGTGGCAGAACAGACCTATTGGGTTTATTTCACGTTTAAATATTTTTTCAATGGAATCAAGGCATGGTTTTCCATATTATGGAAAGACCTCTTATCCAGAAAACCCCAGGTCCCTTGCATTCTGGATAACAGGTCTCATACTTATATAAAAAATAATAATTAGCATGTTTTAGTAATGGGAACACTCTCTATTATACCATGGTGACTGCACAACACAGTCGGACACACATTATGGAGGCAGCAGTTTCCAATAAAAGCTTCTTGCACCCCCCCCAGTACAGGAGCCACTAGAGGAGTATGGGGTGATGTTGAAGTAAATATTTAAAAAATAGATCCATTATCAAGAAGCCTCATAAAACAAGAAAACAGCAGGCCAAGCCCGAATAGTCTTTTCCTTAACAGACTGCTGAAAGGCATTATATTCAATTAAATCTTCTGTACCACCTCCTCCTCTTCCTCCACTGACACGATTTCTCCATCCACCGCGTTTTCGATAATTTTCTTTATTTTGATCGTTCTCGCTGGTTCAGAAAAACAAAATAAAACACTAAATTTATTGCTGTTTTTTCATCTACCACAGATTGGGGATCAGCTATGGGATTCAACAATAGGCAGCAGCTTATGTATGGTTCAGTATATATGTATGGTTCAGTATATATGTATGGTTCAGTATATATGTATGGTTCAGTATATATGTATATATGTATGGTTCAGTATATATGTATGGTTCAGTATATATGTATGGTTCAGTATATATGTATGGTTCAGTATATATGTATGGTTCAGTATATATGTATGGTTCAGTATATATGTATGGTTCAGTATATATGTATATATGTATGGTTCAGTATATATGTATGGTTCAGTATATATGTATGGTTCAGTATATATGTATGGTTCAGTATATATGTATATATGTATGGTTCAGTATATATGTATGGTTCAGTATATATGTATGGTTCAGTATATATGTATATATGTATGGTTCAGTATATAGGTGCTTTATTTCTACTACGTTGATAGATAGTAAAGGGCTGGGCAAGAATAGGGCTGGGCTAAAGGGGTAGGGTTATATATATTGGGGGCATATAGCCAGGTGGGATAAATGTAGGCAGAAAGATAAGAAAAGAGAGGAAAAAAGGGAAATAAAACTGGTGTAAGAATTATAAAGAAGGACAAAGAGCCTGTAGGTGTAGAAAATAGTGGACGAATGAGAAAAAAGGGGAAAGCGAGATGAAAAAGACACAAAGAAAACTAAAACTGAGTAGAGAGAAAGAGGAGGGCATTAAAGGGTAAATGTTGCTATTAAATAAATCCACTAAACTAAGGTAAATAGTCAGTAAGAATTGATTGCAGTAATAGTTTCATTACCTCCAGAATTAGTCAGGCCCAGACCGGTCCCACTTTGGCCAATGCTGATATTCCCTCCAGAGCCACTGCCCCTTCCTTGTCCCATGTCTTTGGTTTGTTTGTCATTATCTCCAGAATATATCGGGCCAGGACCAGACCCACTTTGGCCAATGCTGATATTTGTTCCGGAGCCACTGCCTTTGCCTTGTCCCAAGTGTCTGGTTTGTTTGTCATTGTCTTCAGAAATAATCAGGCCAAGACCAGACCCACTTTGGCCAATGCTGCTATTAATTCCAGAACCACTGCCCCTTCCTTGTCCCAAGTCTCTCGTATGTTTGTCAGTACCTATAGAATATATTGGGCCGGGATCACACATAGTTTGGTAAATGCTGCTCTTTGTTCCAGAACCGCTGCCCCTTCCTTGTCCCAAGGCTCCCGTTTGTTTCTCATTACCTCCAGAATATATCAGGCCAAGACCAGACCCACTTTGGCCAATGCTGCTATTAATTCCAGAGCCACTGCCCCTTCCTTGTCCTAAGTCTCTCGTATGTTTGTCAGTACCTATAGAATATACCGGGCCAGGACCAGACCCACTTTGGCCAATGCTGCTATTAATTCCAGAACCGCTGCCCCTTCCTTGTCCTAAGTCTCTCGTTTGTTTGTCAATACCTATAGAATATATCGGGCCAGGACCAGACCCACTTTGATCAATGCTACTATGTGTTTCAGAGCCACTGCCCCTTCCTTGTCCTAAGTCTCTCATATGTTTGTCAGTACCTATAGAATATATCGGGCCAGGACCAGACCCACTTTGATCAATGCTACTATGTGTTTCAGAGCCACTGCCCCTTCCTTGTCCTAAGTCTCTCATATGTTTGTCAGTACCTATAGAATATATCGGGCCAGGACCAGACCCACTTTGATCAATGTTGCTATTTGTTCCAGAACCGCTGCCCCTTCCTTGTCCTAAGTCTCTCGTATGTTTGTCAGTACCTATAGAATATACCGGGCCAGGACCAGACCCACTTTGATCAATGCTACTATTTGTTCCAGAACCGCTGCCCCTTCCTTGTCCTAAATCTCTCGTATGATTGTCAGTACCTATAGAATATACCGGGCCAGGACCAGACCCACTTTGGTCAATGCTACTATGTGTTCCAGAGCCACTGCCCCTTCCTTGTCCTAAGTCTCTTGTATGTTTGTCAGTACCTATAGAATATACCGGGCCAGGACCAGACTCACTTTGATCAATGTTGCTATTTGTTCCAGAACCGCTGCCCCTTCCTTGTCCTAAGTCTCTCGTATGTTTGTCAGTACCTATAGAATATATTGGGCCAGGACCAGACCCACTTTGGTCAATGCTACTATGTGTTCCAGAGCCACTGCCCCTTCCTTGTCCTAAGTCTCTCATATGATTGTCAGTACCTATAGAATATACTGGGCCAGGACCAGACCCACTTTGGCCAATGCTGATATTAATCCCAGAACCGCTGCCCCTTCCTTGTCCTAAGTCTCTCGTATGTTTGTCAGTACCTATAGAATATAATGGGCCAGGACCAGACCCACTTTGGCCAGTGCTGCTATTTGTTCCAGAACCACTGCCCCTTCCTTGTCCTAAGGCTTCCGTTTGTTTCTCATTACTTCCAGAATATATCGGGCCGGACTCAGTTAGACCAATGCTGCTATTTGTTCCAGAGCCACTGCCCCTTCCTTGTCCCAAGTCTTTGGTTCGTTTGTCATTACTTCCAGAATATACCGGGCCAGGACCAGACCCACTTTGACCAATGCTGCTATTTCTTTCAGAGCCACTGCCCCTTCCTTGTCCCAAGTCTTTGGTTTGTTTGTCATTACTTCCAGGATATATTGAGCCAGGACCAGACCCACTTTGGCCAATGCTGCTGTTTGTTCCAGAACCACTGCCCCTTCCTTGTCCCAGGTCTCTTGTTTGTTTGCTCCTGAGGTTTAGAAAAGAAAATATGAGTGATAATGTAGCGTATGGACAAGCAAACCAACCAACCCCTACCTGCTCTGTATTGCCCTTACCCTTCTCCATCCAGCAGCCTGCGATACGTTTCAATCTCTTGTTCCAGCCTTGTCTTGATGCCCAAGAGCTGTTGGTACTGGGAGTGTTGGGACTCCGAGTCTGCTTTGAGCTGTGCCAGATGTTCTTCTATGCTGGAAATGGTCACCTGTATCCTCGACAGTTTCCTACAGTAACTGCCCTCAGTTTTGCCGACTGTCACCTCCAGAGATTGTTTCTGCCAATTAGAGAAATGAATCCTAATTGCACACAGATTCATACATTTTAGGGCTGATACTAAACTTGGGAATCACGAGCATTGCCAGCACTTTCATATTTTCCCCATTTGTAATATTTTTTCAGAAAGTCAACAATTTAGCAAATGTTGACAAAGGAGCCATTTTGTTCCATGGGGTGTTAGTGCTTAGCTCTGCATAGCGACAGCACTGAGCGCTATCACCTGTTTCAACACTCCCCAATGCAGGGTCGGACTGAGAGGTAGTGATGAGCGAATCTGTCCTGTTGCGCTTCGCCATACAATTCGTGAAACAGCGAAAAATTTGCGAAACGCATTTGTCCTTTTGTGGCCCACGTCTTTTTTGTCACCCGCGGCTATTTTTTTGTCGCCAGCGTTTTTTTTTTACGTGCCTGCGTCCAATTTTGACACGCCCAATTTGCCACGTAACAAGAAACATTTCCGCGGCAAATTTTCACACAAGTTTCGTGAAACAATTCGCCAATGCCGAAATGTGGAAATTTGCGCCAAATCCATGCCTGGCGAAAAAATTAGCTCATCACTACTGAGGGGTGCAGGGCCCACCGGGGTTCCCGTCCCAGGGACCCTGCAGATGCCCCCACCAGCTGCGTCCCCAAACCCCCCCTCCGCAGGGGCCTCCCTAACCCCCCACAGGGTCCCCCACCCAACGTCCTCCCCTGAGCTCGTGTAAATTTAACGCGTCAGGGGAGGGCAGGGGGTGCACCGGCAAGGGTCCTGGCCACCGGGGCCCTCTAGGGACAGGGCCCAGTGGGATTTTTCCCAGCCCTGTCTGACCCTGCCCCATTGTGTATCATTGGCCCCAGTGTGGAAACTAAATTAAATTATTAAAAAAATTTCCGAGGGGAGACTATTGTTAGGGTTTTGTAAAATGGCCGATTGTAGCTGCTGATATGGGTCCCTTAGACAGATTCGGCAGCTAATCGGCCCGTGTAGGGGCACTACCGACGGGCCTGCCCGACCGATATCTGGCCTGAAATCGTGCAGATATCGATTGGGCAGGTTAAAAGATTTAGTCGAATCGGGGACCGCATCGGCTCGTTGATGCGGTCCCCGAACCGACTGCCCCATTGCTGCCATTATAATTCGATCGTTTGGCCCCACATTTTCCCCGATATCGCTCACCCGTAGGTGGGGATATCGGGAGAAGATCCGCTCGCTTGGTGACCTCGCCAAGTGAGCAGATCTTCACGTGTATGGCCAGCTTTAGACAGAGGGATCAGATCAGATTCAACATGAATGTTTCTAGATCTTGATACAAAGCTGCCATAGTGTTTTTTTCATTTTTTTCTCATACGTTACCATGGCGAGTTGCGATTGCAGTTCAATTTCAAGCGCTCGGAGCGTTCTTTGAAGTTCCGAAATTTCGCTTTTGCCTGTCTGCACTCGTCCCGCCCCAGCAGATATTCGTTGCTTCAGATCTGCAGACTTCAAAAACAAAACCACGAAACAACCACAAGGAAATGATATTAAAAAAGTTTTACGTTTGCAGTGAAGGAATTCGAAAAGCTGCGGCCGCAGGTGTTTAAAAAAGTGCAATTTCTGATGCAATTTGCCCTGTTTTACCCACAATTTAATTTTTTTAATTTTTTCCCATAATCCAGCGTAACTGTGTGTGTGTGTGGGAAACAAAGACAGTCATTATAAGATGTACTACAATCTGCAGCAGTTGGACAATGCTGCTTCAACCTGCCGTAACAGGTCTCTGCTTAAAGGGGAACTCCACCCAAAAACAACTGAAGCTTTTTGAAACTTTGCAATATACATCAATTAAACAATATTCAGCCTTTTCATGATGTTTAATGTAATAATCTGGTTTGGAACAGTTCCCTAAGCCACGCCCCCTGTTCCCTAAGCCCCACCCCCTGTTCCCCTGCTGATCTGGCTGACTACTTTGTGACTCAAATAAACTGTAACAGTAGCGCCTGTCCCTCAGCCTGCCTCCTCCCAATCCCACAATCCCCTGCTGCACACGTGATATCAATAAGGAAAGGAACATCCCAGTGCAATGCATTGTGGGTTATGTAGTTCCTGCATGCTGTCTGTAAGCTGTGGGGAAGTTGTTACAATGTGTAACATCAGTGTTTTAGTCCCTCCTCCCCTGCCAGGATTTCAAATGATGCAGAAAGAGAAGAACAGTTTTGCAGCTGGATTTCAGCATATAAAAATGGTATTTATTCCTACTGTTGGAAGGAACAGATTACAGGGATAGGGATATTAGGGGTTTCTGTGTTGTGTGGGTCAACTGTGTTAGTTCAGAATTCGGACAGGATTTGGCCTTTTTCAGCAGGGTTCGGATTTGGAAGGGTTACATGTCGCCGTGTGAACACGGAAATAGGATTCGGTTCGGTATTCGGCCGAATCCCTTAACATGGATTCAGGGGGGTTTGGCTGAACCGAAAAAATTGGGTTTGGTGCACCCCTAGTTTAATTAGTGCCCAGAGATGTTAGAGTTGGGGTACAGTGTGTGAGTTTATGGCCCTCCATACAAATTATATAATAAATCTCACCAATTTTTCGTAACGGTCTTCCGCTTCCCTGCGGTTCTTCTGCGCCAGTGCTTCGTGCTGAGCTCTCATGTCATTCAGTATCTTGGTCAGGTCAGTACCAGGCGTGGCTTTCAGTTCCACACTAACTTGGCCACGTGTAGCCTTGGGGGCACCCTTTGTCTCCTATAGAGTAAAGACAGAATCTAGGGGAAGAGGTCGCTAGTAACGTTCCTGCAGCTCATTGACAAAATGACTATTATTAAGCCTATTAAGCCTAAGTACATAACCCTAAAGGTGGGCAGACACCTAGGGGGGAGATTTACTAATCCACGAATCTATATTCCGAAAGGGGAAAAAGTCGCGGAACATACGAAAAAGTCGTGATGGCTACAAAAAAGTCGTGACGGCGACGAAAAAGTCGCAAAAATACCAATCATTATGAAAGAAACGCATTCGGGCGCCTTCGGACCATTCGTGGATTAGTTAAATCTCCCCCCTAGTGATATTCGATCTTTCAAAAGATCGTTCCTACCCTCCACAGGTACTGACGAACGAATCTGTTTTTTAGTTGCACGTCAAATTGGGTGTAGTCACATCAAAATTGGGCGTGGCCTTGTAAAAAAAAAAAAAAAATAGGCGCGTTCGCGTCCAAAAAAGTGCGGGCGGCAAAAAAAATAGACAAGGGCAACAGAAAATAGACGTGAGTGGCAAAAAAAATTGTGCGGCACATGCGTTTCGCAAATTTTTTCACCATTTCAGGAATTTTCCTTGGCGTTTCACGAATGTTATGGCAAAATGGCGAACAATTTGTGAAATGCATTTGTCGCACAAATGTTTTTTGTCTACCCACGTCTATTTTCTGCCGCCCGCAAGCCCAATTTTGATGTGACCGCGCCCAATTTTCATGTGACCGCGCCCAATTTTCATGTGACTGCGCCCAATTTTCATGTGACCACGCCCAATTTTCATGTGACCACCCCCAATTTGACGTGCAACAAAAAAAATTCTGCGCAACAATTTTTTCTGCGGCGAATTTTCATGGAAGTTTCGCTGAACAATTCGCCAATGGCGAAATGCAGAAATTCGCTGCGAATCCATGCCTGGCGAAAAAATTCGCTCATCATTATCCACAGACGTTCAGGGCTGAATTGTCAGATATGGAGATAGAAACAATAGGAATTCCACCTCCTTCTGCTGATTCAGCCCTGAACGTATATTGTGCTCGGGCGCCCAATCAAAATCGTTTAACCTGCCCAATCGGCAGGCTTTTGCCATATTGGTCACTGTGCTTAAGTGTCAACTTCCTACTCCACTGCTAAAGCATCCAAGGGCTTTTGAAGGTAAAAAAATCTATATATTTGCCAAAAAGACCATCTAAAAAACAGTAAGAGATCCCAGGGATGCTCTTTATTCCACCCTATGATCTGTATTTTTGGCCATTGGTTTGGGGTTCTAAGAAAAATTAATATATATAACTTGTAACTATGGTCAACCACCATCTTCTAACCCAAGCCTATAAGAATATGGGGATAGGGCAATTTTATATTTATTCTACTGGTACAATTCAGGGTCAATTCAGGACAATTAGTTGGGGGGTAACAATGTTCCCTCCCATCACTATCACACCTTTATCACTAATGCACTGTTTGAAATTAGAACTTTTTTAGGATTATAGGGGTGGTGGGATACCCACAGACATAGCTACAGTCCTCATTATTAAATAGCCAAGGAAAACCTATACCAGAAGATGCTGTTCCACAGCCAAGAGGCTTGAGGAGGTTCCTGGTTCAATAAACTGATCTAATGTTGGCGTCAGTGAAGGCTTACTTCATCATGGTTCTTCTTGAGATAAGCCAGTTCCTCAGTGAGACTCTCAAGTTGGGATTGTAGCTTCGACTTGGACAGGGTAAGGTCATCTATGACTCTATGCAGAGTATTGATAGCAGCTTCCATTGAATGGTGAAGGATTTGTTCATTCTCATACCTGTTAAGATATGAATGATGCAATTTAATTTATACTGATTGTACCTCCATGTCTACCTAGTAATACAAGTGTCTCACACATGAAACATGATTTACTTGGTGCACATAGCTACAGGTATGGGACCTGTTATCAAGAAAGCTCAGACCTGGGATCTTCCTTATGTCTTAGTTGGGATCAAGTACAGGTACTGTTTTATTATTACAGAGAAAAAGGAATCATTTAACCATGAAATAAACCCAATAGGGCTGTTCTGCCCCAATAAGGGGTAATTATATCTTAGTTGGGATCAAGTACAGGTACTGTTTTATTATTACAGAGAAAAGGGAATCATTTAACCATGAAATAAACCCAATAGGGCTGTTCTGCCCCCAATAAGGGGTAATTATATCTTAGTTGGGATCAAGTACAGGTACTGTTTTATTATTACAGAGAAAAGGGAATCATTTAACCATTAAATAAACCCAATAGGACTGATCTGCCCCCAATAAGGGGTAATTATATCTTAGTTGGGATCAAGTACAGGTACTGTTTTATTATTACAGAGAAAAGGGAATCATTTAACCATTAAATAAACCCAATAGGGCTGTTCTGCCCCAATAAGGGGTAATTATATCTTAGTTGGGATCAAGTACAGGTACTGTTTTATTATTACAGAGAAAAGGGAATCATTTAACCATTAAATAAACCCAATAGGGCTGTTCTGCCCCCAATAAGGGGTAATTATATCTTAGTTGGGATCAAGTACAGGTACTGTTTTATTATTACAGAGAAAAGGGAATCATTTAACCATGAAATAAACCCAATAGGGCTGTTCTGCCCCCAATAAGGGGTAATTATATCTTAGTTGGGATTTATTGTCCATCAATAAACCTTTCTTAGTTTTGAAATGTCACTCTGCGCGTGCAATGATGAGCCTTAAATAAAGAGTGTAATATAGTGGATACAGACTTACTGTATATACAGGATATACAGTATTGGGTAACATGTTTGCCAACTCACTTGAGTCTGAAGTTGTCAATAGCCAGCCTGGCATTGTCACTCTGTAGGGTGATTCCTCTGTTGTCTTTTGTTGTACTAAGGATCTGCAAAAGTCATATATATATACTTGTGATGCTAAACTTTTTCCATGAAATCCATTTATATTAGCTATGGACACTCAGCCACCATAAGCAAGCCAAACTGGACAGCACCTTAGGCAACTAGCGTGCAAGGCCAGGTTGAAGATGGGGGGGAGGTAATGTGGGCATTTAGGCGGGGGGGGGGGGTGTGGGCGGTGGTGGGGCAAGGGTCTGGTCTAAGAGTAAGCGATAGAGTTACTGTACGTGTATAGTTCCCCAACCACTGTCGCGCCCTTGGCACGTGCCCTCCTGCCCTAGTTCCTCCCCTGACCATAAGAAAGATACAAAAGTGATTTTAGCTTATTAAACCTGTATAGTGTCAATTTAGTTTTCACTAACACCAGTATCCAAAGTGCATGGCCTTCATTGACAGAGCAGATAAAACTGTTTTAATACTTTCTTCTCTCATGGATTGTCCTTCTATGTCTGACTGTCCCATCTGTCTCCTCTACTGCTCAGAACATGTCCTACATGTACTTCTGTACTCTTTGTTGAAGGACGTCCACCTCAAATGTTTATGGAGCCAATGCAAGTAGTTGCCTCCCTGTGACCAGGGATCCAGCACTAAAGGAGGCCAGAAAAGGGGCAACATCTTCATTGAAAATAGAAGATCAGCTGTGTATCATTCAATGTTTAGCTTCATAAACAATCTCACTGCAGCCTGTACTTTGCTCCTTGCACCCATTGTAGTTCCACCACTGGGTCAGATTCAGTTCAGTGAGACAAAGTTATCTCAAGGTTTATCACGTGAAAACTCAAGGATGAGACTCAATTCAAGCAATAAACTATGAGACCTTCAAAGGACCAGTAACACCAAGGAAACTCAAGGAGATACATTCAAGGAGAAAACTTTTATTGTAACCCCCTTCAAATCACTATTCCTGAAATTATAGTTCAGTTTATAGTAACCTACCCAAACCATGTGTTTCATGAATTTAAACTTACTAAGCATGGTCATACTTGATAGCAGTGTGGCCCTCAGTGTGGGTGCCTTCTAGCTTCTCTAGCTGTCCTAGCTCCACTAGCTGTCCTAGCTCCACTAGTTGTCCTAGCTCCACTAGCTGTCCTAGCTCCACTAGCTGTCCTAGCTGGACTGGAGGAAGACTGACTGGCCCCTGGGTGGAAAGGGGGTGGAAGCTGATGGCTTTAGGCTCCTACGCATTGGAGGTTTTGCCACTGCCACATGGAGGGAAAAAGCAGCAGATAAAACCACCCCCATCTACTGTATACAATCTAATATTATGGAGGAAGGTCTTCAAGACAAAGTCAAGACAAAGTTTAACCACAAATGGGGAAAACGTCCACTTCCACCGAACATACCTTCAGTTTTAGGTCATCAATCAGAGTGGCATATTTGCTGTAGTCCTTCCCTCCATCGCTGGTAGAGCGTTGCTTGTCATACCATTCATTGATCTTCCATTCCAGTTCAGCATTTGCCGCCTCCAGCACTCTCACCTTGTCCACGTAGTTGGCCAGACGATCATTAAGATTCTGCATGGTTTCCTTTTTGTTCCCAGAGAAACCACCGTCATATTGTCCTCCTGTACCAGTAACGTCATAGGCTCCATGTGCCAATGCCATAGCTGGTGTAGGTGCATAAGGATAGTATTTATTACACAAACCAGGTTGAAGGGTATACCCTCTAGCCCTGTTACATCCTCCTATTAGAAACATGGTCAGGTAGTGAAAGAAAGAGCCTTTCAACTGCTGCCTGGAAGAGGGCGATTTCTTTATATACAATATCCTGTGGGCGTGACATTGATTATTAATGGGGATTTGCAGCGGTTTTATAACATTACAACAATGCACCAAGGCCAGTTATTTTTATTTGTTACACTAGGTGATTTGTTGGGTGGAGCACAAAGTACAGTTATAAAACATATCGTTCCTTTTATATAAAGGATTTTCTGCTTTCTTTTCAAGTCAGACTTGACTTCATCGAGTTTGAAAACCTGGGGGCAGAACAATCCTATTGGGTTTATTTCATGCTTAAATGATTCCCTTTTCTCTGTAATAATAAAACAGTACCTGTACTAAGATATAATTACCCCTTATTGGGGCAGAACAGCCCTATTGGGTTTATTTCATGGTTACATGATTCCCTTTTCTCTGTAATAATAAAACAGTACCTGTACTTGATCCCAACTAAGATATAATTACCCCTTATTGGGGCAGAACAGCCCTATTGGGTTTATTTAATGGTTAAATGATTCCATTTTCTCTGTAATAATAAAACAGTACCTGTACTTGATCCCAACTAAGATATAATTACCCCTTATTGGGGGCAGAACAGCCCTATTGGTTTTATTTAATGGTTAAATGATTCCCTTTTCTCTGTAATAATAAAACAGTACCTGTACTAAGATATAATTACCCCTTATTGGGGCAGAACAGCCCTATTGGGTTTATTTCATGGTTACATGATTCCCTTTTCTCTGTAATAATAAAACAGTACCTGTACTTGATCCCAACTAAGATATAATTACCCCTTATTGGGGCAGAACAGCCCTATTGGGTTTATTTAATGGTTAAATGATTCCATTTTCTCTGTAATAATAAAACAGTACCTGTACTTGATCCCAACTAAGATATAATTACCCCTTATTGGGGGCAGAACAGCCCTATTGGGTTTATTTCATGGTTAAATGATTCCCTTTCTCTGTAATAATAAAACAGTACCTGTACTTGATCCCAACTAAGATATAATTACCCCTTATTGGGGCAGAACAGCCCTATTGGGTTTATTTCATGGTTAAATGATTCCCTTTTCTTTGTAATAATAAAACAGTACCTGTACTTGATCCCAACTAAGATATAATTACCCCTTATTGGGGCAGAACAGCCCTATTGGGTTTATTTAATGGTTAAATGATTCCATTTTCTCTGTAATAATAAAACAGTACCTGTACTTGATCCCAACTAAGATATAATTACCCCTTATTGGGGCAGAACAGCCCTATTGGGTTTATTTAATGGTTAAATGATTCCATTTTCTCTGTAATAATAAAACAGTACCTGTACTTGATCCCAACTAAGATATAATTACCCCTTATTGGGGGCAGAACAGCCCTATTGGGTTTATTTAATGGTTAAATGATTCAATTTTCTCTGTAATAATAAACAGTACCTGTACTTGATCCCAACTAAGATATAATTACCCCTTATTGGGGCAGAACAGCCCTATTGGGTTTATTTAATGGTTAAATGATTCCATTTTCTCTGTAATAATAAAACAGTACCTGTACTTGATCCCAACTAAGATATAATTACCCCTTATTGGGGGCAGAACAGCCCTATTGGGTTTATTTAATGGTTAAATGATTCCATTTTCTCTGTAATAATAAAACAGTACCTGTACTTGATCCCAACTAAGATATAATTACCCCTTATTGGGGGCAGAACAGCCCTATTGGGTTTATTTAATGGTTAAATGATTCCCTTTTCTCTGTAATAATAAAACAGTACCTGTACTTGATCCCAACTAAGATATAATTACCCCTTATTGGGGCAGAACAGTCCTATTGGGTTTATTTCATGGTTAAATGATTCCCTTTTCTCTGTAATAATAAAACAGTACCTGTACTTGATCCCAACAAAGATATAATTACCCCTTATTGGGGCAGAACAGCCCTATTGGGTTTATTTCATGGTTAAATGATTCCCTTTTCTCTGTAATAATAAAACAGTACCTGTACTTGATCCCAACAAAGATATAATTACCCCTTATTGGGGCAGAACAGCCCTATTGGGTTTATTTCATGGTTAAATGATTCCCTTTTCTCTGTAATAATAAAACAGTACCTTGTACTTGATCCCAACTAAGATATAATTACCCCTTATTGGGGGCAGAACAGTCCTATTTTATAGTATTACAACCAAGGCCAGTTATTTTTATTTGTTACACTAGGTGATTTGTTGGGTGGAGCACAAAGTACAGTTATAAAACATATCGTTCCTTTTATATAAAGGATTTTCTGCTCTTGTCAAGTCAGACTTGATTTCATCCTGTTTGAAAACCTGCCATAAACCAAGACAAGACTTTCTGAAGTGGTCATGGCTGCCCATAGATCAACTTCACAATTCAAGCACAAAAGCATCCAGTGGCTCATTGTACTTATGGGCAGGATCTAGGGATTGATTGAGAATCTGTAGTTTAAAGGGAAACTAAACCACCCAACAATGTAGGTCTCTCTAAAAAATATATTACATAAAACAGCTCATATGCTTCATCTAAAAAAAACATTTTCATAAAAATATACTGTGCCATTGGGTAATCTTAAATAGAAAACTACCAAGTACTAAGGGCCGCCCCCTGGGATCATAGGATTCACAGTGCACACAAACAAGCCAAGGCACACATACATGCTAGGCCCCATCAGCCAATGAATGGGCAGAGTTCTGCCTTTTGCTCCCACACTACTTCCTGTTACAGTTAGAGCTGCATTATTTCCTGTCAGCTGATCTCTGAGGGAGCACACAGCCCAGCACAAAATGGCGGCTCAAGGGAAAGGATATAAAAGGACAATATTTACTGATATATATATTCCAGTTTGGGGAGATTCTTTAATAGGCCCCCTTAATATGATATAAACTGTCTGTTGGTTACGTATTCATTCTGGGGGTATAGTTTTCCTTTAACAGGTCCCAGTGCTTGACTTGTTAGGCCTTAATCCAAACCAGGCTCTCCCTATGCCCTTTCACAGGCCTCATCCACAGGTTTCTGCTGCTACATATATGTATGTATGTATATCTTTATTTATAAAGCGCTACTTATGTACGCAGCGCTGTACAGTAGAATACATTAATACAAACAGGGGGTTATTAAGATAATAACAGATAAATACCAAGTATTACAATAAACACAAATAAATAAAAGATACAGTTGCAATAAGTTAAGAGTCAAAGACACAAGAGGATGGAGGTCCCTGCCCCGTAGAGCTTACACTCTATATATGGCAGGAATATGGCAGATTTATACAATCCTAAGCTTCTGATTTACAATCTAACTGGAGGGTGACGCAGCCTTAGTGTTACTATGTATATGCCATACTTACTATACATTACAGCACAGGATAAACAAGCACACAATAAATAATCATGAGGGCACACACCCGACTTAATTCTAAACATTAAAACCCACAATATTAATTAAGCTTCGCAATAAAAATCAGCCAAGATTCCAAACATATCTGCAGCCCTAATAAAATGAAATAGTCCTATTGGAACTGAAGCAATAACAGCTATAATTTAGGTACCTTAGCAGTAAGCTGGAGCCTTATGGGAGTTGTAGGCAGCCAATAGCGGCACGTTTGACATCCTTGAGTAAGTCGACATTGAATATGGCTGAGATGTGGGGAAAAGCAAATAACATTACGTTTAGGCATAAACATTGAGTTATTGTATTTTATTTATAAAGCACCGTCTGGTTTACAATGTATTTTGCAGAGGTCGTGCATCATTCTTCCCCCGCCCCAAAAGATATTCTTCCCCACTAGATACCATATACAGGTATTGGACCCCTTATCCCGAAACCCATTATCCAGAACGTTCCAAATTACAGAAAATGTAAATTTTTAAAAATGATTCCCTTTTCTCTGTAATAATAAAACAGTACCTGTACTTGATCCCAACTAAGATATAATTACCCCTTATTGGGGCAGAACAGCCCTATTGGGTTTATTTCATGGTTAAATGATTCCCTTTTCTCTGTAATAATAAAACAGTACCTGTACTTGATCCCAACTAAGATATAATTACCCCTTATTGGGGCAGAACAGCCCTATTGGGTTTATTTCATGGTTAAATGATTCCCTTTTCTCTGTAATAATAAAACAGTACCTGTACTTGATCCCAACTAAGATATAATTACCCCTTATTGGGGGCAGAACAGCCCTATTGGGTTTATTTCATGGTTAAATGATTCCCTTTTCTCTGTAATAATAAAACAGTACCTGTACTTGATCCCAACTAAGATATAATTACCCCTTATTGGGGCAGAACAGCCCTATTGGGTTTATTTCATGGTTAAATGATTCCCTTTTCTCTGTAATAATAAAACAGTACCTGTACTTGATCCCAACTAAGATATAATTACCCCTTATTGGGGGCAGAACAGCCCTATTGGGTTTATTTCATGGTTAAATGATTCCCTTTTCTCTGTAATAATAAAACAGTACCTGTACTTGATCCCAACTAAGATATAATTACCCCTTATTGGGGCAGAACAGCCCTATTGGGTTTATTTCATGGTTAAATGATTCCCTTTTCTCTGTAATAATAAAACAGTACCTGTACTTGATCCCAACTAAGATATAATTACCCCTTATTGGGGGCAGAACAGCCCTATTGGGTTTATTTCATGTTTAAATGATTTTGAGCAGACTTAAGTTATGGAGATCCAAATTACGGAAAGATCCCTTATCCGGAAAACCCCAGGGCCCGAGCATTCTGGATAACAGGTCCCATACCTGTACTACTAAATGGCACAGAAATCTAAGAACATGTGAATAATACATTTATATCCTTTGAAATTGCCCGTGAATATAGTGAGGCTGCTTAAACCTCACTGTACTGCTCCCCCTGCTGGGGAAAGCATACCTTGCATAATTTAAAGTCTAACTTCTCTGGACGAATTGGAATTCTTTTTATAATCTTAATCCCCTTTATACGCTGCAGTCATGTGACTGTGATATACGATGGATTAAATTGAGATTTAGCTCCTAGGAACGCTCATATATATTATGAGTCTTTGCTGGTATTATCATTACTACCAGTACTATAATTTGCCTTCCTATGAAAGTATTTTTATATACAAACCGCATCTCATATATTTATGTACATCAATAAAGTCATCAAACTTATTATTATACAGAGTGTATATTTCAACCCCAAAACGTTTTCCTCTACTTTTATTAGCTTATAGGAACTTATATATAAATCAACACCCATTCTATTTGTCTCTTCTTATGGTTTCTTTTCCTTTCCTAATTTTTATCTTTCCTACAAAAAAACAAAGAATTCTGGGAATTAATTCTTAACAAGCTCCAAAAAAATTCCCATTTACAATGGTTTATCCTATAGGCTAATACTTCTACATTGGGGTTTAAAGCAGAAGCCGGGGTAATAGCTGATCAGATTCCCAACTACAGACCGGTTTCGCCCTTCTTGGGGCTCATTAGTGTAGCGCAGGGTTTTCGGATCAGCTTAGGGAGAGTCACTGTGTGGTTTCACAAACAAATCATTAGGGTTGAGGAGACCGCCTCATACAGATAAAAATAAACAAAAAGGAATTCTGGGAATGAATTCTAAACAAGCCCCCCCAAAAAATCCCGTTTACATGGGTTTATCCTATAGGCTGAAGCTCACCCACTGGGTTTTAAAGCAAAAACCAGGGATAATAGCTGATCAGATTCCCAACTACAGTCCGGTTTCGTCTTTCTTTCCTACAGTAATTCCTCCTCTCCTTCTCTTTCCCCCTCTCTCTTGACTTTTACCCTTTGTGTACCTACTATTGTCTTTCCCCAACTGAATCCAGCATTGGTTCCTGTGATCCCATACTGTGAAAAAAAGAATTTTTGTCATCAATATATCTACAGCCTTAGCCAGCCATTATCCATCTCATTGGGCCAGGCTGGCTATATAATAACAATTCTAATGTTGGTGGTTCAAAGTGGCAGACATCTGCTGTATATTTCTGTTGTTGGCTGCAGTAGAGATTAATATAATGACGACTGCTACTATATAATATATTGCCCTTTGTTTGAATTAAGTTAATTGTATTTTCTTGTACCCCTAAATCTGTCCCTAGTTTAAGTAATCCTTTGGAATTTTAGGGAACCATAGGGTTAAACTTCCACCCCTATATGTAATAAAGGCACTACGTTTGCCCCAGAGCAGTAACCTATAGCAACCAATAAGATGTTTATTTTTAAACAGGTGACCAGTAAATGCTTCCTGCTGATTGGTTGCTATGGGTTACTGCTCCAAGGCAAATATATATATGTGGATACTAATGAAGTACGGTATAGTACAGGTATGGGACCCGTTATCCAGAATGCTCAGGACCAAGGGTATTCCGGATAAGGGGTCTTTCTGTAATTTGGATCCACATACCTTAAGTCTACTAAAGAATCAATAAAATATTAATTAAACCCTATGGGATTGTTTTGCATCCAATAAGGGGTAATTATATCTTAGTTGGGATCAAGTACAGGTACTGTTTTATTATTACAGAGAAAAGGGAATCATTTAACCATGAAATAAACCCAATAGGGCTGTTCTGCCCCAATAAGGGGTAATTATATCTTAGTTGGGATCAAGTACAGGTACTGTTTTATTATTACAGAGAAAAGGGAATCATTTAACCATGAAATAAACCCAATAGGGCTGTTCTGCCCCCAATAAGGGGTAATTATATCTTAGTTGGGATCAAGTACAGGTACTGTTTTATTATTACAGAGAAAAGGGAATCATTTAACCATGAAATAAACCCAATAGGGCTGTTCTGCCCCAATAAGGGGTAATTATATCTTAGTTGGGATCAAGTACAGGTACTATTTTATTATTACAGAGAAAAGGGAATCATTTAACCATTAAATAAACCCAATAGGGCTGTTCTGCCCCCAATAAGGGGTAATTATATCTTAGTTGGGATCAATTACAAGGTACTGTTTTATTATTACAGAGAAGTTTTAAAATTCTGAATTATTTGATTAAAATGGAGTCTATGGGAGACAGGCATTCCGTAATTTGGAGCTTTCTGGATAACGGGTTTCCAGATAAGGGATCCCATACCTGTACAAGAATGGTTTCATTTGGGGAACCCCACCTCCCCTTTTTCTTCATTTCCTTCTCTGCCCCTCCCTTCCCTGGGGGTCACTATATAGACACTTCAGGCTCCATAAAGGGCCCGGTGGGATCTGAAACTTTGCCATTTTATATGTTTGCTTTTTGAGGCAATAAACCACTTATAAGTGTCTGGGGGGGGGGTTCAGTAGCCCCTTAGGTGCTGTCGGGTCCAAAAATGAAACACCTACCTCCAAGGTTTATATTCGGAGTAATGTTACAAGAGTAAGTGAACTTCAGAGATAATAATGTTGGATTAATAAGAAATTCCAGTAGATGGAGACAAACTTGTATTTATATATGTATTAAAGCAAACGGTCACACTACACAGAGCTGTATAAGCAATAAATGTTCCTCTGCCCTTTAATTTTCGGGTGTCCCAGGAATATAAAGGGGCTCCTGGTTCTGGGTCATATTCCCTGAGATTTGGGGGGGGGGGGGAGTACTACTAACTTTTTAGGGTGTCCCAGGAATAAAAAGGGTGCTTCTGGTATTAGCAATACACAACAATACACACACCATGGCAATTAATCAATATAATTAAAGGGAAACGCTATTGGTTTATCTATTATAGGTATGGGATCCCTTATCCGGAAACCTCTTATCCAGAAAGTTCCCAATTACGGAATGGCCATCTCCCATAGACTCCATTATAAGCAAATAATTCAAATTTTTAAAAAATGATTTCCTTTTTCTTTGTAATAATAAAACAGTACCTGTACTTGATCCCAACTAAGATATAATTACCCCTTATTGGGGCAGAACAGCCCTATTGGGTTTATTTCATGTTTAAATGATTCCCTTTTCTCTGTAATAATAAAACAGTACCTGTACTTGATCCCAACTAAGATATAATTACCCCTTATTGGGGCAGAACAGCCCTATTGGGTTTATTTCATGGTTAAATGATTCCCTTTTCTCTGTAATAATAAAACAGTACCTGTACTTGATCCCAACTAAGATATAATTACCCCTTATTGGGGCAGAACAGCCCTATTGGGTTTATTTAATGGTTAAATGATTCCCTTTTCTCTGTAATAATAAAACAGTACCTGTACTTGATCCCAACTAAGATATAATTACCCCTTATTGGGGGCAGAACAGCCCTATTGGGTTTATTTCATGGTTAAATGATTCCCTTTTCTCTGTAATAATAAAACAGTACCTGTACTTGATCCCAACTAAGATATAATTACCCCTTATTGGGGCAGAACAGCCCTATTGGGTTTATTTAATGGTTAAATGATTCCCTTTTCTCTGAAATAATAAAACAGTACCTGTACTTGATCCCAACTAAGATATAATTACCCCTTATTGGGGCAGAACAGCCCTATTGGGTTTATTTCATGGTTAAATGATTCCCTTTTCTCTGTAATAATAAAACAGTACCTGTACTTGATCCCAACTAAGATATAATTACCCCTTATTGGGGGCAGAACAGCCCTATTGGGTTTATTTCATGGTTAAATGATTCCCTTTTCTCTGTAATAATAAAACAGTACCTGTACTTGATCCCAACTAAGATATAATTACCCCTTATTGGGGCAGAACAGCCCTATTGGGTTTATTTAATGGTTAAATGATTCCCTTTTCTCTGTAATAATAAAACAGTACCTGTACTTGATCCCAACTAAGATATAATTACCCCTTATTGGGGGCAGAACAATCCTATTGGGTAGACTTAAGGTATGGAGATCCAAATTACGGAAATAATCCTTATCCAGAATACCCTTGGTCCTGAGCATTCTGGATAACGGTTCCTATACCTGTACTGTACAGATACAGCTAAGTTTCTTTACCATGATTTCGCCTTATGTCTCTTCGAGTCAACACAGGGGAAAGAAATACTAAAAATCGCCATCAGGTGGTGCATGGTCTATAGCATTTTCTGCTGTGTTCTGCTGGCAAGTTGTTGCACTCTAGCACCATCTAGAGGCAGGATTTAACACTCAAAAATGGTGTCTGGACATGGTGAGACAAAATGTGAAACTTGCTGCCTGTATGTACGTGTGTATGTACATATATATGTTCGCTAGATGTCATTTGGTGGGGTTAAACTTCATGGACAGACCTGAATGAACCATGTAATAACATAAAGTAGGAAGAAGAACAGACCAAGGACACTGCTTGTAACTTGCTAAAGAAAAAAACATTTATTGTTTAGATCATGCAAAGAGAAAAAAAACAAGGCAGAATGACTATGCAGTGAACACGAGCAGATTAAGGTTTCGGCACTCCCATCGCTGGAGAATCTAATAGGCACATATAATGTTAAAAGCTGCTTTTACTGGATAGCATCATGGTTTCAGTGTACTTTCTAAGTGCGATTTAAGGCACAAATCCATCTTTCATAAAACATTTGCCTGTCAGTAGTGATGAGCGAATTGTTTGGCAAAACGGCAGCAAAAATTTGCCATTTAAAAATAATTGGAGAGATAAAAAAGTCACCAAGACAAAAGAGTCCAGAGACAAAAAAGTCACCAAGACAAAAGAGTCCAGAGACAAAAAAGTCACCAAGACAAAAGAGTCCAGAGACAAAATAGTCACCAAGACAAAAAAGTCTAGAGACAAAAAAGTCGCCAAGACAAAATAGTCCAGAGACAAATAAGTCCAGAGACAAAATAGTCACAAAGACAAAAGAGTCCAGCGACAAAAAAAGTCACCAAGACAAAAGAGTCCAGCGACAAAAAAGTCACCAAGACAAAAGAGTCCAGAGACAAAAAGTCACAGAGAAAAGAGTCCAGCGACAAAAAAAAAGTCACCAAGACAAAAGAGTCCAGAGACAAAAAAGTTGCCCATTGACTTCAATGCGTTTTGCAAATTTTTTTGCCGGTTTGTGAATTTTTCCGGCGAAGCAAAACGTGACAGATTCGCTCGTCACTACCTGTCAGTGTCACTTGTACACTGCCCTCTTAGGATTGATGCACACCAGGGCAGTAATACCATATAAGCACCCAAGGCCCCCAGTTGGTATGGCCCTCGGATGCCTACATGGCATGGAGAAGGAAGGCTGAGGTGCGGTGCCTACAGCCCTAAGCCACACCCCCATAATAACATCCCAGTCTAAAGCAGTCCCATAAAAGTCACTGAAAAACCAAAATGTGGGTCCCCTCATCCAGTAAGATTCTGCTTTGTGCCAAGCGCGCACTTGTCCTTTACTCTCCATTATTTCTCTATCACTTCGCTTGACACAACGACTCCATCCACCACTTTCTCGCGTATTTCCCGCACTCTGTAGGAACTCGATCCTAAAGAGAAGAGAAGGAGTCGTCAGTGGGGGCTCAGTTTACTGGCCTAGAACGTATTCTACTTAGAACCCAAAAATGCTGAAGAAACAAAAGGGTACTGTAGATTATACCAAAGGATTGTAAGCTTTTGTGATCAGGGCCAACTGATATATACAGCCTTTTCATGATATTTAATGTAATAATCTGGTTTGGAATAGTTCCCTAAGCCCCGCCCCCTGTTCCCCTGCTGATCTGGCTGACTCCATTGTGACTCAAATAAAATGTAACAGTAAATGTGTTTTAGTCCCTCCTCCCAATCCCACATTTCCCTGCACACGTGATGTCAATAAGGAAAGGAACATCCCAGTGCAATGCATTGTGGGTTATGTAGTTCCTGCATGTTGCCTGTAAGCTGTGGGGAAGTTGTTACAATTTGTAACATCAGTGTTTTAGTCCCTCCTCCCAATCCCACATTTCCCTGCGCAAGTGATGTCAATAAGGAAAGGAACATCCCAGTGCAATGCATTGTGGGTTATGTAGTTCCTGCATGCTGTCTGTAAGCTGTGGAGAAGTGGTTACAATTTGCAACATCAATGTTTTAGTCCCTCCCCCCAATCCCACATTTCCCTGCGCAAGTGATGTCAATAAGGAAAGGAACATCCCAGTGCAATGCATTGTGGGTTATATAGTTCCTACATGCTGTCTGTAAGCTGTGGAGAAGTGGTTACAATTTGTAACATCAGTGTTTTAGTCCCTCCTCCCAATCCCACATTTCCCTGTGCAAGTGATGTCAGTAAGGAAAGGAACATCCCGGTGCAATGCATTGTGGGTTATGTAGTACCTGCATGCTGTCTGTAAGCTGGGGAGAAGTGGTTACAATTTGTAACATCAGTGTTTTAGTCCCTCCTCCCCTGCCAGGAGAGTGCATGTTAGAGGCACAACTGGACCCTCTATAGGTTGCGGCTCATGTTTTTTATTAAAAGATCAAGATTTTTACAATGGAAATTCACCTTTGCTGGATGTAGAACCTGCAGGAGACCCTCGATCAGAAGAAGCCCCTTTACCGTACTGGCTGGTGGATTGGCTGGTGGATTGGGTGGTGGATTGCCTAGTTGATTGGCTGGTGGATTGGCTGGATTTGCTCCTGTGATCAGTATAGGAGAATATACAATTAGCAGCATAGTATAATGCAGAGGTGAGTAGGAATATATAGTAATGTAACTTATTCTTACAGATCCCCATCCAGGAGCTTGCGGTATATCTCGATTTCATTCTCCAGTCTGGCCTTGATGTCCAGCAGCTGTTGGTACTCGGCAGTCTGGCACTCGGACTCTCCTTTCAGTCTTGCGATCTGCTCCTCTATGTTGATAATCATCTCCTGGATACGCGCCAGTTTCACGCAGAAAGCGCCCTCGGTTTCAGCCAGTGTCGACTCCAGGGATTTTTTCTGCCAGGGAAAAAGTTGAATGTTAGATACATTAAAGGGGAACTCCACCCAAACACAACTTAAAGTAATGTCCTCAGCCTGCCTTCAGCCTGCCTCCTCCCAATCCCACAATTCCCTGCAGACCATGTCAATAAGGAAAGGAACTAGGGATGCACTGAACCCACTTTTTTGGGTTCGGCCGAACCCCAAAACCCCAGAAAATCTCCAAGACAATATAGTCCAGAGACAAAAAAGTCCAGAGACAAAATAGTCACCAAGACAAAAGAGTCCAGAGACAAAAAAGTCACCAAGACAAAAGAGTCCAGCGACAAAAAAGTCACCAAGACAAAATAGTCCAGCGACAAAAAAGTCAACAAGACAAAATAGTCCAGAGACAAAAAAGTCCAGAGACAAAATAGTCACCAAGACAAAAGAGTCCAGCGACAAAAAAGTCACCAAGACAAAATAGTCCAGAGACAAAAAAGTCCAGAGACAAAATAGTCACCAAGACAAAAGAGTCCAGCGACAAAAAAGTCACCAAGACAAAAGAGTCCAGCGAAAAAAAAGTCACCAAGACAAAATAGTCCAGAGACAAAAAAGTCCAGAGACAAAAAAGTCACTAAGGAAAGGAACTAGGGATGCGCTGAACCCACTTTTTTGGGTTCGGCCGAACCCCAAAACCCACCATGATGGATTCTGCCGAATCCCGAACCAAATCCTAATTAGCATTTGCTAACTAGGATCGGGAAGGGTTAAAAGTTGCTATTTCCCCCCCCTAAAATGTAACCCTTTTCGAATGCTAATTACCATATGTTAATTTATGCTAATTATGCTAACTGAATCCATCAAAAAAAAAGCTGGATTCGGCCTGAATCCCGAACCAAATCCGGGATTCGGTGCATCACTAAAAAGGAACATCCCAGTGCAATGCATTGTGGGTTATGTAGTTCTTGCATGCTGCCTGTAAGCTGTGGAGAAGTTGTAACAATTTGCAACATCAATGTTTTAGTCCCTCCTCCCCTGCACACGTGATGTCAATAAGGAAAGGAACATCCCAGTGCAATGCATTGTGGGTGATGTAGTTCCTGCATGCTGTCTGTAAGCTGTGGGGAAGTTGTTCCAATCTGTAACATCAGTGTTTTAGTCCCTCCTCCCCTGCCAGGATTACAAATGATGCAGAAAGAGAAGAACAGTTTTGCAGCTGGATTTCAGCATATAAAAATGGTATTTATTCCTACTGTTTGAAGGAACAGATTACAGGGATAGGGATATTAGGGGTTTCTGTGCTGTGTGGGGCTCAATAACACATTTTGGTTCAGAAGCCGGAGTTCCCCCTTAAGTGCTGATATTTACGTATCTTAAATCCCTTGTAGAATGGGAAGAGTATGGAGAGAAAGCACTAGGCACTTCCCATAGGAGCCTGTGGAACTGCAATGTTTGCAGAGAGATCAAAAAGCAAAATGCTAAGCAACACCAGGGCAAAAGTCGGGAGATCGGGGCAAGATCTAATGATACTAAGGGTGTCTATGAAGGTTTTCATTCAACCAGGTCATGGTACATCCAGTAAATCTAGAGCAACTGGACTGTTTGCAGCCTGATAAAGGGGATTAGAAGTAATGCTTGGGGTTTATACTATACCATGGCAAGCTGTGACTGAAGTTCAATTTCCAGAGCTTGGAGTGTCCTTCGGAGTTCTGTCAGTTCGGATTTACTCTCCTTCTGTTGTTCAACCCCCTGGGAAATGCTCTTCTTTAGGTCAGCACTCTGAAAAAAACCAAAGAGAACCCAAATGATATCCGTACATAAGTGTAATGGAGGCAAGCAAACCTTGGGTATTACTAAAAAGCACCAAAAGGGAAACTCTATTGAGCTTTTGGTGCCAGACCATTGTGCCAAAAAGATATTTTAGCCATTGAACCAACATTCATTTTATAACCCTAATGTTCTATTTCCCCAGGATGACCCCTTGTGTCCAACCAGCACCATGGGGCTGATCTATTGCAGATTGGTTCCAGTTCTAGATTGTAGGGTCTAAAAAGCAAGGCCCCCTTGCCCTTATGTATAAGTCTGTATGCATCAGAATTGTTAAGATGTTTCAGCGAAAGCCTGGTGGAGGTATTACACCCAAACAAGAGGCCGTTTAAGACTATGAACTATACATTGTCTACTTGTCTACTAATGGTGGCCATACATGGTGATATTGGTCTAATTAGATTGTTCGGCCCTAGGGCCAATCTATCGAATTACAACATCGGGCATAGGCAACATCGGACTTAGGACTGCATCAAACGAGCCGATGTGGCCCTTGATCCAACAGAAAATCGAGATTTGCCCAATTTTAGGCCAGATATCAGTCGGGTAGGCCCATCGGAGGTACCCATACACGGGCAGATAAGCTGCCAAAGGACCAGAATCAGCATCTGAAATCTGCCCCTGTATGGCCGCCTTTAGGTTTGATTTTGAATTACTTATATTTTGTATTACAGGTATAGGACCTATTATCCATAATGCTTGGGACCAAGGGTATTCCGGATAAGGAATCTTTCCATGATTTGGATCTCCATACCTTAAGTCTACTAAATAACCAATAAAACATTAATTAAACCCAATAGGATTGTTCTGCCCCAATAAGGGGTAATTATATCTTAGTTGGGATCAAGTACAGGTACTGTTTTATTATTACAGAGAAAAGGGAATCATTTAACCATGAAATAAACCCAATAGGGCTGTTCTGCCCCAATAAGGGGTAATTATATCTTAGTTGGGATCAAGTACAGGTACTGTTTTATTATTACAGAGAAAAGGGAATCATTTAACCATGAAATAAACCCAATAGGGCTGTTCTGCCCCAATAAGGGGTAATTATATCTTAGTTGGGATCAAGTACAGGTACTGTTTTATTATTACAGAGAAAAGGGAATCATTTAACCATTAAATAAACCCAATAGGGCTGTTCTGCCCCCAATAAGGGGTAATTATATCTTAGTTGGGATCAAGTACAGGTACTGTTTTATTATTACAGAGAAAAGGGAATCATTTAACCATTAAATAAACCCAATAGGGCTGTTCTGCCCCCAATAAGGGGTAATTATATCTTAGTTGGGATCAAGTACAGGTACTGTTTTATTATTACAGAGAAAAGGGAATCATTTAACCATTAAATAAACCCAATAGGGCTGTTCTGCCCCAATAAGGGGTAATTATATCTTAGTTGGGATCAAGTACAGGTACTGTTTTATTATTACAGAGAAAAGGGAATCATTTAACCATGAAATAAACCCAATAGGGCTGTTCTGCCCCAATAAGGGGTAATTATATCTTAGTTGGGATCAAGTACAGGTACTGTTTTATTATTACAGAGAAAAGGGAATCATTTAACCATTAAATAAACCCAATAGGGCTGTTCTGCCCCAATAAGGGGTAATTATATCTTAGTTGGGATCAAGTACAGGTACTGTTTTATTATTACAGAGAAAAGGGAATCATTTAACCATTAAATAAACCCAATAGGGCTGTTCTGCCCCAATAAGGGGTAATTATATCTTAGTTGGGATCAAGTACAGGTACTGTTTTATTATTACAGAGAAAAGGGAATCATTTAACCATTAAATAAACCCAATAGGGCTGTTCTGCCCCCAATAAGGGGTAATTATATCTTAGTTGGGATCAAGTACAGGTACTGTTTTATTATTACAGAGAAAAGGGAATCATTTAACCATTAAATAAACCCAATAGGGCTGTTCTGCCCCAATAAGGGGTAATTATATCTTAGTTGGGATCAAGTACAGGTACTGTTTTATTATTACAGAGAAAAGGGAATCATTTAACCATTAAATAAACCCAATTGGGCTGTTCTGCCCCAATAAGGGGTAATTATATCTTAGTTGGGATCAAGTACAGGTACTGTTTTATTATTACAGAGAAAAGGGAATCATTTAACCATTAAATAAACCCAATAGGGCTGTTCTGCCCCCAATAAGGGGTAATTATATCTTAGTTGGGATCAAGTACAGGTACTGTTTTATTATTACAGAGAAAAGGGAATCATTTAACCATTAAATAAACCCAATAGGGCTGTTCTGCCCCAATAAGGGGTAATTATATCTTAGTTGGGATCAAGTACAGGTACTGTTTTATTATTACAGAGAAAAGGGAATCATTTAACCATTAAATAAACCCAATAGGGCTGTTCTGCCCCAATAAGGGGTAATTATATCTTAGTTGGGATCAAGTACAGGTACTGTTTTATTATTACAGAGAAAAGGGAATCATTTAACCATTAAATAAACCCAATAGGGCTGTTCTGCCCCCAATAAGGGGTAATTATATCTTAGTTGGGATCAAGTACAGGTACTGTTTTATTATTACAGAGAAAAAGGAAATCAGTTTTAAAATTCTATATTATTTGATTAAAATGAAGTCTGTGGGAGACAGGCTTTCCGTAATTCAGAGCTTTCTGGATAATGGGTTTCCGGATAAGGAATCCCATACCTGTACTTATATTTTTTAATCAAGTCCTTCATTTAGCCATTGGCCATTGAAATGCCATACTGAAGAATATAATTGAGATATACACGCCCACACAATGCCCTCACCATTCTGTTGAAGCGGTCCTCTGCTTCTGCGCGGTTCTTCTGGGCCAGATCTTCATACTGATTTCTCATGTCATTCAGTAATTTGGTCAGGTCGGTACCCGGCGCGGCATTCATTTCCACACTAACTTGGCCGGCCTGGGTCACTTGCATGCCTTTGACTTCCTATGGGGTGAAATTGAGGAATAGATTAATATATTGTGCTTCAGGGCTGCATTATTCTGAATTATTTAACTCCAAGGCTTACATCTTCATGGTTCTTCTTGAGATAGGCAATTTCCTCATTGAGACTCTCCAGTTGAGATTCGTAGTCGGACTTGGCCAGGGTAAGATCGTCCATGACTCTGCGCAAACCATTGATATCGGCCTCCACTGTCTGACGCATGTATTGTTCATTTTCAAACCTATCAAGTTAAAAGCCAGGACATTGCTGTTTAATATTTGCAGTTTTGTTCCACCATGACTATCTGGAAAAATAACTACTTTCTGTCAACGTATAGCATAACTGTTTCTCCCTACCCCTACTTTATACAGAAACTGATTGCTCACATGAGTGTAACAATAGTGACGGATACAGTAATGAGATTCTTAGCAACTTTTCAATTGGTCTTCATTTTTTATTTTTCATAGTTTTTGAATTATTTGCCTTCCTATTCTGACTCTTTCCAGTTTTCAAATGGGGGTCACTGACCCCGGCAGCCAAAAACTATTGCTCCGTGAGGCTCCAGTTTTATTGTTATTGTTACTTTTTATTACTTATCTTTCTATTAAGACCCTCTTCTATTCATATTCCTATCTCTTAATCAAGCCACTGCTTGGTTGCTATGTTAAATTGGACCCTAGTAATCAGATAGATGCCAGAATTCCAAATTGAGGAGCTGCTGAACAAAAAGCTACATAATTCAAAAACTGAAAAAAAAATGAAGACCAATTGCAAACTGTCTTAGAACAGCAGAGAAAAGGGAATCATTTAAACATGAAATAAACCCAATAGGGCTGTTCTGCCCCAATAAGGGGTAATTATATCTTAGTTGGGATCAAGTACAGGTACTGTTTTATTATTACAGAGAAAAGGGAATCATTTAACCATGAAATAAACCCAATAGGGCTGTTCTGCCCCAATAAGGGGTAATTATATCTTAGTTGGGATCAAGTACAGGTACTGTTTTATTATTACAGAGAAAAGGGAATCATTTAACCATTAAATAAACCCAATAGGGCTGTTCTGCCCCCAATAAGGGGTAATTATATCTTAGTTGGGATCAAGTACAGGTACTGTTTTAGTATTACAGAGAAAAGGGAATCATTTAACCGTTAAATAAACCCAATAGGGCTGTTCTGCCCCAATAAGGGGTAATTATATCTTAGTTGGGATCAAGTACAGGTACTGTTTTATTATTACAGAGAAAGGGGAATCATTTAACCATGAAATAAACCCAATAGGGCTGTTCTGCCCCCAATAAGGGGTAATTATATCTTAGTTGGGATCAAGTACAGGTGCTGTTTTATTATTACAGAGATAAAGGAAATTGTTTTTTGTGAATTGATTAAAATGGAGTCTATGGGAGACAGGCTTCCTGTTATTCGGAAATTTCTGGATAACAGATCCTATACCAGTATTTATTAGACAAAAGAAAGATTCTCCACTCACTTCATTTTGAAGTCGTCAGCGGCCAACCTGGCATTGTCACATTGCAGAAGAAGTTTTGCATTTTCTACGGATGCTACAAGGATCTGCAAATGCCAAAAGTGTCTGTGTTAGTCCTCAGAAATGACTTAAGAAAAAGAGGTATTTTCAGCAAAATTGTCAAAGGCAGAGCCCCCCAGCTGCCCCTCTACCCCCTGTGTAGGCAAGGGTTGCTGGGGGACACTCCCATTCAAGCTTATACAGAAGACTAAATGATGGAAATATATCTGAGTCCTTGTTCGACTCCATGCCTTTGCCACTTGTTCCAGACCAGTTGTTAAATGTAACATCTATTGTTTATAATTTACGTAGACTAATTCATAACTTCGTTATTTCATGTTACTATTACATTAACAGGAAGCTTTCCATGTTATGGAGTAACATTTAGATCTGGTTTGCAACCTACCTGAGCTTTTAGGTCATTGATTATGGTATAATATTTGGAGTAGTCCTTTTTCTCTCCGGTTGTGGTTCCCGGGCCGTGCTTTTCATACCATTCCTTAATCTTGCGTTCAAGTTCGCCATTTGCAAGCTCCAGTGCATGGACTTTGTCCAGGTAGTTGGCCAAGCGGTCATTAAGATTCTGCATGGTTTGCTTCTCATTGGCAGAGAGGAGGTCCATTCCACCAGCACCACCACCAAAGCCACCACCAAAACCTCCACCTGCACCACCACCAAAGCCACCACCATAACCTCCACCTACACCACCAAAACCTCCACCTGCACCACCACCAAAGCCACCACCATAGCCTCCACCTACACCACTCCCGAAGCCACCACCATAGCCTCCTCCTGCACCACCAAGTCCACCTCCAAAGCCTCCACCAGCAGCACTACCAAAACCACCACCAAAGCCAGATCCACCAAAGTCACCCTCACCTCCTACACCACAAAAATATTCATTTCCACCATGACCACCCCTGAATCCTCCAGCGCTTGAGTTGGCGTAGGCAGATTTAGTTGACTGTTTCATAGAATAGTGGGACATTTTAGCAAGAGACTGCCTTCCAGTTTAGGAGAAAAGCTTCAGTGGTGAGTGGAACATATGAATAGTTTTTGTTCTTTATATATAAAACCGATGGGTGTGTCACATGTGAATATTATTATTATTATCTATTTTTTTTTTCTAAACAGGTTGGGTTGCTGCAACTGCCTCTGTCTAGATCAATTATAATTATTAATCAACTTGCATCACTTTGCCCTCTGGTCTTTACACCCCAAGGTTGATTGTTATGTGTCTTAATTTTCAGGGTGGAGCAGAGACAACTGTCACTTTGCAGGAGAAAATGCATCTCAGAACATCTCTGCATGGTTTCACTAATGTGATTGCTTTCCAAAGAGAAAATATGATAATAAAATAAAGGTCTGCAACGTTCTGTATTGTAATCATAAGCTTGGGTCCATGTGTATGAGTGTGGGTCATTGCAAAGACACCATGCATACAAAATATTGTGTTTGTCCATATATTGCAATATACAGGTATCGGACCCTTTATCCGAAAACCCATTATTCAGAAAGTTCCGAATTACGGAAAGGTCATCTCCCATAGACTCTATTTTAATCAAATAATTCACATTTTTAAAAATGATTTCCTTTTTCTCTGTAATAATAAAACAGTACCTGTACTTGATCCCAACTAAGATATAATTACCCCTTATTGGGGCAGAACAGTCCTATTGGGTTTATTTCATGGTTAAATGATTCCCTTTTCTCTGTAATAATAAAACAGTACCTGTACTTGATCCCAACTAAGATATAATTACCCCTTATTGGGGCAGAACAGCCCTATTGGGTTTATTTAATGGTTAAATGATTCCCTTTTCTCTGTAATAATAAAACAGTACCTGTACTTGATCCCAACTAAGATATAATTACCCCTTATTGGGGCAGAACAGTCCTATTGGGTTTATTTCATGGTTAAATGATTCCCTTTTCTCTGTAATAATAAAACGGTACCTGTACTTGATCCCAACTAAGATATAATTACCCCTTATTGGGGGCAGAACAGTCCTATTGAGTTTAATTACTGTTTAAATAATTTTTTCAGTAGACTTAAGGTAGGAGATCCAAATTACGGAAAGACCCCTTATCCGGAAAAGCCAGCGTCTTGAGCATTCTGGATAACAGGTCCCATACCTGTACTTTGGTATTCTATCAACTCCAAAAGTCATGGATTTGGTGCATTCCAATATATATACAGGTATGGGGCCTGTTATCCAGAATGCTCAGGACATGGGCTTTTCCGCATAAGGGGTCTTTCCGTAATTTGGATCTCCTACCTTAAGTCTACTGAAAAAATTATTTAAACAGTAATTAAACTCAATAGGACTGTTCTGCCCCCAATAAGGGGTAATTATATCTTAGTTGGGATCAAGTACAGGTACTGTTTTATTACTACAGAGAAAAGGGAATCATTTAACCATGAAATAAACCCAATAGGACTGTTCTGCCCCCAATAAGGGGTAATTATATCTTAGTTGGGATCAAGTACAGGTACTGTTTTATTATTACAGAGAAAAGGGAATCATTTAACCATTAAATAAACCCAATAGGGCTGTTCTGCCCCCAATAAGGGGTAATTATATCTTAGTTGGGATCAAGTACAGGTACTGTTTTATTATTACAGAGAAAAGGGAATCATTTAACCATGAAATAAACCCAATAGGACTGTTCTGCCCCAATAAGGGGTAATTATATCTTAGTTGGGATCAAGTACAGGTACTGTTTTATTATTACAGAGAAAAGGGAATCATTTAACCATTAAATAAACCCAATAGGACTGTTCTGCCCCAATAAGGGGTAATTATATCTTAGTTGGGATCAAGTACAGGTACTGTTTTATTATTACAGAGAAAAGGGAATCATTTAACCATGAAATAAACCCAATAGGGCTGTTCTGCCCCCAATAAGGGGTAATAATATCTTAGTTGGGATAAAGTGCAAGCTACTTTTTTATTATTACTACTATCTAAAGCTCAATGAGATATAAATAAAATACAATATTACTCTAGGCTTTAAGATCCTGAAGTTTGGGCACCACAAGAATGGCCCCAGGACTAACAATACTCTTTAAATAGCCATACTCCCCTCTGAGGCCATTGGCCAACGTGCCAATAATCTTTCCATCCGTCTTGAAATACAAATGGCGCACACAGAGATAATTCATTGTGTCCCTTGCTTAATAGCGGCACGGAAGCGTTATTGCACAATATCAATATTAATTAAGTAAATGATTTTCTGTTGCCAATATTTTTTCCCTTCCAGCCTACAGACAGGCTACGTGTTGCAACACTCACTGATCGGCAATTGAAGATGCCACTTTTGAGACGGGACTGACGCTACTATGTCTGGCGTCCGGGGTGAGGTGAAGAAAATGTGTTTACTCGTCCCTCTGATGTGTGCGATAAATAAAGGGGCACTTGATTACTATGGAAGGTGACATTCTGAGACAATAGGGGACTGATTGGCATTGATTTATTTAGATTTCAGGGCAATTGTGTTGCTGGGGTTCCTAACAGCAAGCAGATACCCTTATGGCTAGGTTTATATTTTTATTATTATTTATCACGTATCATTTACTTTAGACACTCTGCTATTTATTTTCTATTTTTTTTAAACCATTATCTGGTTTACAAACAAACAGAATAGTTACTACCAATGATAGCCCCTGACGAAGTCTCGCGAGATTGTGACGAAACGCGTAGGGTGGGTGTTGATTGGTGACGCACAGGGAAACCATTACTATACACTAGAACAACAGCGTTCTCGCTCTGCACTTACTAGAACGTGGCTCGTGATAGCCATATTTGATAAAGGAGAAGGAAAGTCAATTTGGCATTTAGTGCCGCCTAGAACAATATATTCATTCTGCAGAAAGCATTGCCATACCTGAGTAAACAGCTTTAGAAGCTTTCTCTGTTTGCTTAAGATAGCAGCTGCCATTTTAAATTGCTTCTTTCCTGCAGCTCTAGCTGTTATAGCTCAGATTACACATTCCTAAGGGAGTTGGGAGGGAGTTCTTAGCATTCTGGTGGGAGGGGGGAGCAGGAGAGGGCGGAGGTGGGAGCAGGAGAGGGGAGGGGGGGCGAGAACTGCCCAGACTCTGGCCACGGGAATTAAGACTGTTTCTGAGAGAGAAAGTCAGACACTGGAAAATCATGTTTACAAAAAAAGAGACAAGAAATGCTGTGTTTCTTTTGATAGAGGACTCGGTGCAGCATTACTGTGAGTGCTTATGGCTTATTCCTTCCCCTTTAAGAGTAGTGGTGCATCCGTCCTGTGATGAGTTAACTTCTTTGTAGATATTCTGGTTTTGGCTGGTGACTGAGGATATGCAAGGAGGCCAACTCGTGATAGCCGCAACTGTCATTATATGCGAATATAACTGAAGCACTCTGATTTAGAAGAGTGACTCCTTTTGCGGGTTTTTCCTATTTCTAACCAACCGTTATTATTACTTTGTTAATCACTTGGAAGTGCAAAAAGCCGGGTGGGAGGGTTAGTAAGCTGTAAGGCAGCGAATTGGGGTTAGGGAATGGCTGTGCACAATGTGATGCGACTGTTCACTTTACATTTCCGCCTCCAGAAGCTATCCATTAATTTGGGAAAGGAAAGCCCTGGAGCATGAAAAGGGATCCGAATGACCAGCAGCCAGATTACACTGGTTTATGTTTAGAGATTGGCAGAACCAGGTGCAACTGTGATTAGGTGAGAAGGAAAGGGTTAAGGCAGGAGAAAGCTGGCCTGTGGGGCGGAGAAAGAGAGGGATGTGATGTCAGAAAAAGAAGCAGTCACTTCCTTATATTCTGAGCAGGTAGAAACATCCCACTCACCCTCCCCCTTTTTGCATATTTTGCAAAATGTCAGGAGTTTCTCTTCTTTTTGTTTTCATATTATCTATTAATAACTGAATGTGGATCTTTTCCTGAATGCATTGTTATATTGTGCTTTCTGTATCTTTATACGGTATAAACTTGAGAGTCAGCATTATATTTAATTCATGTTAACTACGATTGCTTGATCCAGGGAATGTTTCCGATTGCCATGGGGGTCAGGAAGAAATTTTTCCCTCTTGAGGCATAATTGGCACCGGCTTCAGGTTGGGTTTTTTGCCTTCCTCTGGATCAAAACAGTGGATATATGATAATGTATTTTAAGTTTTATTTGTCACAGCAGGGGTAGGACCTTGACAAAGTACTGCACAGGTAATTTTAGCAGAGAGAGAGAGGAGGTTCTCTCCTGTGACTGCACGGAGGATTGATAGATACAGATGCTACTACTGCTTGTGCTAGGTGACAGCCTGCTTGGATTTCCTATAATCGAGACACTGCAGATCCAGGACCGGCAGCAGGGCTGCTGAACTTTTCTCATGGTTGGTAATGCAGTTCCTGCTTGTAGCAGAGTTTAGAGCCATCCGCTCTGTAGGTAGAGGCAGTCTAATACTCATTCAAGTCTTTGACGAGGAAGGGCAGAGCATAGTAGCTATTCTTATGGAATTAGGGCTTTAGAATATTGCCTTGGGTTAGGCTGGCAAGGTCCTATTTATTTGACAAAATGTGAATAAATGCTGGGGCCATTTTCTCCACCTCTGCCATTTTGTGCTGGGCTGTGTGCTCCCTAAGAGATCAGCTGACAGGAAGTGATGCAGCTCTAACTGTAACAGGAAGAGGTGTGGGAGTAAAAGGCAGAACTCTGTCCATTCATTGGCTGATGGGGCCTAGCATGTATGTGTGCCTTGGCTTGTTTGTGTGAACCGTGAATCATATAATCTCAAGCTGTTCTATGCAATATATCATTATATAGGCCTGCATGGATCGGGGGTATAGTTTTCCTTTGAGTTGATAGGAAGAAATATCTGGCATCAGCCGGCAACATCCTCTGTCCGTCTCTCCGTCTATCAGACAGGAGAGACATTTTGTTCAAGTCTGTGTGCCGAATTCATCATGCGCAACCAAATCTAATTAGTTGTACCAACCCAGCGTTCTGAGACGTTTCCACTTGTGAATTCTGCCCTGGGGCAGAGGATGGAGGTTAGGTGCAATGCCCCATACTTTGCTGAGCTCTGCTGTATAATTATGTTGTACAACTCCTTGAAGTCAGATAATTACAGTTGCCCTGCAACTAAGTAATAATTGATGATTTTACATACCTATTAATTTATGACCTCATTTCATTCTATGGGTATAGGAGATAATAATATTTATCCCAAATGGCATTGGAATTTTTGGGTACGATATTTAATGGGAACCATTTTCTGGGGAAGAGTTTACAAAAAGCACAAAAATCTAAAGGTGTCCATACACCGGATTCAGGTCCTTCAGACTAATATATGAACAGAAATTGGGCAGATGTTGATCAGGCAGACTTGATCGAGGACAACATTTTTGATTGAGGACAATATTGGGCAGATGTTGATCAGGCAGACTTGATCGAGGACAACATTTTTGATTGAGGACAATATTGGGCAAATGTTGATCAGGCAGACTTGATTGAGGACAAAATTGGGCAGATGTTGATCAGGCAGACTTGATCGAGGACAACATTTTTGAACGTGGACAAAATTGGGCAGATGTTGATCAGGCAGACTTGATCGAGGACAACATTTTTGATCGAGGACAAAATTGGCCCGATGTTGATCAGGCAGACTTGATCGAGAACAACATTTTTGATCAAGGACAAAATTGGCCCGATGTTGATCAGGCAGACTTGATCGAGAACAACATTTTTGATCGAGGACAACATTGGCCCAATGTTGATCAGGCAGACTTGATTGAGAACAACATTTTTGATCGAGGACAAAATTGGCCCGATGTTGATCAGGCAGACTTGATTAAGGACAACATTTTTGATCGAGGACAACATTGGAAAGATGTTGATCAGGCAGCCTTGATTGAGGAAAACATTTTTGATTGAGGACAAAATTGTGCAGATGTTGATCAGGCAGTCTTGATCGAGGACAACATTTTTTATTTTGATCGAGGACAAAATTGGGCAGATGTTGATCAGGCAGTCTTGATCGAGGACAACATTTTTTATTTTGATCGAGGACAAAATTGGGCAGATGTTGATCAGGCAGTCTTGATCGAGGACAAAATTGGGCAGATGTTGATCAGGCAGTCTTGATCGAGGACAAAATTGGGCAGATGTTGATCAGGCAGACTTGATTGAGGGCAACATTTTTGATCGAGGACCATATTGACAATATGTTGATCAGGCAGACTTGATCGAGGACAAAATTGGACAGATGTTGATTGAGCAGACTTGATCGAGGACCACATTGGCTCATTGGTGTGGTCCTTGCTCCGACTTCTTGTATCCCCTTCAATGTAATGCAATCATTTGTCCTAGATTGATTAGTACAATATCACTCACCCAAGGTGGGAATATCAG
This sequence comes from Xenopus tropicalis, assembly GCF_000004195.4. Taxonomy (NCBI): domain Eukaryota; kingdom Metazoa; phylum Chordata; class Amphibia; order Anura; family Pipidae; genus Xenopus; species Xenopus tropicalis. Next base: position 8,122,353 of record NC_030686.2, on the reverse strand, counting down.
AGAAAAGATTTGCTCATATGGCGACCTAGCCAAACAAGCATGGCCACCTTCATAAACTCAAATTGAAGGACAAATCTGTAGGGGCAATATAATTTAAGATGTTTGCTTTTAAATAGATGACCTGCAAATACTACCTGCTGATTGGTTGCTTTAGGTTACTGCTCCTGGGCAAACTTAGTGGCTTTTATTACATAACCCCCTTTGTGGGGTTTTTTAGGTGGGGGGTGTTCTTAGGAGGTTTTCCTATTCTTATTCGGATTCTTTTTGTGAGTTTTTTTTATTTGTGCTTTTTATATTGAGCTTTTATTACTAGGCATTCGTGGTTTATAAATAGGAATCCAAATGTCAGGTTTATCAACAGTGATGATTTTCCCTGTATTTTACTGATTATTAAGGGATTCCTTAACGAGCTGTACTGGGACCGGCTGTTGAAAGCTAATGATGGCTGTGCTTTACTGTTATTGGAAGGGAGGATACAGATGGGTGTAGTTTTGGCAGTCACTATAGTTTCTATAAAATCATTTTAAATGTCTTATTCAGCGTTTGGGCCTTGGCTTTAACCTTAAATATTAAATCTAAAAATATTTATTGTAGGCTTATTTTTATGCACATTTAGGATGTAGAAGTGTAACAGTAACAAAGGAGTCATCCGGATGAACTTAAAGGGGAACCAACATTAGTTAAAGACCCCCACATAACCCAGAAACCCCTAATATCCCTATCCCTGTAATCTGTTCCTTCAAACAGTAGGAATAAATACCATTTTTATATGCTGAAATCCAGCTGCAAAACTGTTCTTCTCTTTCTGCATCATTTGTAATCCTGGCAGGGGAGGAGGGACTAAAACACTGATGTTACACATTGTAACAACTTCTCCCACAGCTTACAGACAGCATGCAGGAACTACATAACCCACAATGCATTGCACTGGGATGTTCCTTTCCTTATTGACATCACGTGTGCAGCAGGGGATTGTGGGATTGGGAGGAGGCAGGCTGAGGGACAGGCGCTACTGTTACAGTTTATTTGAGTCACAAAGTAGTCAGCCACATCAGAAGGGGAACAGGGGGCGGGGCTTAGGGAACAGGGGGCAGGGCTTAGGGAACTGTTCCAAACCAGATTATTACATTAAACATCATGAAAAGGCTGCGTATTTTTTAATTGATGTATATTGCAAAGTTGCTTGAAATTATGTTTTCTTTTCAAACACTTACGTTGTGTTTGGGTGAAGTTCCCCTTTAACATTACCAGTCTTTGGTTTTTTACCATACTAATGTTGAATGTCAATATAAAATTCTGAACCTTGTGATGATTTCATGCTTTGCTAGTGAGGCTTTATGATTATATCATTGGGAAAAAAAAAGTTAGGTTGCACAACCCATTGAACCTCCTTTTGGCTGAATGTGAGTGTAAATCCGGTGCAGCAGGTTGTAGCCGTGCCCGGGCTTGCCGGTATGTAGGGTTTCCTCACTGTGGGTGATGGCTGAAATTGCCTCTTTGCTCAGTTCATATTATGGCTCCAGGGGCAACTCCAGCGGAACTAGAATGCCTCTTGTACGTGAGAGGTTATCTCGATTCATTTATCCATCAGTCATGCTTACAGATGCATCACAATTGGATACATTGTGTTATCTTGTACCTGAACAAAAAGTGTAATATATAAATTATGGGGTCATTTAAGACCCTGGGGTAGTCATCAGTGCCAGGATGTGCAGCTTACCCCTGTCTTTACTGCCTGCCTTTGGACTAGCTGTAAGTACCGGCCCCCAATGTGGGCTGTGCCTCCTTATGCCCCCCAACTTGTGAGTTGAAATAATGTGCATGTTAGGGGCAGGTAGTGGGCAGGTAGGGGGCATGAGGGGCCTACACACCTTCCCATGCCCAATTGGTATCTAGCATAGCCTAAAGGTGCCCATACATGGGCCGATTGTAGCTGCTGATATTGGTCCCTTATACCGATTCAGCAGCTTATCAGCCCATGTAAGACAGCAATGACCGGCCTGCCCGACTGATATCTGGTCGGAAATCGGGCAGATATCGATCTGGCAAGTTCAAAAATCTAGTCGGATCGGGGACCGTATCAACTTGTGGACGCGGTCCACGAATCAACAGCGCCTAATACCGGCGTTCTAATTCAATTTAGCCTAAATTCACCCGTAAGTCAATATAGGTATATATAGGTGCAATTGGGTTTGTTTGGAGGGGTTACACTTGATGGTATTTTTGCAGGGTTGCCCTATTCCAGTACACAAATCTCTGGGCAGGGATGTGACATCATTGGGTGGGGCAGTGACGTCAAGTGGTTGGCCTGGTGACTTCGCTGGAGGGGCTCTGACATGGTGATCAGCGATTGCCCGATTACCCCATCAATTTTGGCGAGTCCTATCTGGTTTTCCAAATTGGGAAAACCAAGAACCAGTTCCGGATTTGTAATGGGGGCGCTCCGAGGCCGCCCCCATTCTTCGCCCCCCCCCCCTGCGCATGTGCGAACACCTGAAACCCCGCCCACCGAGCGCACATACACATTTGCGAACAGTAAAAGTCCCATATGGAACAGTGGGGAGAGGTCCCCATTGCTCCGTATGGGAGCAAAATTTAAAAATGGCGCTGCGGCTGGGCGGCATTCCACCCCTATGTTTGTGCCGCCCTAGGCCCGGGTCTTTGTGGCCTCTCCACAAATCCGGGCTTGCCAAGATCACAGGTTGAAACATTCAAAAAAACGGGCAAGTGGCAACCCTAAACCCAAATTAAATATGAATCTATATTTACCACTGACTATACCACCAAGACCACAGAAGACAAAACTGTCTTGCACAGAAATGCGACAATATGACATAAGCGTTCTAACCAGGATCTAAACTACCTTGGTAATGAATGAAGGGCAGTGAGCCAATGCTGTCGTCTTTGTATCTCAATTTCTAAAGAATGCCTTGTGCAATATGAAGAGATAAAATGGCATAAAATTACATAATTATTATGAGACCTAAATGTTCTATATTCCCTATCTGTTACTCTCCCATTAAAACTTGCACAACCTCACCACCAAACCTGACTAACAAATAACCAGACCACACTCCTAATTTCTGTGGAAACGATTAAGAGGGACCAGTGGTCACAGTTTTATTAACTTTTTTATTAAGTTCCCGACACCAAATGAAATCACAAATCCATTCTTTATGAGAGAAGCCCAGGGCCCTCTGCTCTCCTTAGTTTCCCTCTTCTCGCTTATTGACAATTTCAGCAGTTTTGCAAATTTTTGGGCAAAGTGAAACAGGACAGATTCACCCATCGCTAAACATGAGTATCTGGATATTTTAGGTCACACAATGTAAATATAAGTATAATTAGCCCTTATTGGGGGCAGAACAGCCCTATTGGGTTTATTTAATGGTTAAATGATTCCCTTTTCTCTGTAATAATAAAACAGTACCTGTACTTGATCCCAACTAAGATATAATTACCCCTTATTGGGGGCAGAACAGCCCTATTGGGTTTATTTCATGGTTAAATGATTCCCTTTTCTCTGTAATAATAAAACAGTACCTGTACTTGATCCCAACTAAGATATAATTACCCCTTATTGGGGCAGAACAGCCCTATTGGGTTTATTTCATGGTTAAATGATTCCCTTTTCTCTGTAATAATAAAACAGTACCTGTACTTGATCCCAACTAAGATATAATTACCCCTTATTGGGGCAGAACAGCCCTATTGGGTTTATTTAATATTTCAGTTATTCTTTAGTAGACAAAGGGACACATTTACTAAGACACAAATTCGAATCCGAATTGGGAAAATTCCGATTGGAAAACGAACATTTTGCGACTTTTTCGTATTTTTTGCGAAGTTTCGGTGCCTTTACGACTTTGCGGAAATTGTCGCGACTTTTTCGTTACCAATACGATTTGCGCGAAAAAACGCAAGTTTTTCTTAGCCATTACGATGCTCGTATCTTGTCGCGACTTTTTCGTATTGAGCGCTCGTAAGCGGCGGGCGAAACTTTAAGACTTAGCATGATTTTGGAAGCCTCCCATAGGACTCAATGGCACCCTGCAGCTCCAACCCGGCCCAAGGAAAGTCTCCCATAGGGCTCAATGGCACTCTGCAGCTCCAACCCGGCCCAAGGAAAGTCTCCCATAGGGCTCAATGGCACTCTGCAGCTCCAACCCGGCCCAAGGAAAGTCTCCCATAGGGCTCAATGGCACCCTGCAGCTCCAACCCGGCCCAAGGAAAGTCTCCCATAGGACTCAATGGCACTCTGCAGCTCCAACCCGGCCCAAGGAACGTCTCCCATAGGGCTCAATGGCACTCTGCAGCTCCAACCTGGCCCAAGGAAAGTCTCCCATAGGGCTCAATGGCATTCTGCAGCTCCAACCCGGCCCAAGGAAAGCCTCCCATAGGGCTCAATGGCACTCTGCAGCTCCAACCCGGCCCAAGGAAAGTCTCCCATAGGGCTCAATGGCACTCTGCAGCTCCAACCCGGCCCAAGGAAAGCCTCCCATAGGGCTCAATGGCACTCTGCAGCTCCAACCCGGCCCAAGGAAAGTCTCCCATAGGGCTCAATGGCACTCTGCAGCTCCAACCCCGCCCAAGGAAAGTCACCCATAGGGCTCAATGGCACTCTGCAGCTCCAACCCGGCCCAAGGAAAGCCTCCCATAGGGCTCAATGGCACTCTGCAGCTCCAACCCGGCCCAAGGAAAGTCTCCCATAGGGCTCAATGGCACTCTGCAGCTCCAACCCGGCCCAAGGAAAGTCTCCCATAGGACTCAATGGCACTCTGCAGCTCCAACCCGGCCCAAGGAAAGTCTCCCATAGGGCTCAATGGCACTCTGCAGCTCCAACCCGGCCCAAGGAAAGTCTCCCATAGGGCTCAATGGCACTCTGCAGCTCCAACCTGGCCCAAGGAAAGTCTCCCATAGGGCTCAATGGCACTCTGCAGCTCCAACCCGGCCCAAGGAAAGTCTCCCATAGGGCTCAATGGCACTCTGCAGCTCCAACCCGGCCCAAGGAAAGTCTCCCATAGGGCTCAATGGCACTCTGCAGCTCCAACCCGGCCCAAGGAAAGTCTCCCATAGGGCTCAATGGCACTCTGCAGCTCCAACCCCGCCCAAGGAAAGTCACCCATAGGGCTCAATGGCACTCTGCAGCTCCAACCCGGCCCAAGGAAAGCCTCCCATAGGGCTCAATGGCACTCTGCAGCTCCAACCCGGCCCAAGGAAAGTCTCCCATAGGGCTCAATGGCACTCTGCAGCTCCAACCCGGCCCAAGGAAAGTCTCCCATAGGACTCAATGGCACTCTGCAGCTCCAACCTGGCCCAAGGAAAGTCTCCCATAGGGCTCAATGGCACTCTGCAGCTCCAACCCGGCCCAAGGAAAGTCTCCCATAGGGCTCAATGGCACTCTGAAGCTCCAACCCGGCCCAAGGAAAGTCTCCCATAGGGCTCAATGGCACTCTGCAGCTCCAACCCGGCCCAAGGAAAGTCTCCCATAGGACTCAATGGCACTCTGCAGCTCCAACCCGGCCCAAGGAAAGTCTCCCATAGGGCTCAATGGCACCCTGCAGCTCCAACCTGGCCCAAGGAAAGTCTCCCATAGGGCTCAATGGCACTCTGCAGCTCCAACCCGGCCCAAGGAAAGTCTCCCATAGGACTCAATGGCACTCTGCAGCTCCAACCTGGCCCAAGAAAAGTCACCATACTGAAGCTTGAATGAATCTTTCGTACTCGGCGCGAAATCTGCGAAAAAGTCGCGACTTTTCGCGCAAGTATTAACGCTACAAAAAAATCGCCAGATTTTGCGCAATATTCGGAATGGCAACGAAAAAGTAAGGTATGAAAATCTAAATTATTGTAAGATAACACCAGGTTCCGAGCATCCTGGGCTCTAGACTGTAAGCTCTTGGGAGGCTAAGAGCGAGGTGCATGGTGTATAATTTATGGGTTGTGCTAATGTTGTGCCCCTGGTTTCCTGCATAGCCGTGGCTACATTT